>NW_024500239.1:6948806-7278355 GCF_017590055.1 Onychostruthus taczanowskii | reverse complement strand
GGGGGCAGCTGCCGCCTCCCGCCGGTGCCGGGCGGGGGAGCCGGGCGGCGCGCAGGCGGGAACGGGGGAGCCGGTGCGGGGGCCGCCGTGAGCCCGCAGCGCCGCGCCTGACGGCCGCCTGCGGACCATCCATCCCTCCCTGGAAATGCCCCTCCTGGCCGCGCCGGCAGCCGGGGCCGGCATGTAGCGCGGGGGGAGCGGGCTCCGCGGGGGCGGGAGAAGCCCCTTCCCTCCGCCCGCGCTCGCAGCCGCGTACACACCCCGTGCTCCGCAGCGAGGCGCACGGCCGGCCCTCCTCCTCCCCCGCCCGCTGGGTGCATGCCCGCCTCGCCCGGCGCAGGGACGGCGCGCCGCTGAAGCAGCCCCGCCGCCGGGCACCCCCGGGCGCCGGGCAGCGCCGCCGCCATGGCCGAGGAGAGCTCCGACGTCCCCAAAGAGTTGATCGGTAAGGGACGGGGCATGGCGGCGGGGATGGGGGCTGCGGGGTCCCGGGCGAAGGTGCTGCGGGGGCAAGTTTGGAGGCCGCCGTGCGCGGGATGCAGCGCTGCCGGAGATGGGGCTGGGTCTGTGGAGCCGGGGAAGCGCCGTGGGGGCTGGCCAGGGAGCCCGGGGGGCTCCGCTCGGGGTTGGAGAGACTCGCAGGAGCCGGCGGGGGGCGGCGAGGCCGCGTTGCTGCGTGCGGGGAATGGGCGGGCGGGGGCTGCGGGGCTGCGGCGGGCAGCGGGGAGGCGGCCGCGGGCAGGGACTGAGCCCTCGGGAGCCGCGGCGGGGCACGGTGTGTGTCCCCCCTCCGGAGCGGACTGTCCAGGATGCCGGCAGGCTGCGAGCGCTGGCAGACGCGCTGGGAAGCTGCCCCGGCCCCCCGCACCGCCGCCGCCCGGGGCACGTCCTCGGTGCGCCTCAGCCTGGCGGCACGGGCTGCAGCTCCGCTCGGTGCTTTTTTATTTATCCTCCCGGGTTTTGCGTAGTTTAAGACTCGTTTTCGTCTGGACGTAGGAGGGAGTAAGGGTATTTGGAATTAAAGTTTTATGGCCCCGTGCACAGGAGCCTCCATCCTGCATGGTATACGCTTAGGAACGCAGTTGCAGGTGATGGAGAGGACTCTGAAAATGCTGTCATCGCTTTTGGGGAGCTTCCAATAAATGGATCGTTACACACGCGGCGTGTGTGTAACCAGTGTCATTTGGGGATAACAGCTCTGATGCTCCAGGCCCTCAGCTACCTTGTTCAGGCTGAATTTCCTTTGGTTTTGCCTGTTGAAGAGCTATCTAAAGATCTCACCAGCATTGTAATAATTTGAAGTGTTGTCTTAAGGACAGATAGAAACAGAAATTTGTCAGGCAACAAGATACATGTAGCATTGAATACAGTCCTTCAGACCGTACTTAGGTAATTTACATTGTTGCATTTCCTTCAGTTTCGTCAGTAAGCAAGTGGTTTTGGCATTTAGCAAATATTGGTAAAATCTGGGTGGACATTTGCAGCTGCTGCAGATTTTTTTTCTGTAGAGTCAAAATAGCTCTATTTTGCAGTCCTTTTCGTCTCCAAACCATGTGGTTTATAGAGAGACCATAGTCTGTAGCTTACTGCTAAGAAATGATAAGCTGGAAAGAGTTCTAGGAGTAGCTATGGTTAAAACCATGGAGTTTCCCTATTTTAAAGTGGCCAGACATGTTTGAAGTGCTAATACACAGTATTTCTTACTCACCATGGGTCTGCACTCTAGTGTTGTAGGTGAGGTGTGCTGCATACTACAGGTGAGCATCTTCACACATCCCCTCCTCTGGTGGCTTTGAACCATCTTAAGAATTACCTCCCCAGCCCTGGTGCCCTGCACCCACTCAGCTTGATTTGTCAAGGGCTATTCTGAGGTGGGGGGATCTGTTCGTATAGATTGGTTTAATTTCTAGCAGTATTTTGGTGTTTGCATGTTAAAATTTAACCTTTAAATAGGCTCTTTGTAATAACCGTGTTTTGAGAGCAGGATGAAAGGATGTGCTTTAACACAGAGTGATTGGAGTGTGAAGATTAAACTGGGGGTAGGAGTGTTTGAGCTGCAGTTTTTGTTCTGTTACTCACTTCCCGTGTGACCTTTGTCAGGTCTCGCAGGTCATAGTCTTCAAAGAAACCCTCTCTTACTGTTGGCTTGCCTGGACCCACTCCTACCAATTGTGAATGTCTGAAGCCTCCAGCATTAGAAATGGATGAACACTTCGAAATGTGAACCCTAATGTTATGTTTCCATCTCTCAGTCTACAAATTTACTTTGTGTGTCCGCTTGCCACCCAATGTGGAGGGAATTGTCTTCAGTCTCATGGAGAGTATCTACGAAATGGCTATCTTAGCTCTTTGAAGCAGTGTTTCCAGCCCTTTCAGGCAGATAGAGCCTTGTGAGGAGCTGACATCCTGATGATGCTTTGTGCAGTCTGGGGTCCCAGGCCCCTTCTCTCCCTATGGCTTGTTGGAGTAGGAGTGCTGGAGCTGAGGGCTTGCAGTTATTCCCACTTCTGCTGTGTGGGACCCGTGGGACAGCGAAGGGAAGCGTGTCTCTCCATGCAGGTGTGTCAGGAGGAAGTCCCCTGGCTACATGTAGGCACTTGGAGCTGTTTGTGGGAGAGGAGAAACCGAAAAGCACAGGCTGCACGTGGAGGTAAAGTAGCAGAGACAGCAGCAATACCTTCTGCAATGAGACAGGACTTGATGAGAAAGACTCTATGGTCAGCTTACTTCTGGGTTCCCAAGCAGGGGCAGAAAGACCAGAATTGGGCATTACCCATGGGAGAGGAAGCCTTGGGAGAGCAGTTCACATCGGGCTGGACTTTCCCCCGGGTTCCGCTTACCTGGCTGCTCCGGGATCTCGCAGCCTGGCTCCGGACCAAGCGGTTGCTCCGGGAGCTGGCCGCGCTGGCTGCCTGCCACCGGGGCTGCCGCGGCTTGGGACAGGCTTCTCGCTGGGCAAGCTGCTGCTACCGAGGAGCTTTTGTTTCCTGATAGAAAAATTAAAATTCCTGGGGAAAGCATGCCGATTCTGCAGAAAGAGCTCTTTCTGGTGAATAGTCTCTCTGACCAGCCACGTTTCTGACTTGAACACCCTTCTGCCCTGCAGGCAGAACACGGTGGCCTGGGTTAAACATCCAGGCTTAATAAATGGTGTGTTGTTTGTGCTAATGTCTTCTGACTACCGGATGAAAATTGTGCAGAAAAGCGCTATACAGAGCACTATAATTAAAAGCCTTAGGAATAGCCTATTATCTTTCATTTTTGCTTTTAAACTTAAGCGTGCCCGAGGGCAAAGTGTATGTGTCTGGAGAGGGTGGAGACTTTCCTTTTACAGATGCCTGTTGTTGGGCTGGAAATAGGTTAATGTGTTTAAAAGATTTCTTTCTCGTTCCCTTTCAGTGGGGGCTGGGGAGTGAAACTTAGGGAAGGTGCCAAATTGGCTCTTCTAGATGAGCTCCTCTGTTTATCTCTCAATTACATCAGTGTCAGTAGTTGTATAAGCTTTCTAGACACAGTTCCCTGTGTGTATGTTCCCTTCAGGCCAGGGTGCAAATGTTCAGGGTTGTACCATAATTGGCAGAGACTTCGTATACATGTGTGTGCATGTACATATTAAAAAGTTATGGCAACTAATGTAACTTTGGTGCTAGCACCATGAGTGGCTATGTTGTTGCTGAGTTTTGGACCAAAACCAATGTTGCCTCCACAGCATCCTCTGCATAGCTGCCAGGTGTTACTATCTGGAAGTCTGCTTGGTTTGCTTCGCTACTTCAGTGCACAGAGTGCAAAATGTGTGAACAGTTGCTCTTCAATTGCCTGACCCATTTAGCCTCCTTGATATTAACAAGAGGCTGAAATTTGTGCAATGCAAGTAGATAATTTGCTTTAGTAAGCTTTTCAGGTACAAATAATAGCATTAAGGAATTTGTTTTATTTTCCCAGAATGGAGCTAAGCAGTGCTATGCCTTGTCTTGGGAATGCTTTTGATATGTAAGCAGTGCTGGAAAAAAAAAAATCAAATTGTGTTTAGAATCCAGGCATATGACATCAATAATACTATCATAGTAGACACAAATTATTGTGTAGATGGCATACTTAGAAAATTGTACTTGTGTTAGGTTGTGTTTAGTACTGGTGCATGTGCATGAGACTTCCATGAGTGCAAGCAGGCGGACAACATAACTCTGAGTCTTTCTGAAAACTCAACAGTGGCATCTGTTTCCTTCTTGTGTTGACACTGAAGGTATTTAATGAAGATATCTTCTTTTGTTTCAGAAAGTGTCAGGGATGTTATTGGGAGGAAAATCAAAATTTCTGTCAAGAAGAAAGTAAAGCTGGAAACCAAGGGAGATAAAGTGGATAACAAAATATTGGTAAGTATAATAGAATGTCTCTGATTACATAGGCAAAGGAAAAGCCAGTATCTTTTCAGAAGGCATTAATTCTCTGGAAGTATTCTTTGAACTTTATGTGTGCCATAACATGTCCATGTAATTTATTTTCTTACTTTTTCTTGCTTTCATGATAGTCTGCATAGGAAGTTGGTGTGCAGCTGTGTATGTGTGCACACACTTGTTTATCACCAAGTTATTTTTCAGAGTTTTGGGTGTTGTGTTGTGGACTGATGATAAAGCAAGCTATTATCAGAACCTGTTCTAAAATATTTTGCTGCCTTTGCTGGTTAAGCTTCCTGTTTACATCCATAAGAGTTCTAAGTGGCCAAGAAATGCAAAATGAAATGTGTAGAATTAATTTTGAGAATCTGAAGCTGTTACGCAGTGAAGAGCAACAGTAAACTGTTGGGCTTTTTGAACTCAAATGACTATTTGTGTTTTTTGGTATTCTCTGTTAAGTCATACATCTGCATTTTAAAAGAAATGCTTAATGTGTGGGATTCTAAATGGTTCTTAAAACTAATGGAGGAAAGTGTCAAATTAATCTCATTTAAATATGCTTTCCTGTTTTCTCAAGAATAGTTTTGCTGGCCTCTCTTGATAGGAAGAAAACTGTGGTAAGGAGCCTCTACATTTGCTTGCATACTGTCTTGAACATACAAAAAGACATGGAAGTGTATTTCCTTGTTCTTTTGATACATTTCTACCAGGAGAACTCTTAGAGTAACAAACACAAATAAGTACAATACTGCCATAATATTTTGCAAGATATTTGAGATTTGGTGTCTTGTGTTTGTGCTGTTCCATATTTGAAAGTTTTGTTGCCAAAGCTGTTGTTACAGATATTAGGTACATTCTCCATGCAGATGTGCTATTTTGTCTTTCAAAGCCACAGCGTTTTAATCACTTATGAATTATCCTCTTAAAGTGCATGTTGCTATCCCTGGGTATTAAGACTGTAGATAATGGCTCACTTTTCTGTGAGAGCCACTACTTAAAGGAACTTGAAATATTTTCTGCTTAATATCTACCCATGTTATATCTAGTTCCTTGATTTACAGTTTCTGTGCTGGAAATAGATTGAATATGTGAATGGTGATTGATTGTCTCTATTTATTTGAAAGCCATGTGTATAGAGAAGGCTGACAGGTTTCACTGAAGTGGTTACACTTGATTGACTTTTTGACTTACATGGAACCATAACTATTATCAATAGTGAAATATATTGTGGAAATACTGAAATGCTGTTGTGAACTGATGGGACCAAGAGAATGTCAAGCTTTGAATCATCTGTGAGGTTTCTGAGGGATGTATTACTTGGCAGTAAAATGCCTAAATATGATGACTTGGGTGTTTTTTTCTCTTTAATCTGCTAAGCTCTCATGTGGGGGCCTTTCACCTTCCATGACTGAAGAGGTGCTGAAAGGGAGAGAACCTTTCAGAGATTCATGAGTTAGTGAGCGCTACTTGTGTATGTGCATGTAGGTTTCAGTGCACAAGATAAGTGTTTCAGGGGAACGATTTACTGGATGTAGTCTGGTATAACCACTTATTCTTTGATGTAGAAATGCAGGGGATTTATACTGGTGGGGGAAAAAAAGTTTTTATTCATAGAGAAATTGATTATTGATTGCTGGAATTGGATTTTGCGTTTTCCTTTGCTGTAGAAGAAAATCGTCTTTTGTGAAGCTGCACAAATCACTAAAGATGCTTTTTTTACAATGTTTCTCTGAGTGTGTAAATCTTTATATGGGATCTTTATTTGGTTTGATTTTTTTTTTTTGTTCGTTTGGGTTTTTGGTTTTTCTTTTTGTCATTTTGGGGAGTTTTTTTTGTTTTTTGCAGAGGTGCTGAATGTTGTCTGCTGTGGCAAAGGCCTGTAGAGACTGTGGTTCACTTTGGGGATGCAAAGTTCTATGGAATGCAGAATGCTCTGAAAGAAATTACACCAGAAGCACATTAAGTTTGCTACCTCAAATTAATGGAGACTTTTTGGCCTTAGTGTGTCAGCACAATCTCACTTCTTACCTGCATATTAGAGGACATGTACTCTTCTCTCATCAAAAGAGTGACACTGAAAATAAATAACCTTACTTCAGAAGTGAGTGCTTAATACTAAATGCTACAGGAAATCTGCCTGCAAAACTAAGAGTTTTGGTACTCTGAACTGGAACTGAAAGGTTTTCAGTAAATAATGCATATGGCCGTGTTCTGACCGGAGTGGGTAAAATCAAGTTGCTGTGCCTTGGGTGAGCCTGTCAAATGAAATGCTGAATGAAGTGTTGGCAGCAAAAGCAGTTCAGTAATTAAAGACTGTATCCTTAAGTGAACGCATGGGCAACCTTCATGCCAGCACTCCTCGACTCCTGAGAGCTTTGTTTTGAAACATTAATCTTCTGAGTACTGTCTCTTGAGTGCACATGTGGCAATGGATTGTTTTGAGATTTTTGGGTTGAATTTTATTAGTAGTTGGGTGTTTATAATCAAATTAGGTGCCATGCTTTGGGTCTGGCACTTAATAGGGAGAAAATACCAGTTGTCCTCATCTAGGTAACCCCAGAGCTGTTGTGAAATGCTCCTCGTGGCTTTAGAGGAGGTTGGTCACAGAGGCTGCCACTGAGCCCTGACCCCAAATCTGTGCTTTAATTAAATGATCTCTCATCCTTTCTTCCTAGGGAAATTCAGCAAAATCAGTATCACTTTGAGCAAGGGAGATTATTTAAAAATGACTTCACTTGGCAGGTAACTATAAAAACACTTGACTGCTGGCCCTGTTGTTCACAGTGTGTTCAAGGTACAGAGTACTAGAGAATGGATGTAACCATGTACTTGAATCACTCTGCTATAGGAAATTCCTCTGATAATTAACATGGAAATTAGAATCTGAGACAACAGATAAAACACTGCAAAACCCTGGTGTTGCTTGCAACAGGATCTCAGTATTAAACAGGTGAAGCTGGTGGACAAAGGTCGTGCTTGACTTAAGATGCTTTGGGATCCCAGCTTCAGGTGCCAGAGTTCAGAAATTATGTCTAGGAATTTTGATATAAACCAGATTTTTTCAGTCTGCACAAGGAGTTTGCAGCCTCAGTCATCTCAATCTGCAGTTATTTAGTTTTTCAGTTAGTCACAATGATGCAAAACAGTAAACATCATGAACTGCTGAGCTGCCTTTGGTCTGCTGGCACCAAATCTCATGTGTTTGGGCAGCAAACGGGTGTCCAGTCCTGGAAAGGCAATAACCAGCTTGAGCAGGCAAAAAAATCAGTCCTCAAGCCATTAGGGCTTCATTGAGGACTGATTAGGGCGTGATTAGGGTGCTTGAGGACTGATGAAACTCCAGTCCCATCTGGGTACTCTGGCAGAGCCAAGCTGTATTGAGGAAAGTCAGGAAACATGCAGGCATGTTTCCTCACATGGGAGACCTTGAAAGGTGACAAGGTGTCCAACAGGGCAAGCAGAACAAACCTTGTGGGGCTCCCCAGTGGGTCACAGTCCCACTGTGGGCCAGGGAGACACTCAGCAGGACTGGGGTGGCAGCTGAGCTCCAGTGGTGACCAGCGCCGCAGTGACACGCGGCCAGGCCAAGCAGTCGGCTCTGTGGGGTGGCCTCAGCTGAGAAAGTGACCGAGTGCAAGTGCAGCTGTGGTGTTGCTCAGGCCAGAGTTGAGTACCAGAGCTCTGGAGCAAGGTGGGGAGCCCTGGTCAAGGCTTGTTCCCACTTTTGGGGTGACACACTTGCACCATGTTGGCTGCAGGCAGCCCAGCTGTGGCAGAGCCCTTGAGCAGGCTGCCCCAGGTGGCTCCATGTGGCCCTCAGCCAGAGGCAGAGGACTCCTGCAGGGGTGGACCCAGCTGTGTTTGGCTTCAATGGGATGCTCACCACAGTATTCTTATATAAAATAGACAGAGGTGTCCTCTTCTCTAATCAGTGGAGGATTGCTTTGGTTTTGTGTGATTGTTTTGTTCAAACCTGATTTTTATGAGGACAAGGTTGAAGGCATCATGCTGAGTGCCTGTGGTGTTTTTCCTCACACTGATAACTTCTGACCTTCTCTCCAGTTTCAGCTTAAGCTGATGGGAATAGAGAGGTCGCAGCTGTGATAAGAGGGGAGTGGGGGAGGCAGCCATTAAAAGAAGAGAAACTTTACACCTACTTCCTCTTCTGAGGCCTCCACCTTTTGCTGCCATAAGGGCTCCGGCAGAATGCCCTGTTGGTGTCTGTGAGATACTTCGGTATTTTCTTCTCTCTCTCTCTTTTTTTTTTTTTTTTTTTAATCCAGAGGACTCCATGATTATCAGGTTATCACATGCAGACAATTGCCTTTAGGGACTGGGCTTCTTCTTAGCTTTGGTGTTCATGGTGCTGCTTTTCCCCCCTCAAAATAGTCAAGCTATCTGTATATAATTTTGTTGATTATTTCCTACTGCCTTTTCTTCCTCTCAGACTTATTGTAATTAGCAGCAAACATTGAGAAGTTAAAATCTGAGCTAAAGCCAATATATGAAATAAATGTGACCAATTCCTTATGAAATATTGATGTTTTTATGAGGGGTTCATGACAGGCTGGAGTTCAGAATTCATCTTCTTTTTTGTCTTTACTATTAGAAAAAGGGAATATTTCTGCTCTAGTTGCCTTTGAGATGAGTTTTCCTTTCCAAAGTAGTACTATTTTAGACATAAAAGATAAGGAAATACTGCAAGTGGCCATGCTTTCTATATGTTTGGTCAGGTTTCTTTGCTTTGTTGCTGTTTTTTTTTTTTTTTTTTTTTTTTTTTTGTGTTGTGTTTTGGTTTGTTTTTTTTTCCCTAACCTTAAGGCTATAGAATAGTGTGATGTGACATAGTGACCAAAAGCACTTTATTACGAAATCCCATTGAGGAGTCTCTGTTGTCCTTCTGCCCTTAGTCATTTACATTCTCTTTGTTAAAATATCACAGTGTTACTTCTGAAATTGAGACAGTTGCTTTAGCAGGTGGCTCTTCCTAAAATGTACTGTATGCCCAACATAAATTCACTGGGAGCAATTCATATGTCCTTGTCACTTTCTCTGGGACATATGTTTCCATGGGCTTTTAAAACAAAAAACTGAGTTGACTCCTGTCAAAGAAGTTTATATTTTTTTTTTGTGCACATGGTCTGAGATTTCATGTTCTGCTTCTAAAGACTCTCTTATAAAGACTGAAATTCTATTTAAAAAATAAAATCTATCTGTGTTTACTTTCAAAGGAACAATTATGGCCATTTTGTGTGCTCTCCATGTGGCTTTGAACACTGCTTGAACAATGTGGCTGACTCTTGTGAAGCAGGGGAGAAAAGCCTGAGCTCCTGTGCCTGTTCAGCTATCAGGATGGCAGTCTCTGGGTGCAGTACTATTTTGCTCTACCAAAACTATTTTGAGATTAAAAGCACTGGTGCTTGTTTTCCATTGCTCATCTTTTGTCTTGATCCATCCGTGATATTCAGTTTGAATAGAGATGAATTTCACATCTTGCCTTAAAAAATATGCACTCCTTTTAAACCACTAAGAGCATGAAGTGCACCGGGTTGTCTAAGGTTGGTTTTACATAAAATGTGTGCAATCTCACACGTTATATCATGACAGCTGGTGTGTGATAATGATGTTAAATAGGGACATTCTTTAAAAATAATGGTGTTTCCTCTTCCCTGCCCAGAATATTGACTGTTATGACATATATCTTAAGTGTGTCTTTATGAAGATGAAAGGAGGTAGGTGTTGGTACATCCCTCATGTCAGGAAATCTAAGTGAATTGAGGTAGGGTAATCAAAAAATACTTAGATGTGAAAATGTATTTTAATACATTTACAAGGTGCCTCTTAGAAGGCAACTGAACTGTGGCCTGTAAGATTGCTACCAAAAACTGAAATAAGAAGAGTACTGTAGGAAATAGAATTTATTAATTCAGTCATGCAGTTGCATATGTTTCCAAAATAGGAAACATTTTAAAAAAAATACACATGTGCAAGTTCCACTGAAATTTGTTTATGTTATACACTGATCCATAATGCTACTTTTAACTGGTGGGAAAATTTACAAAGGTAGCATTCTGGAGTAATGTGTCCAGCTTTGGGACCCCCAGCATAAGAAGAACATGGACCCACCTGTTGAAGTGAGTCTCCCCAGGGATTCTGCCCCTCTAGTCCATGCTTGTGAGAACCCATCTCAAGTGCTGTGTCCAGCTCTGGGCCATCCGTGTAAGGACATGGACCTGGAGTGAGTGCAGACAAATACCATGAAGATGACCAGAGGACTGGAGTACCTCTCTTATGAAGACAGGCTGAGAGAATTTGGGTTTTTCATCCTGGAGAAGAAAAGGCTCCAGGGAGACCCTACTGCAGCCTTTCAGTACTTCAAGTGGGCCTATAAGAAAAACAAAGTCAAATTTTTTAACAGAACCTGTTGTGACAGGAAACCCACTAAATTTATACTGGATGTAAGGAAGAAATTTTTTATGATGAGGGTGGTGAGGCACTGGAACAGGTTGCCTGGAGAAGTTGTGGATGCCCCATCCCTGCACCCTGCATGTGTTCAAGGCCAGGTTGGATGAGGCTTTGAGCAACCTGGTCTGGTAGAAAGTCTCCCTGCAGGGGGCTGAAACGAGAGGACCTTTAAGGTCTCTTCCAACCCAAACCATTCTATGGTTCGATGACTCAGCGGCTCAATGAACTTTCCATGCTTTGGAAGGACAGAAATGCAGCTTGCTTGTTCACCCTTTCTTTAGTTCTGGGCAACTGGTACAGGCATGGAAAGGAAAGAAAAAGGGACTAATTTTTCAGTGCCCTTAAAGCACCTGCTGTTGTCCTGGCTCATGTGCTTTGCATTTGCACATTCACCTGCAGTGTTCTGGAAGGAGGAAATGTGGACATGATCTCACTCTTAGCATGTTCTGGTTTTCTGTACACCGCTCTAACAGTTACTGGGATAAAAAAACGTGGTGGGAGGGAGGAATCCACTGTGGATTGATCATGAATTGATAATGGAATCTTTCCTCCTGCCAATTTTTTTGTAACCAGTTAGAAAGTATTTCCTTTTTAGACTGCCACACTCTTTCCACTTCTCTTGCTGAATATATAATGTACCAAAGTGGTTTGCTAATGTGCTTTTGCTTTGAGAGGGCCTGACTCCTTGCCACCATTATTTATGAAATGGAGCCTTCACTTAAGGCAAGGATTTTCAGTGAAATCTGTGCATAAAGCAGGCAGAAGACTGATTATTAAATATAATTTCCCTAAAGCTGAAAATAAAAAATAAAAATGAGCATTAGGGTCAACTTCTTGTCTCAGTCACTCTTTGCCATTGGTGGCTTTTTTTCCCCAAGTCCCCAAGAAAGAGAAGACTTGGAAGGGAACAGAATGTATTATTTGGTAGACATATATTTGTGTGGGTTTTTTTTTCTTTTTTCCTTTTACAGCTTGTTTCATCTGCCTGACTTACTTTAAGAAAAGATTTCTCATGCAGAGAATATGGTTTACTTTGGTGTAAGTAGTGTGAAGGAGGACACAGTAAACTTGAAAATGGCTGCAAGGGCTCCTAAGTGAAAAGTTAGTGCAGTGTACTGTGAAAAATGCTTCTCATTGATCAGAGTCCCTTTCTTCAACCATTCTTGTGGTGGAAAGATTGGTGAATGCCACTGATTTGTTTGATTATTAAAATACTTACTTTATCTCACCTATAATTTTTTTTCCTCATGGTGGTGGTAATTTAATTCTGTGTAAAGTAATTACAGGCCCAGGATATAAAATTATCCTTTAAATTTAGCTACTGCTAGTGGTGCACTGTACAGCTACCTGAGTCCCCAGGCTAATTTCTGCCCTTGTTCCTGTCTCATCTCTCCCCGTTTCTGAACCATCTACTTTGTGTCAACTCATGAGTGATATCTTTTTCTCAGTGATAGCTTCCCTAATTTGATTATTTCAGATGATAAAGTGTTAGGATGCAAAATGTTATTGTAAGAGCCAGATTCTTATAACCCTACACTCCTGCAACAGATTTAACCAAATTAATTGGCCCGCTGGATGAGGGAAGAGAGACCCTGGCTGAGGGAGTTGGGGTTGCAGAAAAAGATCTGAATAGCTGTGGCATGTGAAATTTAAGGCTAGCACAACAAAAAACAAGTTTCTGCTGTGAAGCTCAAAGAAGGAGCCACATTACTGGTGTTGATACAAATTAAAAGGGTGCATGGTTCCTGTGGAGCTACTGGAAAGGTGTTCACAGGGTAGAAACTGTTGTCAAGTGAGGAGTAACTCTTATTTGAACAGGTTATTTTTCTGGATCTTCCTTGCAAAGTGACCTTTATAAAGAAAATAAATACAAGAATTGTGGTCTGAACCTGTCAGTGTGGGTGTTGTGCAGCTTATCCCCTTGGCTGACAAGTGATGTTCGTATCCCTGCATACAGTAGAAGGCCTGTGTGACAGCAGGATGGGCCTCAAACTGTGCATATGGAGATGGAAAACAGAAGAGGAGACACTGGGTCTATATTCCCCTCAAGATTTTCATCCTGCATTGGATTTTCAAGTAATGCTTGCTCCTATGTGTTTTAGATTGGTCAATAACTAATTTTTCCCCCTTTCCACAGCTGAAGCAGTGGTTAGCAGTGTGAGGTAGACACTGGTCTGTCTGGGATGTCTGGAAGCACTCTCTTAGCCAGGGCTTAGGAAGCTGAAGTCACTTGGAGAAAGCCATTTCCACTTTGTTCCTCAAAGATGCTTGCCAGAAACATGTCTTTATAGAGAAGCCACTTAAGGTACACATCACTTGAACTGCAGTCATTCCCTTGTACCTAAGACTTGGTCAAACCACTGCTTTTTAGAGCTCCATGAAGTGCTGAGGATTTGAGACGTTATGGATACCTACTTCTTGGGGCCAGGGAGCAAAGCAAGAGGGTGAGATAGCTGCTGCAGGGCAGTTTCTACTCAGATTTGATTAGAGAAAGTGAATGGCTGTTGACCCCAATCTGAACTGGGAGACAGGGCACTGATGTTTTGTTCAGGGGCAACCTTTGAATGAAAAGGCTTCTCCCTCTCTGCCTTGAAGACCACTAGCAAGACTGAAACTATTCACACAAAACTATGGATAGAGGGAAAGCCTTTCAGAGGCTCATCTCTTAACAAACACTAGAGGCTGATGCTTAGGAGTTATACCTTTTACAGCCATGTATGTGAGCCTCTACTCCAATGTGGAGCTGAGGAGCCTTAGGAAGGGAGCAGTGAAGGTAGGTCAAAGCAGACGTTTGGATTTTTAGTGCAGCTGGCTTTAGATGGTAATCTCTTCTTTTGGTATTTACAACCATGCAAGTAAATATTTGAAGAAATATTAGCTTTGTAAGGTACTGGTGTTTTGTTGAGTAATAATTTCTGCCACCTTGGTAAGTTTATTCATATCCCAAAACTAAGTTCTGCATTTATTATTATAGCATGAAAAATGAATTTTAACTATAACAAGCAGCTTTCTTAACTGTTTTATTCTTCACATCTGCACTTTGCAAGCAGCAGAAAAGCACAGGTTTTGACCTTTCTCTTTTTTCATCTCAAGAAAGTGCTGAAATCCCTGTATTTTTGGTAAAGTGTATTGATGTATTCTGTGTACAATCGTTGTGTACACTATGGATATCTTTATGCTCTCTTTCTTACCTTGTGTCTTCCTTTTTACTGTCTTTCCATGTCCTCCACTTCAGAAAGTCCCTGGAAGCTTCCCCGTGTGCAGATTGCTGTCAGGACTGGAGTTTGCTTTTTAGTTTACCTCTTCTCACTCCAGTATGCCTGTTTTCTAACAGCCCATATTCCCCCACTTCTGTTTCCTTACAGAGATAAGACAAATATCCCCCAATTCCTCAGTATCCCTGCAAATACAGGAAGGATGGACTGAACATGATGCTGCTATGCTAAAAAGTATCGTAGGCTGCTATAAACTTACTCTGTATACATTTTTATCTTGTCTTGCTAGCCAGGTTCTCTGTTTCCTTGTACAATTTAATCAAAGTCTGTGCTAGGTCTATGCTATTTGTGTCATGGTGGCAGTTTGGTTCAGGCTGGACATTACAGTGTCCTTTGTGTAATTTGGCTTTAAGTTCTTTTCACTTTTCCCAAAGCAGCTCTCTTTGGTTAAAAAACAAAAAAACCCCAAAGCAAAGCAAAACAAGCAAAAACTCATCATTAAACCCCAAACCAACTGCTAGCATCTCAACCAAGTGCTGTGCAAATTCTGCTTGTCCTGAGGGGAGGCAAGGCAGTACAGTGGACACAACTCACTTGCATTGCTCTCTCCACATCTCTAGATACAGGAGCAGTTGAGCTGAGAAAAGGGAGAAAGTTAAAACAAGTAAAGAACTGTAGTATAACACGGCAATTCAAATGTAATTAGCTGATGTGGATGGTGCCAGAGCAGTGTAAAAGACTGTAAAATAGCTTTAAAAGGGTTTAATCTGTGAGTACAATGCTTTGTTACCCAAGTTTTACAGTTCTAGCTCTACTTTGGGAAGACATCCTCTGTGAGACTTGACTCTGCTCATGGAATTTAACTGTATTTTGTGTAATCTGTACTATTTCCTTCGCATGTGATTTCAAAGCCAGTTTTGTACCATTTGCTTGCTCAGCTACACCATGTTGGCAAAGTGCAGGAGAAGCTGCATGCTGATTCTCTTGGGGTCCTATGTAGGCATGTCAGAAGTTCGGAAAACCTGTTTATCTGCAGAAGAGTGTGTGTTGTTTGGTCTTCAGCCAAAATGCCAAGAAAATTCTTCAGGAGTGACCTAATACTGCAGGGATTTAGGTTTTTTGGTGGGGTTTTGTTTGTTTGTTTGTTTGGGGTTTTTTGTTGTTGTTTTTTTTTTTTTTTTTTTTTTTTTTTTTTTCATTTTAAACTGTTCTTTGTTTTTTTGACTACACTGAGTACTACTAAAAAAAGCTAAGAGGTGCAGCTCTCAACTCTTACAAGTTGCATATTCAAATTAGAAAGATTATAGATGGTTGCAGGTTTAATGGTGTTACTGAAAATACACTGCATTTTTGCCTTCTCTTTGTTAAACTATCACCCTTTCCAGCTGACAAAGATTTCTGAAAGTGAGCAAATGCTTATTGTAAGCCTTGGAAATATATTCCTCCATGTTAAATATTTTGAAAACATTTAGCCAAAAATAGAAAACCTGAAAATACTAATTTCATGTGATATTTCCAGTGTGATGCAATCCTTTTAATGTATTTCCTGTAACATTATTAGGTGGTCCTGCTATTGTTTATATGTGCGTGAAATTGTGTGAAATTAAAATTCTGCAGGTTTTTATATGGTATTAGTTTATCACAATGTATCCTTAATGCAATTTTTGTAGGTTTTTGTTCATCCTGAGGGCTTAAGTCTGCCCCAAATACATTATTCTTCCATTTTATTTTTTCATGTTTTCTTGTCTTATTTTTCTATTTTTATCATCCATTGTTTATTTCAGAATATTCTTTATGTTGCTTTTCTGTTTGGAGAGTCTGTTTCCTCTCACCATAAAAACAATTGCAGACAGTTCTTTGATATCAAGACTGGCCTTAAGGACTTACTTATAATTGAAGGAAACATTGGCAGGTCAGCTTCTGAGCCTCCCCTTTCACCTCTTAAGCTGCTCTAGTCTCCCACTGCTCTCTGGGTTGTGATTCCTACGATGTCCATGGTGCCTCTTCCTTCAGCTTGGAGCAGCATGAACCTTGTGTGGAAGGGGTCAGGGAATTGTGCTTGACACAGGGCACTGAGAACCAACTTTCCTCTGCCTTCCCTGGAAGCCAGAGCTGCATGGTGCTGGTGCTCTCTGTGCCTCAGAGCAAAGGCCTGGGAGGAGGAATGCCCTCATGTGTGTACTTTGAGATGTGCTGCAAAGAAAGCTTTGCTGTGCAGTAGCCTCTCTGTTTCAAGTCCACAACATGTTTGTTCCTTGTGTAACTTTGTGAAGGGGAGCTGGAAGAGGCCTGACTGTACTGGGGGAGGAGGAGGTGTCTCTGCTTGCACAACTCCTTCTGTAATGCTAGACCTCTCTCTTGCCAAATGCAGGAATCTGCATGGTGCTCAGCTCCAGAACATGATGGGAGGAAGGGATTCACTGGTTTCACTGCCCTCAGAGCATTGAAGAATTGAGAGTAAGAGTAAGGGATCCTAACAGAAAGACTACTTGCTCTCATCAGTCTTTTTATCCTACATGTTCTATGAAGGCCCAGCCTCAGAAATGTTTTCTCTTGTCCTCTTCACCTCCTTATTTTTTTATTTTTTTTTTTTTTTCACTTTATTGATAGTACTTCTGAAAAACCTCAGCTTGTGCAAAAGGGAGTATAGTGTGACAGAACTACCAAAAGGAAAAGGAATAACTTTCTCCACCTCCCATGCGTCACTGTTTTTGAAGTGGTAATAGCAGCTTTTCCTGGAACATAAAGGGGAAGAGCTGGCAGGGACATGAGGCTCTTGTCAGAAGCCTGGCAGGAATTAAGCAGGCTTCCTTGGTTGTTCTTGTATTTTTGTGTTCTCTTCAAGTGCACTTTTCATGGACCCAGCAAAAATACTGCGCTGATCTCACTGGGCATTAGTTATTGGTAAAGGAATATGGAACCTTTGGGAAAAGATGTTATTTTCATATGTTTAGTTATTTACTTATGCCATTGTAGTTACCTTTGAAAGAAAAGTTGTTGTGGTTTCACAACTTTTCAGTAGGTTTTATTTCTGTAGGAATACCCTTGTGGGAAATTTAGCAAATGGACAGAGGATTGCAGAAGGGTTTTAAAATACAGTGCACAGACATTGCTCCTCTCTCCCCGAAAACTCTTTCAAGCTGTACATTAGTTTTTGAGTTCAATTCTTTGGCTTGATACCTGATATAATAAAGTAGGCAGAAAAAAATCCGTAAACATATAGGGTCCAGATGCATTTTTGCAATGTTGAGTTCTTTAGTGCAGTGTGGTTCTTGCCACTTAGTATCTTGAAAGACGCTGAGTAAGTTGGGTAATTGACTTTACATTCATGGATATTGGATGACCCTCCCTCGGGGAGTAAAGAAGTTTTCATAATTGACCTTTGGATAATCTGATGGTTTTGTCTTAAGAGAAAAAAGAAAAATATGTGGTCAGGTGGAATTGGTCTTGCCATGTCATTTAAACTTCGGTGGTGAAAATCCATTAAACACCAATCTGTTATATTTTTGGCTTTCTGAATAATCCATCTGTTCACTTATGTTGAACTGTATCTACTTAAGATGTGACCAAAATCTAATTTTGGTTTCTTTGCTGTAATCTCTTGTGGTATAAGAGCACTCTCGAGTGATTTTTAGACCCCACACACTTGCAAGCTGAAGAGTGGATTGGATTACCCTGTCCAGTGTTTCTTGCACAGTCCAAGGATAAGTGGAGCTTTTGGTGTGTGATGGAGCCAGGCCAGTTGGATGAGGCATTGGGTTAATGCTTGGGGCATTTTGGATGCATTGACATAAGGAAATTAAGTATCTGGGTTACAGTAGCCTCTGGCTGTTATATTTAGTTGATGCTTCTGTAAGAAAAATACTACTTTTCTAATTTTTTTTTTAATTCCTCCTGTGATGGAAAATCTGTCCTGAACGGATTTTAGCATTCCATGGAGGTAAAGATTCATAGTGGTTTGCAGTTATCAGTGTGCCATGGAATGATAAGAATGCTTTCAAGCATCTCTAATGGAAATATTGATGTTTCTCCATTCCTGTAGGTAGAGTTCATGCGTAAAATGAGTGTTGAGCTTTTACATGTGCATAGTAATCACCCCTCCCAGGAAAATATACCAATGCCTATAATGTGGCACAAGTTGGTGCTTTAGAGGGTTTGTGATGTAAAGAGCTACTTTGTTATATATTGCCTAATAGATCACACATAGAATATATAAATTTCAAAGATTGTAATTGTTATGAATAAAAAGATACCTATTTTTGTTTAAGGTTACAGAAAAAAAACGGTGGGACCAGTTGCTGTTAAATTAGCTTAATTGTAAAGAGTTCTTTAATTACCCGTTAATGGTTGGTGATTTAGCCATTGTCCTCCCTGGTGCTTGCCCCGGAGCTACACCTGGACACGCAGCCCAGGAGTGGCCTGAGACCACGTATGCAAATGAGAAATGCACCGCTCCAAAATTTTCCCGTTTTCTTGGAAAACCCCTAAAAACAACGAACCAATATAGAATTAGGGGACCCTAGGTGTTGTCTAAGGATGGGCGTGAAGTCCAGTGCCTGCTTGGATCCTTTTTGCTTCACACCCTGACCTCAAGAGATGTTCACTAAGGAGGGGACCCGGAGCGTTGGACTGAAAAGCAGGAATCTGCGGATCTCCCGTGAGGACGCAGTCCCCAGCTCTGCCTGCAGACCAGCAGACAGAGCTGCATCACCCTCCTCCTCCGTGCCACTCTTGGGGACAGCGGCGGCGTGGGCGCGACCCGTCGATTTCTCCCCACCTGAGCTGAATCTCTTTAATAAAGGCATTGAAAAGGAGAAAGATCTCCTGCCCTATTTATGTCAGCAATGTTATACTCTTATTTTAAGGTTAGTGGAGTAATTGAAACAAGAGGCAATAAAATCAAATCTTGTGAGCCCAGCATGCTGCCTCGTGCATCAAGATGGTGTTCGGTTGCTGAATGTGTTTTTCCCCAGACAGGGAGTGCATCTGCAGATTCTACAGGGCCCATTTGTTTCAGTCTGAGCACAGTCCTCTGTTGACACTTGCTGTGAAATACCAGAGCCTGGTTCACCTTCTGTGCTGCCGAATTCTTGTGGCTTTATCTTCTGTGTTTATTCATTATTAAATGCATGCTTTCTGCTTGACAAGTGCTATAAAATCCCTTTCACTGTAGCTGAACCTAAGAACCTCTGCTGAGAGTCCAGAAGGGTTATTAATTTTTTTTTTTCACTGCAAATATATGCATTCTTACTTTGTGCTGAAGTGCTCTTCAGACCAGACTCCTTAACAGGCTGGTAGATACTCCCTGTCCTTCTCTTTAAGCACTGTGGTCGTGAAAAGATAAATGCTAGAGATTTCCAGATTCCTGCTGGAAACAGAAACAAGAATGTCTTGTGTGTTGGAAAAGTGTTTCTAGAGGTCTGATAGTATATTAGTTCTACGTGAAAATTAATGTTCATACTGTGTAGTTTGTGTGCTGTTATTACATTCTTCTGTATTGATGTAGCTTGTGTGCAGCCCCCATTAAGAACACAGAGCATAAAACTGAAAGGTATGCTTTTCTAATAGGGGCCACAAGAGTTCCAGATTTCTGAAGCTGTACTTTAGCTGTACTTTAAGTGTAGACATGCAGTGTTGAAGTTTTTTAGGTTATTTGAAGTTTTATGATTATTTGAGAAAAAACAGACAAATCAGGGCTTTGGGTTTTCTTCCTAAGCTGTATCTTATGTAAGCACTGTATTGTCTTTCAATTCTCATTAGGCATGTTCTGACTTGTTTTGATTACATTATATTCTATTTATCCTTTCTTAGATGAGCATTCCAGTATTTGGGAGCTATAGACATACCTAATACTAATCCAGTACACCAGGTTTTGCTCCAAAGGAACAACTACAGAGTTAACCTCTTGATCTTGGTTTAATAAGAAGTTATCTTTCCAAGTACAGGCCTTTTGCTTCTGATTCTTTTCAGAAAATATACCCATGGCAGATTTTCAGCTCAGCTTTCACCTGTGTGTCTTTACTTGTTTGCTTTGAAAATAATCAGTTTGTGACTGTAAGATTCCTTTTCTGTCTGATTCATCTCTTGAGTCAAGAGAGGTAGCCCCAGGATTTCTTCTGCAGTTGGATGTAACACCAGCAGTGACCTGGGACAGCAGTTCTGCTATCCGAGATAACCAGCAGTGGGAGAGCTGACTCTTCCCCTAGAAAAGAACAAAGAAGCAGATGGGAGACTGTCTGAAGGATATTTGAAAGCAAGGCCAGCGAGAACGAGATCAAGGCCAGAGGAATTACTTGGACTGCTGAGTGAGCCTTCTTTTTGCTCTCTGTACTTGACAAACCACAGCTGTGAACCTTGTCCTCCTCTGTGCAGCAGGAGACCTGTAAGCAAAGGCACAAGTTTTTTTCTCAGAGCACAGGTCAATTAGGGTTTATCTAATTGGGTGAAGAGAAGCTGAGAAGAAAGTGAAGGAAGCTTTGGGGAACTCAGTCTACATGCTGAATGTTTTTTTTAAGACCATTATTAGTAAGGAAGTCCAAGAAATTGAACCTTCCCACACCTCAGATTTGTCGATTTTATCTAGTCTCAACTGTGATCATCTTAGCAGTCCCACAGCTTCACTCCTACCTGGCCAAGGGGCAGCTGTATGTCTGCTCCAAGCCCTACAGCTGCTGAAATAGCTGTCGGGTAGCCAAGAGCATGGCAGGTGGTGTGCAAGGCTCCTCAAAATGCTGGCTACCAGGAACCAGTTCCTCCTGACTCATAGGCTCTTGGTCTCCCACTCGGTGTTGAAATGGTAGGACAGTTCCCTCTGGGTCATAGCATTTCCTCAGAGGAGAGATGCTGTATTCCAGGATCAGTGTGATGGTCATGGCCCTTGATAGACCTGGAGTCAGTACTGGTTTGGTTTATCTCCAGATGTACCACTACTCCTTTTTGCTAAGGAGTGCTGGTTGGGTGCCAAAAGTGTGGTTATTAAGTTATTATAGAAGGCTCTTCTTTTCAGTAACACTGGATCTGCTGAAATGCTTAAGTTTCCAAGGCAGAGGGTCAAAATTTCTTTTTAGAGCCACAAAAAGCGTGGAAGTTACAGGAGCACTAATTGGAACCAAGTGTCTCATCTGCAATGAATGAGTAATTGGATAAATTTGTATCCTTACCTCCTCCATGTGGTCATGTGTTTACAAAAATGCCATGGTGTTTGTTTTTAGGTGGATTTAACACCATTCCTTGAAAATCTCAAGCACATGTGCAGAGCTCTTTCAGCATTCGCTGTTCAGAGGCTTGCATCTGCCTAACTATGTATTTGTTTGAACATTTTTTCCACACCCAAACTTGGAGATGTTAGAAACATTTCTGTTGTGAATATTAATGTTTGTCTTCTGTGAATATTCATGGGGCAAAGCCCCACTATGATTTCTGTGGGTGCTTTTTCAAGTAACAGTAACCTACAGCTGCTGGTGCTTGCTGAGAACAGTGTGTAGTGGTTGGCTTAGCCTTGCCCTCTAAAAACAGTGTTTTACTGAGGTATCCACTACTTTTGGTCTTTCTGCCTTTTGTAATTTTTTTGGGAATGGTTGTGAACAAATATAAACTTGGAAATAAGTTTATATTTGTTCACAACAAATATAAACTCCCGCTCCCCCTTTTGTTTTTTCTTTTTGGTGCTTCTGGTATCTGACAAGATAACATTGCATCAGAGTACAAAAGGATGGCATTAACTATGAATTGCATGGCATTTTAGCTGCTGTGTTTATTGGTGAAGAGTTAGAAAGTTGGGATCTGGCAGCTTCTAGTGAGAGAAAGCCAGAAGGAAAATCTGTTTCCTCAGTTCCTATTGACAGTCATGTCTGCTGCCACGCTCATTTCTTTAGATTAGCTGGTAATAAAAATCTGAACAGCAGTTCGAAGCAGTATATTGATAACTGAGTGAATGTTAAGTATGATTATTTAATAGCATCAAATACCGAGGTGCAGATGTATAAAAACCTCTAGGCAGCAGCATCTAGTAATCGAGTGGAGCTGTCACCTATTACAGCAATCACATAAATCATCTTAGACCCATTCATGCTGAGTCTGTACCTTGGGTCTAACCCCCCATGGCCCCAGACCAAGGAAATCAAATCAATGTTGTTTATTTTTCCCCACCAAATTAAAAAGGTGATTATTTGTGTGGAGTGAGGGGAATGGTTTAATGACAGCAGAATAAGGTCTTGAATCCTGGACTTAAAAAATGTCAGGTTTCAGCAGCTGTTTTCATAAGAAGGCAGGCCCTTTTTGGAAAGGTGCCCTTCTGGAAAGGCTCCCCTTTGCAGCTGGCAAAACACACATTGAGCAAAAATACAGTTTGAGTTGGGCTTAGCAAACCAAATCTTTTTTAAAAAAATTGTTTTCTTCCAACATCTTCTGTGTCTTCTAATTATTTAAGTTATTGTGTTGTAGTTTTGATGCTTTCTAGTTTGTGCTTTCCAGTGAATTCCATGTGACAAGCTCTCTTGGACAAGTGTTTTCTTTGCAGGGCAAGTTATTGTCCTTGAACACTAATAAGCTGTGGTATTCTGGGAACTTTGAGGCAGACATGTCTATGACTTAGACAAATAAATGACAATCTGTAGTTGAAAATTTCTCTCTTACACTAATATAGGCTACCCTTCTGCTTTCATGCTTATTTTTTATGAGATACATATATATTTTTCTTGCACATTATAGCAAACTATTACAATATATTATCAAAGGGAAGACCTATCAGAAGGGAATTGTCTCTGACTCTAGATAACATCACCTGTAACTGAGATGTAAAGCTCTTCTCTGAAAGAAAAACCCTTTGCAGGCAGATTTATTGTAAATAGGGAAAAACATATCATGAAGCAGAAAAATTATTTAACAGATCTAATAAATACACAGTATGCAAGGGCATGAGAAAATATTTACAGTATTACAGGTCTGCTCATTTTTCAAATGACCTTGAAAATACTTAAGTGCTGCTCTTCTTATTAATGTGAAATGGTGCTGCTTAGGAAAGTGTGGGTCTTTTAGGGGATGGGTCAGATCCTTGCAACTAAAAGTCTTGAAGATATTGACTGGTGACATTAGTATCTGGTTTGATGGAGTTGTGTACAGATTTGAGATAGACTTTAGGAAGGTGTGCTAGGATTTGGGAACCATCCCTAAATATTTCTCATTTTGATTGATGAGGCTGAAAAACAGATATCTTTGCTAAGAAACCAGCTTGAAAATAATGTTGTAGCTTTTAAAGAAAAGCTATTGTTCTTTAATAGTTAAATAGTGGATATGAGCTATATACATTGCCAGAGAAACTGGAGGCTTTTAAACTTTTTAGGCCCAGTTTGATTTTGGGATTGATTCCTGTAACGCAAGAGGTCTAGGATAGAGACTACCTCTCTGTGTAGTTGAGTAGAAAAAAAATACACTGTTTACATGGTCAGGATGCCTTTGCTGTGGAGTGAGAATGTTGAATGACCATGTCAAATGACAGCAATGGAAGACGACACTGAGTGGCCTTCAGGTGATCAATTTCTTTGCTCTTCTCAGTTGTCTGGGTGTGTAGTGAATAAACTGACTGACCTTGATTCTTTTTGATCTTGTATGAAAAGCTTGTCTAGTTAGGACTTGCCAGATGTAAGACAGGTCAAAATTTTGACTCACTCTGGAAACTTCCCTTATACAAAGGGATATGTGGTATAATCCTTTCTCTGGAAGTTAACTAGTTTCCATTTAGAAGGTCATTAGTGTTTAAAATGTATTTGAAAAACTTTCTAGTAACTTTGAGAAGTCATATACCATCAGAATTTGAGGCTAAGTGAGTTAAACCAAATTCCCTGGGCTCTGTGATAGTTTTATTTTTTCAGTGAAGGAAATGCTTCACTTAGTTTGTTTCCTTTGTAGAGAAGTCCACTGATCCCTTGAAGAATTGATACCACAGTTGTTAAGTTTCCTTCTCTGAAGAACTATTCCCTTTCTGCTCTTGATTTTCTGAGTGTTCTGTCCCTTCAGATTTATGTTCCCTTTGTTGAAGCATGTTTCCTTTGATAAAGTATTTTATGGAAATGTGGACAGTTGTGTGATTGCTAAGGAGAGATCTAATATTTTTGGCACGCTTGGCTTTTGCAGCTTTTCTCATACCTGTGTTTAAAAAAATAACTGCCACAGCTGATTTCTCTGTAATGCCCCACCCTTACAGAGAGAGGAGCAACACCTATGGATGTTTTGAAGGAATAAACCCATAGCAATAACTTTAAACCTTCTCTCTACCCTGGAATTTCCTTTATCATTTATTATGCTAGCCATAGGCAAGAAACCCATCTCTTTGTGGTGGGTTTTCACGTTTCCCTGGGGAAGAGGAGGGCAAAAGGCTTTCCAGGTAGAGATCTACTGCCCATTACCGTGGTCTGGTGTGTTTTCCTGAGTGAGCTGCTGTGATGAGCAGAGTGACAGCCAGTGAGTAAGCTGAGCAGACTCGGGCTGCTGCAGGGCAGTTATACCTGTTAGTGCAGACAGAAGCCAGGTATCACATCAAAGTGTGGTGTAATAGCTTGTTAGCTGTAGCTAGCGGGCTTCGTGGTGCCAAGAAGGAAAAAGCAGATGGAAACGCTCAAATGCATTTCCTCCCTCCCCTTTCCTGTCTCTTGGATCTTTTATTTCAGTCAGCAATGGAAATCTGTGGTCTGAGTTTTGAATGAAGGGCTTACACTGCGCTAGTGTTAAGTACTTAATGAGCCTCATTTCTCAAAGATCTTGCAGTCTGCCTCAGTTAACCCAGCTGCTTTTTTTAGGAGTACTTGTTTTGGCAGAGGCTTTTCTATGTGTATGAAGAATGCACAAATAAACCGTTGTGCAATTTGCAATTAAAAATGAGGTTATAGGGAATGGAAGGTTTTTAAACTAGGAGATCAGAGGCTGCAGAGCCAAGGAAAACAATTACCCAGCGTCACTCTGTAAACCCCAGTCTCAGCCAGAGCTGTGTGTCTGCTTTGCCTGCTGAAGAGAATAGAAATGAGTCCATGCTGGGGAAGTCCTGCTGTGCTTGTAAGGATCAGGCCCCAGCAAAGGGAGAAGCAACCTGAAGAGGCCAGGAACTCATTTGTGGCTTTTTTTTCTTTTCCCTCTCCAAGGAATAAATGCAGTATGGCAAAATTCTGCAGCGATAGTGGTGAGGATTATTGAGGTTAAAATGAGTGATACTAGCAACTCCGGAAGTGTGTACTTTCAGAGAGTGTTTGAAAGGACACAGATACATAAATCTAGAGTGTATCCACAGCTGTGGAGTTGTTTCAACTCATAGACATCAGTGGTTAGCCATAAGAGTAGCTGTGCTGAGGTTTATCTTTATGCTAAACTCAGATTTCTGCATTGATTATGTTAGATTTAAGCAGGAGTAGTTTGGTCTGATGTAAATTTTATTTAGGATAGAAAGAGAAGGAGGGCTGTTGCCTGGGTAATTGCATCACATCAGCAGTTTCAGTGACAGCTTGGTACTGGCTAAAATTCCAATTATAAGTCTGGTTTTAAAGATGGACCTGTGTTTTTCTTCCTTTCATTACAGGGGTCTTGAACAGCTGTCTCCTGGATGTGATGCTTTAAAAATCCTTTACCTTTTAGAAGTACCCACTACATTAAAGCAAAGAGGTCAAAAATGTTAGCTGGGGTTACACAAACAATTGCCTGAATTGCTGGAGTTCCAGTATCTGACATATTTGTTACAGTTGGTGTTTGTCTGCATGCCTGCTCTGAAGCTGTGACGAATCCTGGGTAACCCACCTGCTCTTGTGTGGTGGTCAGCTTGTCACATGTGCTGCCAAGCTGCTGAGATGTGATACCAAATGAAGAGAAAGCTCTGAACCCAGGTTCTTCAGTGTTTTAACCTTACATCTCCATCTTAAATAAGAGACCACAGCTCAGTTCATCCCTAGTCTCCTAGGCAAGACAGAATCTGCTGCACATTTAGCTGGCTAAAAGCAAAGGGTTAATTATTTTAGATAGTTAAGTAACTGGGGAACAACTCTGGAATTGGCGGGCGAACCCCATCTGTGACTAGAGAAGGACCAAAGAGCTTACCTAAGCTTCAACTTAGGCTAAATGTCTACGTCTTTTAGATGGCTCCCACTACACAAAACTGTTTTTCACCTTGCTTCTTTGTGCTTTGCTTTCACGTTTGTGGAATGGAAGAGCCTTGGGTAATTAACCATCCTTTTTCCTGAGTGTATCCTGCTGGCATGCAGGGTGCTCTTACTGTGATGGGTTTCCACAAATGTGTGGTACTTGGTTGTGCTGTTGATCTCTCCATCTGTGCTGCTGTGGCATGCTGTAATTGTAGCTTCTGGTTGTCTTCTGAAGCCTATAATGGTTTGTGGGGTTGCCTGCTGTGGGCTGTGGCAGTGCATTTAGCAGATGTTTTGTGGTATCTGCTAGGCACCTTTTCTACCTCCTTCTGATCTTTAAAGTGTCCAGTGCTGCTGTTCCTCTCTCAGGAAAAGAAGATGTTGGGAGAAATGTTCAGAGATGTTGTAGAGCAGCCCTGAATGACTGTGGATTTGGTCAAGAGCAGGTTACTTAAGTTACAGGTCTCTTGACTTGCAAGGCTCTTCTTGACCATCCTGAATGGAGAGCTTTGATACTATCCTGCTGCAGTAAATTTGGGGAATGCAACAAGTGCTTTAGTAGTCCTCTTCCTGTGGCCAGCATGGTTCCTCCTCTGTGATCCAGGCATGGCTGGAGTCCCACAAACTGCTGGAGAAAAGAGGTGTTGTCACTCTAGGGCACGAAAAAACACGACACAAACATGCTGCTGTTTTCAAGGTAAAAAGGGGAAGTTTATTTTCTGACTCTAACATTTATAGATTTCTAAAGGTGATAGTGGATTGCAGGGTGAAAGTGCCACCTCTCCAATGACACTGGACAAACCAACAGTCCATTAAATTTTTTCTCTTTCATAAAAGAATGCAAAACAATCAGTTATTTACAAAAAGTATGTGAGAAAGTTTGCTACGAGAATGTAAACATCAGAAGGCTTAAAAAGTCTTAAAAAATCAGGGCGACAAGGTGTGCTTTTCCCTTTGAGATAAATCAGCTCTCATCAGCTGTCTTCCAGTGGCTTTGGGTACCAGATACCATTATACCAGCAATTTTTCCTTTGTTTCTGAAAACAGTTCTTCCAAAGACCAAATATCAGAATTTAAATTAAATCAATTAATTGAAAAGACCAGAGGAAAATGCTCTTAAATCAAAAATGTACAGAATAAAGTGTTGTCTAATCCATCACCAAAACCCAGATGAACTAGGTAGCAACTGGGGAGTGTATCATAGGAGCAGTGAAGACAGTTGAGGAAATAACATGAGCTTGTCTTCCTCTCCTCATGTAGGAATTTCTTGTTGCAGTGCTGGTAACAGGCCTCTCAAAAAGCAGCCTCTGAACTGGTGACTTGCTTTGCTCTGATTTAATATATCTTCGCAGTTTTTGAAAGTCCAGCTGTGAGCCTACTTTATTATATTAGCCATGGGATCTTATTTTGTATTCACAGAATGTTTGCTTAAACACAATATCCTGGGAAGGGTAATAATCCATGGTAAATATGATATAGCCCCTGAATGCCTTATTTCATGGAGCTCCTAGTCTTTCTCCCTTCCCCCAAGAACTCTTAATTATTTTTCTAGCCTCTTGATGCAGTTCTCTTTAAACACATAGATTTATTTGTGTCTTTCCTCCCTTCTTTCCTACTGCTGTTTGCTGCACTGTGATGTCTGGTCTTAAATGTTGAAAGTTTTCTGGGGTGGGGCAATGTCTGTATTCAAGCAGGAGGGTGGACTCTCACTTCTAAAACCGTTTGTAGGTGTTGTTTGAGTGGAGATAATATGAAACATGAACTGCTTGTGGTACTCTTTGGCTTGTGAAATAAAAGAGAGACAAGTTTAATGACGAGCTATTAAAATGGCCAAAGCCACTCTTGGAAAAACTCAAAATGTCTGGAATCCTAAGCATTTTTCCTTGTACGAACTTTTCTGGATGATGTCATCAACAAAAAAAAAAAAAGTTCCTTCAGCTTTGCTGCTGCCTGAGGTGGCTGGTAGGCACGACACTGACAACCACAGTGTCACAGTCTTGTGGTGAATGGGGGCAACTGTGGGTGTTTCAGATGATCAGCGTGTCTGGGTAACTCATTGTCCCTGCTAAGCCAAGTGAGCCAGGCTGTTATGAATGTGCATGCTGCCAAGGATGTTTAGGCTGATCACGCTGATGGGGAAGAAATGGAGAGAGTGTGTTGGTCCAGGGCTCTGCATACAGGGTACAAGAGGCATCTCAGCAAAGATAATTCTTTCTGTGACTGAAGAGGACCTACCAGGGTGCTGCATACAGAGGCCATTTATGTAGCTATTGATTGTCTCTTCAAGTAGGTATTGGCTCCTATGGAAGTACTAATAAGCAGCTTTGCAAAAGTTCTATGCTACATATATGTCCCAGTCACAGAAAAAAAATTAACATTGTATTAATAGGCTGCTAAGACTTTTTGTTTACTTTTCCTTTGCACCCAAGTGCTAGATGTCACTTTCTTTCTCAGCAATTTTACCTGTGTCTGAAATATGGCATCTCAGCAAATGATGATCCAGTACCTCATCCCACTTTCCAGAGGATTTGGGTTAGAATCACCAGATATTGAAGAACCCCAGAATCCTTCAAACACTCCTGAACCCTCTAAACCCTTGCTGATAAAAGAGCATGCAGTGATTTGCATGCAGGATTCTTGGCTACTTTTTCCTGGCCTCTACCTTTGCAGGACTGCAGTCCAATGGAGAAGCTGTTGCTTGTTTTACTTCCTTTGTTTTGGAGAATGACTTTCCCAGAGTAGATTTGCAATGGCCTGTACATTCCTTCTCTTGAAGTCTCCTAGGGTGATTTGATATTTAGATGCCAGTTTTGACTGTGAGAAAAAAGCAGTTGTCTTTCTCAGTATTTCTTGTCTGTCTTGCAATGTTTTTAAGAAGTACAAGCTGCAAGTCATGCTTGATGCAGTTTGGCAGAAATGGTAGCCAGTTCCAAACTGAAACAATGGCAAACTTTCTTTCACCCTTCAAGTGTAACCATACCTGAGAAAATGAACTCCATAGGAATGATTCCTGAGGTATGTCCCTTCAGTGTGTCTGAGGGTGTACCTGCCTCTTTGTGGTTATGGCAGGACAAGAGACAGTGGCTTTTATTTTAACTGCTTTGATTCCATGGATGATGTGGAAGGTAAAAATGAAACCAGGAAACTTGCTCCTTCTGTCCTTGACTGCTGCTGCATGGCTTCTGTCTCCTGCCCCTGCTCTGCAGTGATGCTCTCTGAAGGGACATGCTGGAGCTGCAGAGTACCAGGATGCTGCTGGGTCCCCAGGGAAAGAGCTGCCAGGTGAGTTGCAGCACAAAAGCAAAACTGGAGGGAGCTTAGCTAAGCCTGCCTTGTGCTGTCACACACCAGGACTGCAGATTAATGTGGGAGCAAGAGGCCAGCCTGGCAGGAGTGGGGGAAATAGAAGTGTTGCCCACCACAGCAAACTGGGACAACAAGGCGGGGGTTGATAAAAATTCCACCAGAAACATTGAGTGTCCAGCGGCTCCATTACAGCCAGGCCTAATGTGGCCAGATCAAGTTGGGATTTATTGGCATGGGAATGGAAATGAGAGCATGGATTGCTCCCATCACACAATACTAAGTTAAAAAACCCCAGAGAGCATCTATGCAGTGGCGGTAGGCCTTATGGCTGTTCTAGTGTCCAGTGCTGTGTAGTTCCTCTAACATTACTGACCACATCCTGTTTTCTGTGATGGAAAAGTTCATCTTTTAAAGCTGTATACAAAGGTACCTGACTTAGGAGGGTAGTGTATGTCTCCCATTTTGTTTTAAATCTGGAATATCTCAAAGGAGAAAAACTGCCAGGAAGGGAGTGCATCTGTGTCCTCAAAAAGATGGATTTAGGAATGAATGAATGATGGACAAATGGTTTAATGGCCTATGTTCCATTAATTTATCAATATCCACCCCATAAGGAAGACCTTAAAGTGTTTTCTTGTTTGTCACCTCACCTTTCTGAATGCTGGCTAAGTCCTGCTTTTTCTAATTTATTGACATATTGTTTTTGAGAGATAAACACATTAAATTTATTCTGTACCCTAGTGGAGTAAACAGAGAGGATCACTTTTTCTCTTAAAGAGTTTCCTGTGGAAAACAAAGAGCCACTAATTAAGCAGTGATATTAGCTAGGTGTGGCAACATGTGTAGATAGAATTTTGATAGGAATTCTGCTATTCTTTTTTTTTTTTTTTTAAGTAAGGATAGAATTTTCTGTTAATGGGCATTCTGCAGCTAACCTGTCTAGACCTTCTGAAAGTCCAGCTTGTTTCATGGCTGCATTTATGAGCATACCTTCCAAGAACACATCTGAAAACCTGCCTTATAACTGGTAACTGTTAGGGAAGAAATTAGGGAAGAAATTCCATTAATTTGCATTCTTTGTGAGGATCAACAAAATGAAAGATCCTGTAGAGAAATAAAATTTTCTGAATTATTTTTACTGTGGAGCACTGTATGGAAGTAGCATGAAAGGTTGTTTGTAGTGGTGATTTTGTAGCCAACACAGTGGAATCAAATCTTGCAAACCAACACTTCTTATTGACAGTTATTTGTTTATTGTTTCTTTGGCTTGTGAGATATTGTAGAAAACCTTTACATATTTCTGACAATGTTCATATGAGTGGGATAATTAAAACTAGGTAAGAAAATGAATGTGTTTGTGATAGAAGGCTAGAGCAGCATGGGTAAGTGAAGGCACTCAGTTTTGGTCAGCGAGTCTCCTTCTGTTATCAGTGTATAGATCCAAGGGCTTCTCCAGACAGTAATTAAGAGAATCCAGGCTAAGCTCTTCCTCTGAATCTCTTTGTGGAGACTGCTTTATCTTTCTGTTGATTGTTATTTTGCTTTGAACTCAAGTAATTAGTTACTTGTCTACACTTAAGCAGTATGAACATCCTCTGCTGCCATGCTCCTGAGGAACATGATTTGGAAAGGGTGAGGTCAGTTGGGAGGGAATAAAAAAAAAGGGAGTACTACAAAAGTTCAGACTTTCAGTATATATTAAGTGAGAAGGAAAAAAGAGATGTCTGACAGTGTCAAGTGCAGGGACTTTAAACTTCCCTTGAAAAGTTTTGCCTTGACAGTTCATTGGTTTTATTGCTCCAGTTTTGGCACAAACCCAGACCTAGCAGTATAATGTCTGCATGGACAATGAAGACTCCATTTATAATTGTTAGAATAAAAACCTATCAGTGTGATTTAAACGTGCTGTATTGGTAAGTGCAGTTCTCTATCTCTGAAATTGCTCAGTGGTTCTATGTTAACCTGCCCATCAAGTCCTACTGGAAACTGTCTTTTGCATGTAATTCCACGTTGCTTCCAGAAGGTATCATTCGGAATTTGTGCTAGTGTATGTCCCCTATAGAAAATACTGTGAGTGGATATATGTGCTTGATTTTTGGCACTGGTTGCACTGTCAGTGGACAATGGTGACTTGTCAGTATATGGCTGGATGACCACATCAGGCAGGAATGCCACTGCAGGGGTGGGGGAAGGATGTTCACTAACCAGCAGTTGCAGAAGTATGGGAATTTCAGAACTGAAGAGAACAGGACTAGGCCAATGTCCCCTTTGCATGGTTTCTGTATCAAGAATTGAAGTAGTAGCTTCCAAATATTGTAGAGCATATGACATTTCTTCCCATTATGATAAATATTGTTTATTCCCCCTCCTTTTTCCTTCTTATTTTTCTAGTGATAAAAAATGTAAATTGCATTGACTGGCTCAGTGCATATATAATGAAAAAAAATTAATAGCTAGATAGGTCCTTGTTTAGTATTCATAGTATGGTGTTTTCTAGAAAATAAGATGAAGCTGTTGAAGCATCCAAAGAGGCACTTTTTTTTTTTTTTTTTTTTTTTTTTACCTTGGGACTTGTGATTGCATTTAATTATGTATTTTTATCCTTACAGCTAAGCACATCATGCATCTTCAGCCTCAAACTGTATCACATGAAAGATTAGTTATTATTTCATGGCTGATGAAATCAACAGAAGCAGATTCTTTCTAGCTGTAGAAAACTGGTAGTGCTCCTTGCTTTGTGTAGGCAGGGAAGCTGACTTAATGATGACCCACCAAGCAGTATCATGATAAGGTGATGCATATCCCAAAATCTGAAGCTTGCAGCTGGACTCTGTGACTCATGGAGCGTGCTGCAGGCTTCCTCTACTTTCCCAGGCTTTGCCCAGGAAAGCATCATACTGAGTTGCCACAGTGCACATGGTGGGGAAACATGCAGCTGAAATGTTTGTTTTTCTTTAGGTGTGGTAGCTGTTGTTTACATCTGATGAAGGCTCATTGGAACTGAAGGGTTTGCAGCTTGTTTAAGCATGATGTTTTGAGGGTTTTTTTTCCACATTTAATTATAGGTAGGTCTTGAAACAGTGCATGCTTCTAGAGTAGAAAACTTAATAAAGATGGGACAAACATAGTAAAAGGGAACAACAATAACAAAACGCATTTAGAGGAAGGAGGAGGTTCTCTGTAATGTCTGGGAGATAGCAGCAAGTTGTTTCCTTTAGGCATGGTTAAAAATAGGAAGGATGAGCGGTTATCCAAAAGGATTTTGTGTTGACAGGCACTCGGAAATCCTCTCACTGGGTTCCAGAGAGAGACAAGAGGGTACTAGGAATGGCAACCAGGTGTGCCATGTATAGAAACAGGCAAAACAAAGTTTTCCAGAACACATTGTGTGGTCTATGCCCACAACTGTTTTATCTGCAAAGGGGCAAGCAGCACAGTGCTTGTGTAAAGATTTTTTCAGCCATTGAAATGTGCATTTATCTGACTTGGATAAGGGTTAGATGATGCTCTCTGAAAAGAATATGATGCAGTTGCAACTGTTTCCTAAGGCTTTGCTTTCTCTAATTCGTATGAATATCTAGTGACAGATATGAATACGAATAACCCGCCACCTTCCTGGTGGACCTTGTGTTCTCTATCTCTTGCTTTTAATAGCATTTTTCTCAGTTTACTGCAGTGAAGTAATAAAGATTTTAAGGCTTTGTTTATCACAGGTTTGCAGAAAAAATTGTCATTGTACAAAAGCAATTTCATATCCTCATGATTATAAGGCCAAGCTAGCAATTGCATGAGTTTTCACTGGATTTGATGGGCAACACTGATGCTAAATACCAGACACTTGCACATGACAGCCATCCCACAAAATGGGGGTGTTTCATATGACATTTCTCTTATAAGATTGTATTTTGTAGAGTTACTGCCTTGTATTTATGGAGTGTGTATGGTGTTTTTGCACTACATGGGTTTGACTGGATGAAGATATTTGTTCAAAAGTTTGTGTGGGCTGTGTTAATACTGTAAATCTGGGTCCCAGAGAGCAGCCAGCATCGGGTATTGCATGGTTACATGTAAGAACAGGATGAGATAATCCCCCCAGTCCTTTCTGGGATTGTCCCGTCTCCTGGGATCCTATCTGCTCCTGGTTTGTCCCACCTCTCCTGGCAGTGGGGTGCAGAAACAGTGCCTCTGTTGCGGCAGCGGGTGGATGACAAGGAAGTGACGTGTGCCGGTGATTAACACCAGGCAGCAAGAACAGGACGTTCAGATCACTAAGGAACATGAATTTTCCTACTTTCTTTTTTTTTTATTATTATTTTTAATCTGCTATTGTTTAAAACTGACCTGCTGCTTTCTTAGCTGGTGTCATTTTCCTAGCGGAATGTGATGTCTGTGATTGTAACTTCAAAACAAAGAAACAAGTAATAATTTCGTAACGATGAGGAACCAAAACATGTTTGTTAACGTGAGGAATTTTTCCCCAACAAGGGTGCAAAATGTGTCAGTGAGGTGGACAGTGATCATGTACTCACTGTCAAGGAGCTGAGCTGAAAGCAAGTCTCTGTTTATGCTTTGTTTTCATATTGCTGGCTTGGCTCCTGATTTTCTACCTTTCACTTGCTGGCATGTTAAGCCAAGTGAATATACTCTTTGTTTGGCAGTTAACTCCCTCTTTTCCATTACTTTGGAACATGGAATGTTGGTAGTGCTCTTAGAAAAACCCAATTTCAAGGATGGATTTCTCCATTCTTAGCTTTGTAGTGAAAATCACTACTTATTTATTTTCAGCTCCTGTTCATCAGTAGATTCCGGGGGGGGAAGGGGGGGGAGGGTTAGGGGGGAAAAAAAAGTGTATTTTTACAGCTTTTCACTTTGTATCTTTGCAGATGTCTCACTGTTAAATGTTTCTTTTGGAATGCTTGTGAAACTCAGCAAATGAAAATAAACTTGCATTTGCTTTATAATGATCTCTCTTCACATTTAAAATGTGGCTCACACTGAGCAGTCCATTTGTACTTCATTTTGTCAGTAATAGGATAATTTTTATATAACACTAAAACAGCAGGACTGAAAGGGATAGCATTGCTCTAGTTCCAAGATGCTTTAGTCGTTGGACGATAAATTTGTAAAGTGAAAGTAATGTGTTTATGAGTTCTGTAGTTTCAGCTTTAAGTTGTGATAAAATGGCTACATTATCCAAAGTAGTGTGACCTGTCCCTTTTTACCTTTGCATGATCGGTGATTTCCCTGCCCCATTGTGCAGCGGAATCCCATCCACACGGTGAGTGCTGTGGCTGCTGCTACTTCCTATCAAATCAGTCAGTGCAGGACATTGTTGGGAGTTAAACAAAGGCACAAAGGTTGAATGACTTGCTCAGGAATGTGCTGGCAAGGGAGAATTCAGGCATCAGGGCCTGGCTGACAGGAGAAGATGGGACTGGAAAACATCAGTTGTGCCTTCGGACTGCAAAAACTGTTGTGAGACAAGGAAATGTGAGTGTCTGTGCTGTAGGTGAGACTTGTGGCACGGACGTAAATTACTTGTGTGCAGTTACAAAGGAGGATGGATGTCTGAGGCAGTTATATATTTTCATGTCATAATCCCTGGTATCTGGAGCTCCTTATCTGGTTCCATAAAATAGTCAGGATTTTATTTGATTTTTTTTAAAGATATTTTCCCTCTGTTTTCAGCTGTCAGGGTACTATTTACTGGCAAGTATTGCAGGCACATAAGCCAATACCATAATTGCTTGATAATGCTGGCTGTTGTTGAAGGAAGAGAGGAATCCTGTTTGTTACTGGAAGAAAGAAACTGTGTAGTAGCAACCAGGATCTGAGATGGGTGACTGGGGACTCTCCTGTTTCCACTGGTCTGATGAGTGACAAGTCTCTCTCTGAGATGTCAACAGCCAGCCTGCCTCTGCTACCAGGGTTTGGGTTGCTGCTCTCCAAGTGCCTGGGCTGGGCTGCAGCCACCTTCCTGCAGGTCCCCTGCCTCCTCCCAGCCATGTGTTCTCCAGTGCTCTGGGCTCAGCCAAAACTCCTCTTTAACCTTGCATGAACTCTTTAGGGAAAGCTTTCTTAAGGAGGACAACACCTCTTTATTATTGACATAATCAATTTGTATTTATTCAGTTGAGAGGCTGGATTGTAATAACTGCTTAGAATACTTCAGTAGGAATGCTGTCGACTCCAAAGCAATAGGAAGAGCTGATTGCTTATGGGCAACAACTATTTATGGCATAAATTATTTACAGTGTGCTTAAATTGTCAGAACTCTTGAGAGAATGGGAGGTTAGTTGTGTTCTATGGCAGGGCTGGCTTGTTCAGCCCTGCAGGGAGAGAGGTAAAGATGAATGCAGAAAACATTATGTGTTTGAACAAAATGAGTGTGGGTGCCCACTCCTAACACAAGGAGTTTCTACTCTCCCACTGTGGCTGTTCATGGCCATCCCAGCTTCACAGGTTGGTTGGTAATTTTTGCTGGAGCAGCAGTGCTTGCTTCCTGTCCTTGGCTCTGGTGATGAGCTGCTGTGAAAAGTGCTGTGTTTCCAGAGAAGGCTGAGTCCATAGAAAGGCACACGTTTACATGTTTGGGTCCCAGAGGAATGCAGACATGACAGCCTGGCCTAAGAAACATCGAGCTTGGAATTTTGTGTATGTATTTATGTGTATGTGCTATAAGTAAAATAAAGCCTGCAATTCAATGTCTTCTAGGATTTGGTCAAGTAGTTAATCAGTTTGTAAAGCACTTGGTAAAGGTACAAAGCATTGTGGTTTTGCAGAACACAAAATCAAGATGCTTAGCATCCTGTCCATGTGACTGATTGTGATGGAGATCTTGGAAAACTGGTCATAGGTCTGTGAGATGGTTTGAAAAGCTACAACATTGGAGAGGTTTAAATCTTCACAGAAGAAAAATGACTCTTATAAACTAGTTTTAAATGGTTCCAAGATATTTAGGGAAAATAGAGTGATTTTTTTTTCAATCCACTCCCCCCAACCATTCAACAACTGATAGTTACAGGGCAGTGTTGTAGATCGTTTTCAAGTTGTTTTTTAGATGCTGGTGTACTGTACTTTAGTATCTGGAAAGCATAACTAAACAGTTACATCATATTTTCTGACATGACTGGTACTGTACTTATAACCAAAACATCCCATTAATTGTTTATCTAACCTAGAGTTACTTCCTCCAGAGGAAAGGATTACATGCATAAATACTTTCCTTAAGACACAGAGGCATTTATAAAGAAAAAAAAATGCCATGGATGCATAGCCAAAAGTTGAAAGTGCATGCAAGTTACTTCAAGGTTAAAGCAGCCAAATGCTCTCCAGGAATAGGGTTTATGTGAGAATTCTACAAAGCACCTCCTGCTAAAGTGGTTTGGCTCTCAGAGGGTGCTGCTGCTTCTCTCTGGAGGGTCTAGAATTCTGTTACCTCTTCCCTCCTTTTTGAGAACATAACATCTTGTGGATTTAGGCAAGCACACTCTTTGGATGCCTGTTCAGTAAAGAGTTTGAAGGTTTGATCCGGAGCACAGAAGGCTCAGTATACCATAGGAGGAAGAGCAGCAGCAATGGCTCCAGGGCTTTGGAGGATTAAGCGTCTGGTGGTGTTGCTCACCAAGGCGTTAATCTCCTGTTTTGAAGCTGGTATAAAGCAACAGAACAAAAAGCTTACACTAGTTTCATAGTTACTTTTTTTTTTTTTTTTTTTTTGGCATTGACAAGGTGCAAAATTATATGGAGCACTACAGTTGAGGTGTTTTTGAGCAAAAGGAAACATACATTAAGGTTAAAAAAAGCTTGCTGTAGAAATGAGGCAGTAGTAATATTACAACTTTATAGAAGAATTTGTGCTGTGACGAGTTACAAAATACATGGTTTTTATTCCTTAGGTTAGTCTTGAACTTGTATGACAAAACGTTCTTAGAATAATGAAATTGCTTCTGCAGCAGTAATGCCTTATTCAAGGCAAACAGCAGTGAAGTATTGCCACAGAAGACAAGGATGTGAGAGAGACCAATCCAAAGGCCAGGAAGAGTAGTTATAGGACATAAAAGCTGCACATCCTTAACACAAGCTGAAACACAGGTTGGGGAAGTCTTCCCAGTTCTATTCATACACTAGCAGCCCTGATACCTCAATCTTGCCTCTTCTTTATTTGCTGAGAGTGTAAAGATTGCCTGGAAGAAATGACCATAGCCTAGGAATCCAGCTCCAGGAGCCTGGGCTAGGAAGGAAAAAGAGAACAATTGAGGCCTGTGCTCCACCTGACATGGAGAAATTGGCTCACGAGGTTCTACCAAGTTTATTGTTTGAGCTCCAGCCTTGTGAGCATGGTGACATTGGTTGGTTCAGCAGTCTTGGGTGCCTGCCTGTGAAAGCCCCTGAGCCACACAAGTGTGTTGGGACTGACTGAGGAGTGGGGCAGACACCAGCTCTTGCTGCCCCTCTGGATCAGAGGAGACTGGGCAGCAAGGACTGTGCCTTGCAGGCCACCCGTTCAGGCCTGCTGGACTCGCTGCTGCTTTGTGCTTTGCCCCTTCCCTGCTACCTGGTAGTTGGAGATTTCCTTTGAGCTGGTCTCAAGACATTCTCTGTTCTGTTTAGCTCAGCTCTCTTGCCTCATCCCAACAAACACCCTTAGTTCAGTGGGGAAAGGCCAGCCTCCGAGGTGGCCATCAGGCATTTTACTGGCTTCAGCAAAATCTTTGAATACCTTTCTGAAAAAAGCCAAGATAAGCGTTCTCTAATGAGCTGAAATTTGCTTAGTAACTCCTCCACTCACGTTTTCTGCAAGAGTAAAATAAACATTGTAAAGATGTGCAGTGTCACACCCCAAACCCTTATTGCTCGTTATCTCTTCAGCAAACTCTCTGGTGCCTCTAATATTCACTGGTACAAGCTGAAGGCTCTGAATGGCAGAGAAATGAGCTTTGGATGGTTTGCTGTGAATGTTTCTCATGATGAGGTTTACTACTTAGAGTACTGCCACTCATCATCTACTTGTTGTCTTTAACAGTTCATTCACAAATCTGACATCAAGTTGTTAGTTTTGAGAACCAATCCCTCCTCGTTTATACGTAATAAATCCATTGACACTTAGCATTCTTTAAAAAGCCAAACTTAAATTCAGTAAAGTATTTCTGAGCTGTATGGGAAAGACATCTATGTTACATGCTCTACTGTCTCTCACAGTTATTGCTATTATACACTATACTATATAATATATGCTATTATACATTTTTAGCCATTACTTAAGTCTTTTAATTATCACATGAATATTTTTTAATAATAGAAAGTTTCTCAAAGTTTCAAGGAATTTATGCCATATAGAAGACACAATTCTATTAGTGACTTTAAGTGTTAGTGTACTATAAAAATTTTAAATTTTAATTGGTGTAAAGTGTTTCTCTAACTCACAATTAAAGAATTTCTTGGAATTCATAGTAGGATTCACATTAATTTGATAACATCGAAACAAAATAGGCAGCCAGCAATAAAAGATAAGAGAGAAGGATGTGATAAAATTATTTGTAAGATAAAAAGAGAAGGTACTGTGCAGAAAAATTCACAGTGCCAGAGGTTTATGTCCAGAAAGGAGACAGAGGAGTCCAGTAACTTTTTTCAAATAAAAGGAGAGGCCATGGGTCATTCTCCTGGCATCTATCAAATTATTGGGGGACGCAGCCCCCTTTCTATCCTAGGTTCCTGGCCGTGTCACCCTCTTCCTTTCCCCACTAGCTAAGGTACTCAGAAGATGCAGATTTCCCAAATTGCCTGCTCTATACCCCCCTCTAAGATATACCCCCTTTTCTTATATAAGAGAAAGAAAAAAACTATTCATAATTCTATTAAGTCTTTGTTCTTTTTTTCTAAGTTCAGGAATTTCACATGGCCTTGGCTGAGCATGAATGTCTGTGTCAAATTAGTAACATTTTCTAGAACTGATAGTTTCTGAAGTTACTTCCCTATCTGTAAGTTCCTATATACAAGCAGATTTCCATGGTCCGTTGGTAAAGACACATGAATCTTATTCCTTTCAATATTATTCTATGTTTTATCAGCTAGTCATTTGCTTTAAAAATTGTTCTGTGAAATGTTGATTGATATATTAGGGAGTCAACAAGTGATGCTGTATTAAATACTGTCGGCTTTTTGGTTTTGTGGTTGGAGGGATGTTTGGTTTGGGTTTTTTTATTCTTTTGGAAAATATGTGCCATTTTCTGAGAAAATAGACTGATTTTGTTGCTTAAGTTTTCAGAGCCTATCCAAGGCTTTTCTTGACAGACAAGTTTTCTTGGAAGTGTCAGGTTTGTGCAGTGGTTGACGACATCCATCTGTGTTAGATAATTCCTATTCCTTGGCTCTGAAATAGTGTTCATTCCAAATCCATGGTAACCCTGGAGAACTTTTTTCCTTTTGTAATTAACTATGCTGGTGATTTTTATCCTACCCTTTGGGATAAAGATATAAACCTTTCTATTAATTTCTATTCTATTTATGAAGGGACCTCCTCATAAATATTATTGGATTGTTTTGAGTTCACTATGAGGAAAGAATATTTTGTAAATGGACCAGTCACTTTTCTTGTACTTCAAAGAACAAGGCTCCTCTTAAACCCAGTGAGTTGATTATGGTGTGCTCCAGCCTTCCTTGGCAAACCGTCTCTATCACAATTTGCAGGACTGGGACAGTGGTCATCCCCCTGTACTTGGCACTGGTGAGGCCACACCACAAATGCTGTAGTGGGGGGCCCAAAACTGAACACAAGAAGGATATTGCGATGCTGGAGCATGTCCAGAGAAGGGCAACAGAGATGGGGAAGGAGCACAAGTCTGATGAGGAGCAACTGGGGGTGTTTATCCTGGAGAAAACAAAGCTTAGTGAGGAGCTCATCACTCTAGTACTGTCTGGAAGGAGGTTGTGTCAAGATGGGAGTCAGTCTCTTCTCCCAATTAACAAGTGATGGGATGAGAGAAAGTGATGTCAACTTATGTCAGGGAAGGTTTGAATTGAATATTGGGAAAAATTTCTTCACTGAAAAACTGGTCAAGTATTGGAGCAGGCTGCTCAGGGAAGTGGTGGAGTCACCATCTCTGGAGCTCTTGAAGAGAGGTGTGGGTGTGACACCTGGAGACTTGGTTTAGTGGTGGACTTGGCAGTGCTGGGTTGACAGTTGGACTGGATGATCTTAAAGGTCTTTTCCAATAGAAATGATTCTATGATTATAATCCTTAGTAATTAAATTATATTAGTTTAAATTAAATTAATTACTATCAGTAGTTAAAAAAACCCAGAAAGACTCCACAGCAATTGTGGTTGTTTCCCCTTACTCCTTCTTTTAAGGTGTAGTCTTTCTAATGTAGCTACACTGAACATGTTTAATCTGCAATAAAGGTTTCTGTGCAAAGTTCTCAGAGCCACACAGGTCATAGGTGTCAGTCTGCAGCAGACCCTAGGCTTGCGCTGCCTTCCATCAGCCTCACCTTCCACCTAAAGTTGATGTGTCAGCAGGGAAATGCCTGATTTTTGAATTAATTAGATGTTCTGCTACTGCACTCTTGGACTTAGATGAATTAATGAATTAGTAGCTTTATGATTTCTGTGGAGGAAGAAGATCATATGTTGGCTGTCCAACAGGTTTTTTAAAATGTTTATTTCTTGTAAGTTTAGGTTACTGAATGTAGCAATAAAAGCACTCATCTGTGTAAGCATTGTATAATTACGATTTTCTGAATTAATTTGTTCCTTACAGCACTTTCCCCTTTTTATAACAGAATTTTTTTTAGAAATAAGTTTTTGGTGGCTCTTTTAGTGAAGATCTGATTTACATGTTTTAATTCAGTTCAAAAAACTTTTCTACTGAGTAAAAGTCTTTTTTTTTTTCTTTCTATCCTGCTTCCTGTTATTGTTATTTTTCATACTCTTTACAGTAGCACCCAGTGTCTGCTATTTGAAAGCTGCAAGAACAGAGTGAAACAAGTACAGCTGAAAACATTTTCAATCTGGCAGGCTTTGGGGTGTTGGGGAGAAATGGATAAGTGGCAGAGGAAAGATTGGCTGCTGGGACAGCAGACTTCTCATTTCTACAGCTCCTGGATGCTGCATTAGGCAGCATTCAGAATACAGGCATTCTTCTACTCTGGACCCTTGTTTTCATGTTGTTTTGAAGGGAGAAATGGGTGTAGATGTAGGCTAGCAAATGGCACAATCCTACTGCATATGCCTATACAGAATACACAGTACAAAGCTCAGTAAAGTAGGGAGCTGCTGGGAAGAGTTTCAGTGTACAGTTTATTTTGGAAAAGGTATGTCTCTTACATATTCCTGTATAGCCATTCTAGACTCTTAAAGCAAGTTTTCCTTATATGTGCCATATTGTTTAAATTTTTAATTTGTCCAACCAAGTAGCCAGAGTGCTAAAAGAATCACACCAAGTAGAACTTCAGTCAAGCTGATTTTATTACAAATGTCTCCTGTGCTTCTAGTTCCTGGCAAATTGCTCACTGTAGTAATAAGAGCAAATGACTTGCATTTGATTCCCTCGGAGTAAAATCAGCCCTTTTAAGTACATCTAACTGACAGCTGCATTTGCTGAGGATGACCGTACCTCCAGAAAGGCTTCATGTTGCATCCCAAAGAAGAAATGATGATTGACTTTTATTTGTTCAAGTTTGGATAGTCTTATCTTCTTTCCTGCCACTCATCTGACCTGGGGTGAACTGCCTGACTTTGTGTGACATATTTTGTGTAGAGGCCATAGTCTTCTGCATTTGACCTTTACTAGAGAGGTCTTACAGGGAGGAGTTAAACCAAGAGGAAGGCCTTGGTAATGCAGTGGAAAAAAAGATAATCAAGAAGCATACTTCTTTTTAAAGCAGGTGGTGAGTAGCAAGAACTACATCATCTCCCTGGCTGCACAGGACTGGGTGGAAATCACCTTGCTTGCCTCCCCATATAACAGTTTTGTACACTTGGTGGCAAGCTGTTAGAGCTCATGAAGTAACTAACCATGCTGGTAGGGTAAAAATAATCAGGAAGTATGTTGCTAAGTACACTGGGAGTTTATTGAAATAGTAGTTTATATAAATAGAAATTATTCATTAAATCAGTAGTTCTTAAACTTATTTTTCTGCTCTTTAAGTGGCTTTTTGAGGCAAGATTCCTGCTTTTTCAGGCTTGGCATTCAAAGCATAAGTCTAATGTAGCATTTATGCCAAGTGTTGCAGGATTTTCTTGGAAATGGATGGCATTGGATCAAAGTGGTTTTTCACTGATTGATGGTACACTTTCCCACACGGCCTAGGTTAACTTTTAATTTGTGTGGTTTTTTAAGCAAGCTGTAGTGTTGAGGAATGATTTATGGGAGCTCGAAAACCAGGTGAACTGGCTGAATAGAAAATTGGTCAGGACTTTTAAGACATTTCTTTGGTTTTCAGACCTGCTGCCTGTAATTCCTGCCAGTGGTAAAATGGCCTTTAGTTGACCTCTTCCATTTCTTTGAAGGTTGTTTTTGACTGTTTTCTGTACTGATATAAGAGAAAGTTCCTGAACAAGTTTACATTATGCTACATGTCCCTCCTTGTTTCTTTTCCTTAAATCTCAGACTAAAAGTATGTGGCCACATGGGGTACAAATAACTTGCAGACTTTGCAAATCACTGATTAGTTCAATGTATGCTAATGTTTCTTAAACAGATGCAGGTATCTCTTTGAAGTCTAAACATAGGAAAGCTGGGTGTCTAGTGAAGTACAAACTTTTATGTTAGTTGTTTATATAATACAGTATAAAATTTTTATAAGTTATCTGGGCACTATTTCAGCAAAATATTTCAGTGAGCACACACTGTAATCCAGCTATTTAAGCAATATCTGTATTTCAGCATAGGGGTTATGTGTTGAAGGGGCTTCTCAGGCAAGAGTTAAAGAATTTACAGGGTTTTTTTTTTCTTGATTTTGTTTTTAATTGAAAAAATCTCTATGGCTAGAGACTTAGTTGTGCTGTATGACTTGTTTCAGTTTTATTCTTGATGTCCTTGCAAGTAATGTTTTCTTGGGATAATTTTTTTCTTCCTAGGCAGTTATTATCTGAACATTATCAGTCTTAAGTCTTAGTTAATAATTGATAGTCTGTCATTGAACAAACTTTTTCCAGGGCAAGGAAGAAGGTTGGAAAGAAACCATTTGTTCTCTGAAGTGATAGAAAGGTTTGGACGTGTCTGTTTAGTTACTTTTGAATGGCTAATAAAGGTGTGTGAGGTGATCTGGTCATGGGGTTCCTCCATGGGTTGCTTGATGCAAGGAAGCATCAAACATTGCCTAAATTTTGTTTGAGTGTGTTCTCCTGTATTGTGGGTTATTGATTGTGAGAAAAAGCATATAATAGTATATAATAAAAGGGTTTTTTTTTTCTTTTTTTTTCCCCCTGAATGTTTCAGAGGATTTTGGTGGTTTTCAGAGCTGTGAGTTTGCACAAAACTGCTTTGTCTCAGCAAAACTGTTTCTGAGGCATAACATAAACCCTGAGAAAAGTGGGTGTCCTGGGGTTTCCGCAGGTGACTTGTAAAGAGACAAACTCCAGAGGACTTTGCCTTTTAGCTTTACACTCTGGCAGGGGTCAGACAGCTTGAGGTGCCTTTTGAGAAGCCTGGAAAAGAAACTCTCAGGAAAGAAAGAACTGTCCTAGCCTGGGATATACTGATGGAGATTTTCTTTTGAACATTTGTGTCTGGAGTAGTTTCACAGGGTCACTCAAGCTGTTGACAAACTTAGAGCTAACATGATGTCTGTCCTTAGCCTGTTTGCTGGGTATCTGAGCAACAGGTCTGATGGAGCTGTGTTGCACCCTAAATGCCTGGGTGCCACACAGCTGCTTCACTGGCATGAAGATTTTGTTAGCTGCACGTGTGTAGCCAACAAACACACGTTTTTGTTGGCTTTGCACAGTTTTTTCCTGACATGTTATATGTCATTGTGTAAACAAGCTGTATGAAGAAGGGAAGCTTGGTGAGAGCTGCTGTCTTACGGAGATGTGTGCAGCAGGAATAACAGCCTGATGGGGAAGTGCTGCAGGGTGGGAAAGGTAGCTGTGGCTCCTAATGGCTTTATCCTGGCCATGACATGTGCTGTGAGGCACTGGATCTCACATCCTTCAGTAAAGCAACTGCTCGTGATGTACACACCCGTATTCACCCATTTCTTGGCTGGCCAAGGACGAAGACTGTCACAGCTGTTTTATATTAACCTCTTCAATTTCAAAACCAGTTGCCTTTACCCTCAGTGAGTTGGTTAGGATCTCTTGAACAGATGCATCTCCTGCATGTCTTTTTTGGTGGCCAAGCCGTTAGAAATGCTACGTGAATCCTAACAAGAAGAGTTGCAGGCTTGTCTGTCAGCAAATACGCAAGGTAGTCCAGTTTCTTAGCCAGGGAATTCTTTGCTTTACTTCTTGCTTTTCAGAAAATGGAAGACCTCCAGGATTTATTAAATGATTCTTAATTATTTTTTGCAATTGTATTTTGACTATTCAGCTTGACTTAACATCTCTGTACGTGGAAGTACTCTTTGTACACAGTAAGAAAGAATCAGGTTTCACAAACTGCTTGTTTGTAATTTCTCATAGAAACAGTGTAACAAAATATGAAGTAAATAACTTCTAGAAGAATACAAAACAGTATCTGAATGAAGATGTGTATCAAGAACTTCTTGAGAATAAAATTTGGCTGTGGGAGAAGTTTCTTTAAAATACATTAGGAAAATCCCCCCTTTCACAAAGAAATTTAAATAGTAAATGTTTGGAGGAAGCCACATTGTCACACCCCAAATATCTCAAAATGACCTAATAATATGTGAAGAGTTTTTTGTTCTATCTCTGTCTTACCAATGCTGAACTTTATAGGAGTATGGAGAAAAGTCATCAGAGGATAAAATGATTAATACCTATCATGGGTAATAATGAGTTATCATTTTCATTTTGTTTCATCAAACAAGGCACTAATTACATTCTAAAAATGTTGTGATTCTCTTATTCTTGTAATAGGTTTTTGTTTCTTGTTACACCAGTTATGTACTTGAGTTGATTACAGTACAGCATGAACAACTAGAATAATTCCAATCACATCTTATTACTTTTAAACCCAGTGCTACTCATGCAACAGAATCCCTGCATTTTTTCAGTCTCCTTCATGAAGATTTAATTTGTTCTGTGTTTACCCAGTGAAGTATCACAATGTGAAATATACAGTTCCAAAATGAAATTATATCCCCATAATCTCTTGTCATTATTCTGTGCCTTTTGCTCGTTCGCTATTACAGATTTCAGTAGGAAATAAATTACTTCACACAGATGCCTTGCAAAATCTCAGTGAATAGAGAAGTGGGCTCTCTGTAGGTTATGTAAAATTGATGACATTTATAGTCTGTGGGTTTAAAAATATGTAGGTTCAAGACATTGTGATATATGAGATGGAAAAAAAAATATGTACAAAAACAGAAAGTGAAAAATAAATTTTTTTTCAACTTAAAAAAAACATGAGCAGAGATTACTCTTAGCTTTTCCTCTAGTTTCCACTGCAGAAAAACTTGGCTGACACGTCCACAGAAAATTAGTGACTGCCTTGTCCTAAACAGAACAAATTTTTGTCTACTATTTTGTCTTTGCAGTAAGTATGCAATATTCTTAAAATTAAGTCATGGCTTTAGTGGGTAAAAGGGAAGATTAAGACTACAGTTTGAAATACAATAAAAGATGGAAATTTTGAAAAGCATGGGTTGACAGTTTTGAACTTTATTGAATCCTTTGATTGGGAGTTACTTTGATGTTTGAAGTCAGCAATAGTGTCTCCAGGATGAGCATGCTGGTTTTAAAGGGATTATCTTATGTGACAAGTACCAATATTGAAGATTGATTCTATGCTGGATTTACACATTTGCTGACCTACTAATTCTGAGAACTCTTAAAACAAACACTAAGGAATTAGTAGGGTTTTCATTTAAACTCACAAAGACTTTTGTCTTGAGACTTTTTGGCTTTCTCCGTGAGTAGCTACACAATATGTGTTTAAAAAAGACTACCACTGACAGTGGGCTAAGAAATGAGGTATTTTTAATGCTAGCAGGAGAATCAAATGTTAAAAACCCAAACTGAAACTGCACAGCACTATTTAATTGTTCAAATGTACATCTGGCCACCCACAGCCAAGTTTTAAATTCCTCAACTTAAAAAATTACTTCTGATGAGCATGGTAATGTGCAACAAACTCAACAGCCCTTCTCTAGTGAGTGATAAATGGTAAATGCTGTAGGGTTTTTGTTGAGAAGGAGCTGAATCAGCCAAAAAAATACTTCCTCCCTCTTCTACAGGATAGGCCTGCACAGACCCTGCCCTCTTATTTTTTCAAACTGGGCAATTTTAATTTCAGCATGCATGCTGATGTTCAGCTGGCTACAAGTGTCTAATTATTGTGATTATATGCATGCAGACTTCATCACTTTTTTTTTTTCCCCCCAAATGGAGCTGGCAATGCAAGATGAGCTTGGCATTTTATCTACTGTATAATTTGCTTGTTTTTATGCTTAGTGTAACAGCTTGCTGAATAAGTTGCTGTAGTGAAATGTAGATAAACAACAAGGGGAGGGTGGGCACCCAGGCTGGCAGGTTCCAAGTGGTCATTGCACATACCTAAAAGACCTGTCAAACAGGCAAGGGAAAGCCAAAAAGGTGAGAGCAAATTCAGAAGTAACTTCTGCTGCTTGGTCACCTGACTCTTCATTTTTTTTTCCCTTATGGAAGTGATTCCTCTGTAGGTAAATGACATCTGTTGATGAACATGTCCCCACGGTGGCCAGGTGCGTGATCAGCTGGTGTCTCCTTGTGGTGGTGGTGGCTCCTCATGTGGCAGTGGCTGCTTGGAATACACAGGGGTGTGTGAGGAGAACATCCATTACCTGAAGTCATGTGCCCTACCACTTTTGGGATGGAAGCAGCCAAGGATGGTGGCATTATTCTGAGAGCAGACCTGGCTGCTACCCTGCCAGCAGGGCCACTGCAGGCTTGTTTACTAAGATCTGATTATAATCTACACTCTGAAAACCTAAGATGACTTCAGTCAAGAAGTATGTAAATGAAGTCCTGTCTGCCCCACTAGGACAGAGTGAGAGGCAGAAGCACCTCAAGGGTCATCTGCTGTCAGGACATGGTGGTGGCTCCTTGCCCATCCTGTTGTTGCACTTGATGAGGGAGTCTCCTGTGTGCCTGGCCTGGCCCTCGCTGCTGCTCTCTGCAGTTGCACAGCAGCCCCCTCACCTTTCCAGCCTGACTGTGTGTCACAGAGGATATGCTTGGCTCCAGTTGTCTGTCTACTTCCTTGGCAGCTGCGTGTGGTACGCAGTTTACGTGGGGACATTTATTGGAGGCCACTACCGCATTCATTTTAACAGCTTCCTTCACCACAGATACCAGGTGACAGGCAGTGACTAGATGCCAAAGACTGATGATTTTGGTTTCTTGCTTCACAGAGAGCTTGTGGCCAGTCCACATTCGTAGATGGCGCCGTGCTACTTGAGTCAGACCAGGTGTTAACCCTGGCCAGTGTCCCAAATAGAGGCGAAGGTTCTCCACAGCCATACTTGTTGTTTTGTGTGCTGCTCAGGTGGCTCAGCATTGCTTGAGTCTTTCTGTACAGGGCCATGCTCTAAGCAAGCCTGCCAAGGGCTGTCACAATCAAGTGACAGGACAGCACGTTACAAACCCAATGCATTTCGCCTGCTTCTTTGGACGTGTCCCTGGACAGAGTACAGGAAACTCTACTAGGAGCCTCCTTTCTCTCACCAAAGAGAAGATTTCAAACTTTTGCAGCAGCACCTCCTGAATTCTGTTTTTCCACTTGACCTTTTTCTGGGTTAGGAGACGAAAAGTTTGTGATGTTTGTGGTTGTTCTTAAAGCAGTGCTTGGTCTTATTTGTGTTCTGATTTTATAGATTTTGGAGCAAACTATGGTAATATAGCCAAGGTTTTCTTGAAAAACTGAAGTCTATGTTCAGGTGGTTTTGGAGAATAAAATGTGTTGTTATATAACTCTGATACTAACATCAGAATGTGGGATTTATGAAAACCACTGGATTTTATGAGACTTGGCAGTAAAATGGTGAAAGGTAGGTTAACATCCCTTCACAATTCTGCCTGAAGTAAGCTCAAGGAAATTCTCAGTTACCTCTAAAAGGTCACTAGCTTGCAGTAGGAATCCTTGGCTTTTGGTAATACAGCAGTTTGTTAATATTTTGTGTTTTTGAAATTTCTAGCATTGCAACAGGAAATTAATGTTTTCTTACCTAAAATAAAAAAAAATCTCTAATAAACCGAAACCAACTTTTGCAAAATATTCACAAAATTAGAATTCTAAAATACCTTTGAGGTGTGTGTGTGTTTAAATGTTGAATTTCAGTAATCGTGTTAAATTTTAAGAAAATAATTGTGTAAGGTACTAAATAGAACTAGGACGTGTCTGCTCTTGTGAATACAAAGATAAAGGGCAGAGCAATTGACATAGAAATGTCAATGTCATTTCAGTTTAAAATGCCTATACATCTCTCCATTTCTCTGTGAAAGCTGAGCTCTTGACACAGTGTTTTGGTGGTGTTTGTATGTGGTTTTTCCCATTTTTAAACTTCTTTTCACTAAAGTATTCATTTGAAGTATTTTTAACAGTCAGTCTCTTTCTCTCTTCTGCCCCCTCCCCTTCTTTGGTTTTCTCATGTGCCATATGCTATGCGTCTTCCTGCAAGATCACTGGGGATAGATGATATCTAAATATACTTTTTCTCAGTTTTAACGGAGTGTGGGTCTGTTCCTAATTAGGACTTGAATGCTCTTCAGGATAAACATGTTAAGGAATATGATCCCATTTGTGAAATGGCTCCTTTATGAATATGGGAGGTGCTTTGAGCCTTCATCAGATCAGAATCAGCATTTCTCCAAACTGTCTCAGTATTTCAGCTGAATACTAGATCAGCCAAAACCATGGGATATTAAGTAATATGGTTATAAAACAAATGTTTCTGCTTTTTAATGAGATTCCATATGCACAGTATATTCATGTTCTTCTACGAGTTGTATATCCCCGGAATAAGTATTTCAAAACAGATATATGTTTGGACTGCCTTTAAAAATCTAAAGTTGAATTAAGGAAAAGAAATTTCAAACAAATACACTAAACCCACCCAAATTGCCTGTTAAACTTTGTCTCATACTGATAAAAGCAGTTCTTCTCATTGTGTATTATCTGTAAGGATGACACATTGAAGGAACCTTACCTGTGGGAAGTGTCTGGTTTAATAGAGACCACCCCATGGGTTTGTGCTGTGTTGCCTTTTGAGCTCAAGTAGGAGCTGCTGCTGGTCCCTCAAAGCAGGTGAGCCAGAGCCATAAACTGAGGCAGCTGCTGGGTGGAATTGTCAAAGCACATGTGCACTGCTTGAGCGTTTCCTGGGTAAATAAGAGCAGGGCATTTGACTGAGCTGTGTTCTGTCCATTATGAAAAAACCACGAGTTTTCAGTGTGATCTGTTCTTCTGCTATTTTTAATTTTAATGGGGTCTAGAAATCCAAATGCAATTTTTCACAGTGTTAAATGTAATGGCTAGAGGTTCTTGGGTAAGCCTAAACCTCACTAGCTTGGATACTAGAATCTGTATAGTACAGAAAGGAGGAGGTGAAGCCATGAACAGCAGCTTCATTGTGGTGTAGCTGGGCTGCTTTACCAGCTAGCTCATGTATTTCTGTATGCTGCAGTTCATGCCATCTAGGCACAGCTACACATTGCCCAAGGCGCTGTCCCTTCCCAAAGCTGTAAAATGGACAAAGTAAGGATGGATTATCAGGATTCTCTGAAGTATAGGGACTTGTCTGGATTTGCTGGCAAGGTCCTAAACAAATTGAGGTTTTGTATGTCTCCATCAGGCTCTGTTCTGTTAGATACAGCCTGTTTGTAGCTTGTTCCCTAATCATTGAGTAGGTGAAGATCATGGAGAGTAAGTAAGGGGATGCCAAAAACTATAAGCCTCTTGATAAAGGGATGCGTGTATAGTAAATTCAGGGAATGACAAGCAAGTTTCCTTTGCTCTCTTAGTTTTCAGGCTGCATTGCAAATTGTAGACTTTGGAAAGAACAGATTTCTCTGTGAGATCTCAAATGCAGGCAAAAACTGTTTAAATTCTGCATTACAATTATTGTGGCAGGCTGTAGGGAAGTGCAGTATGCATCTTTATGGCTAAATTTGTAGTATTTCTATGAATGCTGAAGCATTTATATCTGACAGTTGTGTGCTGTTTGAAACCCCAGGGTAATCTTTCTTTAGCAGAACTAATAGGAGATGAACTGATAAGAAACAGAAATCTGCTTGCACTTACTACGTGAATTACTTGATTTTCTGCTTCTTTGCCATCTTTACCATCTTGCCATTTTACTTCCTGTTAGTGAATGTGAACTATTTTTAGGGGATGTGAACTGTTATGGATTTGTAGGTATTCATTTCATTATATTACACTTTCTGGCAGCATTTTTTTTCTGCAACAGGGAAATCTAGAAGTGTAGTGGGTTTTTGTTTTAAATACTTGTAATGAATAAATAAATAAAAATTGCTCACTTTAAAGTTCATGTTATTTCAATGTAAATTTCTGGGCTTAGTGTTTATATAATATAAACAATAACTTCCAGTTTGGGAATCTTATTGTTCCTGTTACTGCAATTTACTGGAATAAATAAGATCAGATATACTGACTAATTTTAAGGATATTTTGATTCTTTTTTTTTATAAGTTGAACAACTGTTCTGGGGTTTTTGTTGTTGTTGATTATATTCTATTACTGCTCACATCATCCTTGGCAGCTATTTCTGTCCACCTTACATACCATGCTGTTCTGAATACATGCATGTGGGTGGGTGTTTTTTGCTAGCCATTTTTTCTAGACTCATGATAAGTCTTCCCTATCACTACATATACCATTCTCCAGCTTCCTAATGAGATGCATTAGTGGGAACATTCTTCTGTTACTGAATTGGGATACAGAATTTTGCTTTATATGTTTCTGACATGAATTCTGTAGGTCCAGGAGATCAGTCTGTGAGAACTGAATGTGCTGCTGGACCTACCTGCATAGAGCTAGGTCTAGCTACACCTACAGACTGTCAGAGTCTCAGATGTCTAGTAGGACTGCACAAGAATTTAATACAAATTCCACCAGACTTCCATTGAAGACAGACAAACAGTAATAGGAGAGGTTAGTCTGTGGGGAGTAAGGAGTCTGGGCATCGAAGTAGAATTTAGATATGTAGGGTATGTCTTACATGAAAATGAAGATCTTACAGTGCCATTATTGAAATTCACTTTTCCTAGTTTTTATTAGACCTCTCTTCAGAGAGGTCATTGTTGCATTTCAGCTGTGTAATGCATTAACTAGACTAGGGCTACATCTCCTTTATCCTCAGCCACTTGGAGGAAGAGGTGTGCTGGATGTTGCTGCCCTGAACCCAGAACTTGTTCCTGCAGAGATTCTTGATTCCTTCAAGACTTGATCTGAGCAAGGAAGCATAATATAATTTAAAACAAACAAACAAATCAACTCTCCTTCCCCTCCCCAAAAATGAAGCTCTTCTGGTATTGCCACACTGTAGGCATATTGAACTGAAAAAGTAGTGCGAGCTTAAAGTCTTCTGACAAGTTTTACTATATGGCCACCTGTTTGAATAAGCTCTAGTGGAAGAGGAAAGAGGCAACTGCATCAAAATCTGTTAAAATACTGATCAATGAAAGAAAAATCTTTGTAAGAGAGGGCTGGTTCATTGACTCTAGTTCCTGCTCTTGCAGGCATATCACATCATAATCCAGTGCTCATATGTTAACCAAACTCTGTAAGGTTCTTGCCTCTATTGTACCCATCCTATGTCCTTCTTTCCTGATGGTAAAGAAAGTCATAGGATGAGTACAGTAGTTTCAATAGTACAGTAGATGGGTACAGTTTCTTTCCTTTGGTTTCAATTTCTGACATGTCGGTAGTTTAACCATACTTGTTCCTAGTCCCAGTTATAATAATTGAAAATTTAAGTAGTTCTTGTTTTTTTCAAGATTTACTGAAGCAGTAAGAGAGACATTTACAGCCCCCTCAGAATGCAAATACACTGAGCTTTTTCTGGTGTTCTGTCACATGAGGAGTTGCCTCTCCCTTCAACAACTTGCTGGTGGGGCCTTTAGACTTAATGCTGAGGATTTTTGTGTTGGTGTCTTAGGTGAAATATTGACTGGTGTAATAGTCTGGTCTCTAGCTAACTCTCATTTTGTCTCTAATGACAATGTTTCCTACCCACATTAAAATTATTAATTTCCACTTCCAGCATGCTCAACAACACTGGTGCATGTTTTAGGGTACTCAGCTGTGTTAAAGCTAACTTTTCTTTCACCTGAAGCTGATATTTCCCTCATCTAGAAAATGAACTAAAACATTGAGAAATAAAGTCATGTTGGTCTGATGTGATTTTTCTCATTGGTGTTGGCAAGCTGATGTTATGTCTTATTCTGTTTTCCTTTAGATTTTCTTTAATGGTGCCTGCATTTACAACGTGTTCCAATGCCCTGTGTTTCTGCTGAGGTGTTTTATGAGAGCAGTAGTTGCCTGGATGACTTGGCTTTGTTTGCCACTTCCTCTGCCATGTATTTTTTCCAGTATAGTTACTGTGTTTATTGAATATTTTCATATTATATGCTACCCTATACTTAATAGTCTTATTAAAGCCCTTGCACCTAGTCCTGCAATTGCATGTGTCAGTTCTTTAAGAATCCACAGATGACGGTTACTGAGTTTTTTCTAGTTTTGAATGGATTAAGCTCTTTGAGTTTTGCTGCTGTTTTCATGTTCTTTGCCTTACAGGCATCTTGAATTTCCAAGGCTGTAAAATAAGAAAGTTAATTTCATTTTGAGACTGCTGAAAGTGGGCTGTAAGGCATCTTGGTGTTGGATGCTCTGCATAGGTGTTGTGGGATCCCTAAGTGAAATTTTCATTTCATTGTTTAAAAGCAAGCATAGCAATGCCATGGGACATATAAAAAACCATGTCCTCATTTCCCTTTTCACCGTAATGGAACATTTCTCCTGCTCCTCCTCTACATGGCTCTGTGTGCTCGTTCATGTTAAGCAGAGGTGGCAGTAGTTCCTCTTCCCACTGCTCACTCCCCCACTCACTGGTGTACCATCCACCAGGCAACACTGCCAGCCACCTTTTCCTTTTGCCCTGAAGGGAAGATGTGCTCGTGCTGCCGCTGTGCTGAGCTCTTTCAATATAAAAACCAAAACAGGCACCAATTTATCTGCTATGTCTCAGGATTTTGCCAGGACAAAAGAGGCAAAGCCACACGTCTGGGTATTGAAATGTGGTGTTTCTCAACAGATGATGAACCCCAGAAGATGTTCTCTGAATGTGTGTAGTAAGGATAGGTGTGGGTTAGATGTGAATGATGAAGAGAGCCAGGCTGACTCACTCAACCAAATTTAAATTACTTGTGTAGTTTCTAAAAGTTCACACTGTGTTAAAGTCCATTCAGATTCATAAACACCATTTTCCCGGCTACTGAGGTGAGTGAAACCTGTTCATTTCTGGTTTCCCTGGGGAAGTACAGAGTGGGTAAGAATAGATAAGATAAGAAAGATCAAGCCACCACAAAAAAAGCATATTTCAGGAAGAGCTGTGACTTTGCATGGTGACAAGTTCTCTTAAAATAAAAACATTTAAAAAACTGAAGTTCAGCAGATGGCTACATAATCTGTTGTTGAGACTGTAAAGATGGAGGCTGAGGGGACTTCTGGAAGAACCTGACACACCGTGACAGAGGAGTGGTACAGTGTTTCTGCTTTCCTCAGCTCCTTCCTTGCCTTCCATCTGGCCTTCCCAAACCCTGGGGGGCAGACACAAACCCCATTAAATTCAGGCTGCTGTTAACAGAAGGAAGCTGGAGGGCTGAAAGCAAGTACAAGTTTTGGAGATCACGAAGTGTAAACTCCTTAGAAATTGTGTTTTTCTATTCTTTTTTTTCTCCTGAATTCCTCTGAGGGCTAGGACTAAGTTTTAAAAATGTTACAAAAAAATTTAAAAGCTTAAACTTTAAAAGATCTAAAATTATTTCAGTGTTTTGGAACGTAGAGTTTTGAATCAGAAGTGAGGAGGCAATGATTGTCCTTCCAGACAGGACAATTTACGAAGTGAGGGCAATGCTATTGCTTAAAAAACTGCCTGCTTGGATTGCTGCTGGAGAGGCTTGTTGGACTCTAATGTTTTTTGTCATTGCCAAGCCAACTTCTTTTAGCCTTTCACAGAGCAGGAAAGGTAAGCCTTGCTCCCATTTTGAGGAGTATTTGAAACCTACTGTTGCCTCAAGCTTTAGCTTCCTTTGCTGTGCAGTTGAGTGTCTGATAATGTAACATGAAAGCTTGCTATTTTTGTCTTGTGAATGTAGCTCATGTTTCATGGGCCGGATTGGTTGGGTTTTGTGTGTTCCTTTTTGGTGCTGCCTTTATCGTTGGGAAGGGGGAAAGAGGGAAGAGCAACTTCACTGAGGTGCTAAATTTAGAGGGATTAGAAGTGAGGATGTGTATCTGGAGTCTTTCCAGCTTTTCAGACTCAAGGCACCTGAAGAGGCTGAATTGTGACCAAGCATGGTTGAGTTGAAGGGACAGTTCCTGGGCACCAGAAACCCACTTGTCCTGTACCTCACACAATATCACAAGTGGCTAATCTGCACACCTTGTGAAAGAAAAGACAATTTTTCTCTCTTTGTCATTTGAAGTTTACACTGCAGACAGAGCTGTTGGTGATGTGGTCTTGATCTAGTCAAACTTAAAATATGCATTAAAAATTATGATTGGTTCTGGACGTTTTACTTCTGTATGCCTGGCACACTAAAGAACTTGATACAAAAATTTTTGTTTACAGAGAAGTATTCTCAGAGATGAGGGACAGTGGATTTGTGGATTTCTTTGCTAGCAGTGCATCGTACAGAGAAGATGTTAAATGGGATGGGTGCAAAAAGAGGACATAGATGAGGCCATGATGTTCTGTGCCTTGTATTTGCTTCACACATTTTCTGCCTAAATTTATTTTGTAAACTTGCTTATCTGAGCGGTAGTTATCCAAGTGTTTTTGTGGATAAGTATAAAAACAAAGTATGATTTGTACTTTCTTTCTTTAAAACCTATAGCCTAGCTGTAGAATTAATATATTTTTAATTATAGTTGTTTATACTGGATTGTTCTCGTACGTCACTTAGCTCTCAGATGTTGGTATTTCCACTTTCTTTTTTAGGATGATGGAAACCTTCATTAAAAGTATTTCTGCACATGTATTACAGAATGAAATGCCATATCTGTTCACAGTTCCTGCTGTAGGAATTTTTCTGTGGAGACAGAAGCCTGCATACTTGTTTGTGCAGTGTGAAGTGCTTCAGAGGAGAGGCTCTGTGCTTCAGCACCCATGTCACAGTCCAGCTTGCAATTCTGACTACAAGCCGCAGCCAACAAGTTCTATTGCTCAGCCTTCCCTCTCTTTCTGCCCCAGCTGCTGATTTCCTAACCTGCCAGCATAACTCCTCTGTGAGTGTCATCTGTGGGCGGGAATAACGGCTTAAGCTGTCCTGGTGGAGCTCAGGTTAAGTGAATGCTACTGGATTTCACCTCCTCCTGAGCACTGGTGCACCTGGACAGCATTCCACACTGAGCATGGCTAAGATCCATAGTAGTGCTGTTTCCTCTACAAAATAGTTGGGGTTGTTAACACTGATAGTAGGTGCTGCTTTTTGTGATGGTGTGCCCAAGCTACACCTTCAGAGTGCAAATGACTGAGATGTTCAGCACCATGCTGCCCTGTTCAAAATGAATAGCCTTAGCATAGTGACAGTAGGTCCTACTCTTTGTGATGACATTATCCAAACTACCATCTCGTGGAGCCAGGTGAAAGTTCTCTTTTGAAAAAAAAATCATGCTGGTGCTGCTGACAGCAGGCAGCGGCTTCCAGGTAAATCTGCTGGGTCGCAGGTGAGTGTGAGGAGAGATCAGCCTCCAAATGCTTTCATAGAGCATCCACAGCTCCTGTGTGTGTAGTATGCAGGGAAGCACTCAGCTGCTCGGGCAGCTCTTCCTGCTGGGAGAGGTGGTGTCCTGTGGAAAAGACATGGCTATGAAAGCCTCTGGGAAGACTTCATTTGCCTTCTTGAGTGTACCTCATTTTCTGGAAAGCAGGAGCTGCACTAGGGCGTGTGCAGCCATCTGAGGTTTCATTGCTTGGAGTGAGTGAAAAGGTTCCTCCAAGACTAGGAAGATGAGAAGAGAGAACAAACAGTGGAAGCTTTGTACAAGAGCTAACTTCATGTTTGTTCTGCAGTATGAGCTCAGTGTTTGTTTTTACCTGGTTATGAAAATATGAAGCTTCTTAGGTTTTGCTGTTTCATACTTACAAGACAGCACAAAGGGTGTCTTACAGTGTATCTTTTTGATCCTGTTTGCTATAATTCAAAGCACTGTATTCATATTTATATGTCCAGAAGACATAAAAGTACATGTTAATCTCAGTCAAAATGACAAAAAGGAGTATATTTTGGATAGCTGCATTTGGAGTGTGCTTGAAGTGAGTTGCTTTGTTCTCCATGTGCTCTGAGAGAGAACAGGTTGTTTGTTACAGGGGACCTTTGTACACAGACTCCCCACCTCTCCCAGCAGCTGAGGAAGCTCATGCAGCCTGGTCTGATATGTGCTTGAACTTGCACCGTGGTAAACAGGCCTGATTAAGTGCAGCCATTGATGGGGGCCAGAGAGGGAGAGTCAGGTGTGGTTTGTGTGGAGGACGCAATTAAGGAGGCTCTGTGACCTGCTATGGAGGAGACAGCATTTGAGGGTAACTGTGTGCATGTTCCCAAGTAATTGTCTCTGGGAAAGGAATGGCAGAAAGCTGACCAGACTTCTGGCTAAACAGTTACTGAATCTGGTTAAGCTTTTGCAGGTGGATCATTGACAAAAATAATGGTTTGTTTTCACAGCATCAGTTAGGTCTGCCCTGCCTGTTTAGCATGAGATAGGGAGTTGCTTTGAAGATCATTGCAGGCTGGTTTTGTTCAGCTTCATACCTGCAGCTGTTACTTTTCCACATGCACAGGTTTTTTCAACACTGATGGAACTAAATGCTTTTCTGCTTAAATTAAATGTGTTCACAATTTAAAAAAAAAAATCCTCGATAAGCCAGGTTCCTGGTGGCTACAGCTTTGCTGGAGGAAGGCCAGTAGGGCTCTCTGACTGAACATAAGAATTGGAAAGCGTGAACACATAAATCTAGAAATAGGAAATGCTGCTACTTGACTACACACAGCTAGAACTGCTTTGTGAGCAGAGTCTGAGCACATAAAACAGCTGGTGACAGGTTTCTATATGAAAAATGGTTTTGGCTTGCAATCCACAGCCACTTTCCATGAGTTACACAGCAAACTTTATTAGTGTTTGCATTTGGTTTGGTTGGCGGCTCTTTTTTTGACGTTGCTTGGATTAATTTGTGCTCTTCCCTTTTTCCTGTCTTCCTTCCATCTTATAGTATGGGATGCAGCTATTTCTCTGCAGTCCTGCTGTTGGCTTTCTTGTTGTCCTACCTGCTGCTCAGCCCCGTAGGGAAGGGGATCAGCTCCTCCACATGTACACTGCATTGGTAACCAAAGCCACTTCTCTGGAGCATGGCCAGGAAGGGAAATCAGTATGGTATCAGTAATGGTATCTATAAACTCAGAAGTCAGCAAGGTCTCCTGCTGTGCCAATGTGACGTTTCTGTGGCTAAAAGGGGTTTCCCAGAGTGGGGAAGAGCCCTTTTGGACTCAGAAGAAAAGAGGTCTGTGTAAAATCACAAGCTAGTTCTTATAAATAAACACCTGTTTATTAATGGTTCTGTCTTTATGACAAGTTAGGTTTGTAGGGAGAGAAATGACTGTAGGGATCAGCACAGAATTACTTTAAAGTGGTGTTACTGAAGACACCTACAATCAGTAAGGAGTTTAATGAGTTTTCAGTGTAATGTTTTTATTAGAAAAAGCATGACTATTTTTCTTTGCTAAGAGACAATAAGAATGGACAGCAGTACCTCTCATGTTGGACAGACTCTAATCAAAGGCAGAGAACGTGCCAACTAGAAAATAACTGCTTTGTTATTTTATTTTTGTGTTTGTTTGGTTTTTTTTTTTTTTTTTTTGTGATACCCCTATTTGGCATCACAAATCTCAACTGCTGTTTAAAAGTTTCTCTATAGAACTGAAAGAGAGAAATCATGACAGTTCAGCAAAAACGAATATATGAAAATGTTGAAATGTGCATTTGATGTAAGAACATCCAGAAAGGAGAGATGGTGCTGCCTGGAATACTTGTCTTTGTAGAAAGGAGATTTTATTGCTGTCCTGTTTTTCTGAATGTTCTCAAGGTTTTGAGATATGTTTTGTGTTTTGTGATGCTCAGTGCAAAAAAGCAGAGATGAACTATTCTGATGATAACATTTGGTAGTTCACAAGGAACATTTTTTAATATCGTTGCTCAGCAAATTTAATTGTTGCTGATGAAAACTGGGAAGTTAGTACTTGCATGACTCAAGGCAAACAGCTTTGAACAAGCCCATTCCTGAAGTTTTCACTTCAAATGCATGACTCCTAGCTGCCAGCTAGAAGTGTTTTGTTGTTCCTAAGGGTACAAAGCAATTTCTTTTAGGTTTTGGGCAGTGAGTCATGGCTGAAAAGCAGTAGTGCTTCTAAGCAGTCATCAGTAGTGCTTCTAAAGGTAAATTAGGTAAATTGCTGTTTGGTCAATGGATGGAGTTCATGCACCCTTAGCTATCTGTGGGGATGGACTCTGGTTTGATGTCGGGGATTTACTCATGAAAGATGACTAAGTGGATCATAAGGTTTATTTTGCTGGTATGTTTGACCTCCTCTGGAGGCACTGGTGGTAAAGAGCTGTGAGTTTCCACAGTTTGATACTGGTTACAGACAGATAAGACTGTTGATGGTTTTGGTCTCATTGCAGGTAAGTCATGGGATTATGGAATGAGCTGGTAAAGCCTGGCCTGGTTCAGCTCTTCTTTTCCTCACACACCTACGAGGACTTGCAAAATGTGCAGGTCACTGTTACTTCCACCAGCCAGGTCGCCAGTGCTGTGTCCTATGGTCCGGTGGGGTGTCCAAACTCTCCATCAGACTAGTTCAGCATCTGTGCCATCAAGTTTGTGGCCATGTGATTTCTGACTTCTCATTGTATTCACGGTAAAATAAAAGCACCTTGCCATCACTGCAAGCTCACCTGATAAACACTCAGCCTCATGAAGTTGCAGGTGTTTTGGAAAAACCCTGATAGGAAGTATGGGGGTATCAGCACTTCCTGTAGTACAGTAGCTATGGATCTGGAAGAGAAATCTAGTTCTCACCTGCTCTTCCAGGTGAAACACTTGTGCCTGCACATAGTTGGCAGCGGCAGACATCGATTTAAGCTGCCTGCCTGCAGGTCTGAAGTTGTTTCTTCCTGTGTGGGAGGGAACTTTATGCTCTGGGATAACTCTTCTAGCTGCACACGTGTGACTGCCTCTCTGTGGCACCCTCAACACCAGAGGTAAGTGGGGCATTTCAGCTTCCTAAGCTTCCACGTGTGGGGTTTCTCAGGTTGTGGTAACATCACGATGCAAAGGTGTGGGGATTTGCACAGCTGATTCCAAGTCAGGGGTGGAAGGGCATAGAGGATGGTTGGCGTGTCTTTGGAACAACTGTCTCAGGGGGCACCTCTTTTTTGCTCAGGCAGCAAGCACCAGACAAGGAAAAGCATGGAAGTGCAAGTATTTCACAGTTGATGGGGCAGCTGGGCAAATGACTAAGTTCCCTGGTGTCTGCTTCTTCAGAGGCATGGATTTTATACCGTGAAGGGTGTAGACTGCAGCTGGCTTCCCCAGTGACTCTGCCTGTCTGATGGTAGTGTTGTAGATGGAAGATAAATTGCTCATCATTGCAGTCTGACAGCTGCCTAGAGAGCAGAGCAGAATTAATTCTTGAACTTCTTCCTTAACTATTTCATTTACCTGGGTGGATGTTCACTATGGAATGTCTAACTCTTCACAGGAACGAACAGTGATAGAATTATCTGCCGTGTTTGTTTCATGTATGCTTAGCATCCTAGATAACACAGCAAGTATGCTGTTTATCTCTCTCAGGAAAAAAATGTAGGTAGATAAATAAGCTGGAAATGCAGTTTTACTCAGTTTGATAGAGACTGTTGCCTTGGGCTGTGGCTTATCTCATTAACCAACCTTGAAAACTGTGCAGTTTTCCATCTTTGCTCTTCATCAGGTAGATTACCATTCATATTATTTATCTACAGTTGTTCAGGGCAACAGTGGATAGGATATTAGTGTATTTCTGGTCTGTTTACACAAGGCTGCTTTCTGATGATTGCAGAATCTGGAATTGGCTCTTTAAATGCATGTGTTGATGGACAACTGCTCTGTAATTACGTAAGAAAATGCCCTTTTTATTCGGCGGGGGTGGGGTTTGCCTACCTTGTATTGTGCCTTTCAGTTACCTGTTGAGGTATTTATGCCATGAATGTGCTGTGGTAACAACAGGCTATTGGAAAAGCTGGTAGCAAAACAATAGCCTGAAATAAAATACTTTCTGGAGGCCTCTCAAGGGTGGTTAATAGACAATTCTGGAGCTTTTAGCTGTTAAAAGTCTGCTCAGAGCTCCAGCCAAGTTACAAAACATGTTTTGTCTGGCATTTGTGTGGATCAGTGAGCCAAAGGGTTATGAACAGTTAAAAAAATCCTTTCTGACAGTTTGGGCCCTTGTTTTGGAAAAGCTGTTGAGAGGGTAAGAAGAAGGGTTTCTCCCAGGTCTCCTCACAGGATTTTGAGTCACTTACGTAGGTAGGGTTTGGGATATGTATTTGTTGTTTCAAACCCATACTCCTCTATTTTGTTTTTCTACCTATAAGATTCATTAGTGATTGGAAAAGGCAGCTTGGCTTCTAATTTAGCATGGCCATAATTTGTCAGGAGGGAGAAGACTCAGGGTACAGAGTCCTGGGAGAGGGCCGGGGAGCTGCAGGCACCCCAGGCTGGGACCAGGTCTGAGCAGGAGCAGGCAAGGACCCACTGTTGGGATCTCACAGAGGTCCTCTGGCAAGGGCTGGAGTGCAGCCCAAACATGCCAATTCCAACAATGACTCTGTGGCCACCTTTGCTATTTTTAATAAAATTGTGGTGCTCTGTGAATGTACAAAAAGGAGACCCTGGCAAATGTTGTCATTTGACATGTGTAATTTTAGGTTGTAATTTATTAGAGCATTTTTCTGAAGATGAGACTCATTTTTTTTTTCCAGGTGTCTTTTGTTTATTTAGTACTTTGAAAAAGAAGATTCTTTTTATAAAATGAAATGTCATTGCTGTGTACAGTTCTGGGACAGATGCTCTATGTTGTCATGTTGTTCTCATTGGAAAGAAAACATAGATATAGTTACAGCAGTGTTAAATGCTGTGACTAACCTAACATACTCTATTACATACTGTTTCAGATTTTACGCAGCCAAGAGTGTTATCTTTCACTGAAAGAATGTTTACTACAATTTTATATTAGTAATCTGCAAGGGGTTGCTAAGTGTACATGACAAATGGATTGCTTCTTGCAGTAATGTGAAGAAAATTGTAAGAAATTCTTGATGAAGTCCTCTGCTCCTTTAGTACCAAAGAAGTCCTGTGAAAATAAATCACTGTATCCTTCTTGTGTATTTTCTCCCTCCACTGTATACATTTATAGGGAGGGGGACCTATGGAGACAACACCCAGTCTGAAAAAGATGTTTATTTTGTTTTCCTCTATTCAGTTGCTGGTGGTTTTAAAAGTAAGAGTACTATCAAGTCTTATGTTTTCATGTTTTTGCCTTTCTGTTTAACCAGCTGCATAGCTGATCTATATTTTCCTTTGTATTTGATAGAGGCTTTTTACTCTTCTACTCCCAAGTAGACACAGTGTCTTCTTCCATGGTGCTGTGAAGTTGACCACGTAGGTGACCTCTGCTTTTTAATTTGCAAAACAAACTTTGTGTGAGCGTACAAGCATACATTTGGTTTCTGATTATGGCTTACTTTTGAAAACTGTCTTAGGTATGAATGTACTTGTCCTGGCTGATGCAATAGCTAAAGGGGATCTGAAAGAGTTGGAAAGCACCTGTGTATCTGTGGATAGCAGGAGTGCCAGATTTACAGACCACTTGACCAAAATGACATACTTTGTGTACGCTAGGACATGTGTATGAAGCATGCTACCAAGTTAATTTGCCCAGACTGGAAGCTGATTTTACAGTGAACTAATTTCTTTGCTTCAGCGTTTTTAGGTTTGCTTTTTAATTCTGTGAATTAGCATCAATACACGTGGGAGGACATTTTCTTTGGATTCTGTATTAAATTATTCTGAAGAGGCCCTGACAGTGAGAGGAGTTTAATGTCTGTCTCCTCATCTATCCTCTTAATGGGCCTTGCACTGTGTATTTTTGCACCTATTTGAAGCAGTGATATTAGTTTTCCAATTACTGCTCAAGCTCTTTTGACGGTGCCGATGAGCAGTTATGCAACATGTCTGAGTTGCTTCCTTTTTCCCAAGAGTGAGCAAGGACTGACAGAACAAGTATTGGCTTCTTTGTGCAAGTTAACTCTTAAACTGAAATTTGAAGCTCATGCTGTGGATATTTTGAACAAGTCCCTGATTAATAAAGATGAGAGGTTACAGCTATTAAAGAAAGGATGGGTGCTAGCACAGTGTCAGGAGAGCTGGAATTGGTTCTGGTTGTTCTGAAAAGTTGAGTACAAGATCATGTAGCATTTTTGGTTTTGATCCATTGAAGGAAGTAGTGACATGTTATTTATTTAAGGTTAATAGCCCAAATGGTGTTGATGCATGTAGGGGTTAAACAAATACATAAACCTTTGTGTGGGCTTGTTACTCTGCTACTTAAGTGCCCCGGTGATCTGTCTTACTGTCCTCCAGCATTTCTTTTTTTCCTTCACGGATGTCCACCATTCCTGTGCTGCCCTTTCAACAGGGAGCAACTTTGCCAGATTTATCAGCAGCTGCATCTCCAAATTTATCAGCAGATGCATCTCCAAATGAGTTGTCTGTGTCTAGTAGGATGCTGGGGGTGAGCTGCCAGCCAAGTTCTGCCTGGGCTGTGTCTGTGTACCTGGATCACAGGCTGGCTCAAAGTCATGCAGCTGTGGTGCATCACTAGGTGCTTAATTACATTGCCCTTCCTTTTGTGCTCTTTCCTGCAATAATGATACCCATCTCATGGCTGGTCCTTTCTAAAGGAAAGTTAGGCTAGGGTTCTTTTCTCTTTGGGGATTTGTCCTGTCGGGGTTGGTGGCATAGACATGGCAAGAGACACCTATGTCAGGTGCTGGAGAACCGATTTGGTGTGTGTGCACATGGTGGGAGCCCCTGAGTCTGGCTCAGCCACCTGAGCAGCTGGGTGGCTTTGGAAGTGTCCTGCAGCATGATGGAACTGGAGGGGAGCTCAGCCTCTCTGGGCTAGCCGGGTTAGGCTGGATTAGATGGGATACTCAGCTGCATCCTAAGACTGCATTTTGGCACGTGCACGGAGGCTTTTCACTTCTAATTGATTTCCCTCAATTTCTTGCCTGCTTTGTGCAAGTGTGACCTAGAATGTGAAGTGCCAAGTCTGATGCAGTGCTCCTTGCTTTGCAAGCAGTTTTATATATTATTTCAGGCTATTAATTTAGTTCCTGTTTTTAAAATCTAGGAGTTTTTTCATCTTGGGTTGAATGATTTAAATTTCCTGCTGCTTACCAATGATCTAGTGGATGTAGTTGGGTCTTGAAAGAGAACAGTTTATATGCATAAAAGAGAAGGTAGATTCTGTTTCTAATGCTGGATCATCCTCAAATACTTCTGTGTGAATATGGTTAGAATAAAAGGCACCATGTATTTGTGTGACTGTTAAAAATCTTGATGTCTTCATCTTTAGTATCCCAAATTGTATGTAGCTATTACCACCCCCGCTGCCATCTGTTTCAATTAATAAAAAGGGTAAGACAGACATGATCGTTGAACTCTAGACTTCCTTTTGTGTGTGTGTTTTATAGATTTGCTGACTGTATTTTGATAACAAAATTGATTCATGAAGCTGTACCAGAAAGGTACCAGTTTTATGGGTTGTGGAGATAGCACTGATTATAATTTTTGTTTGTTGAAATACATTAGCTTTTAAGTCTTATCCTTTCCTTCATACTTTTCAGATGGCCTCATTTGTTTGTAGGTTCAAAAGGTTTCTCCTCCGGGAATCAGCAAATTAAACACCAATCAGTACGTTTTTTTTCTTCTCTAAAACTGTTGGTTACCTTGTACTTGTAGTCTCTCTGTGTCAGTTTGTTAGAATGAGCCAGAAAATACTTGAATAACTACTCCATTATAAAAGCAGTACTAGCTGTGCTTACACAGGAGTAAATGCACTGCAAGTGATGGTATTTCAAACTAATAATCTGGAATAGAACACAGCACTGCCTCATTTAAAGTGTGGTTCTGCAGCCATCTATGCATTTGCTAATGAAAAGGGGTGGGTTTATAACATCAACAGAGTGAATTTAGAGAATCAAAACATGTTCCATGGTAAAAATGACCTGGAAAGAAATATTTTCTCACAGTTCTGTGTTACCACTGTTTTTCATTCATTACACATACACGCATCCCCGAATGAGATGGTTTCTTTCTTGTTTGTTGGTTTCAGAAGCTTCCTGGCTTTCACTAAGAATTATTTAGTGTCCCAGATCTGCCAATTATGAGCTTCTCAAGCTATGGGCACAGGAGCAGAGGGACAAACCTCTAGGCAGAAACATGGTGCAAACAGCACTGAAGCAGCTGCAGACAAAAGGGCAGGCTGCGCATTTGATAAATAAGAATTCCGTGTACTAGAATTGCAACATAGGCATATGAAAGGTGACAAATTTAGCCTAGGGTAAACTTGCCTTTGGGAGACAACTCAGTGTTAGTGTCAGGTGTTCAGAGCTTTTAAATCAGGACTGCTTGTCTTGGCACAGATTAACCCTTTTGTCAACCTCTATCCTTGATTTCAGCAACTCCCATGCATTTGAGTTTCTCTGGTCATGTTATCTGATTGCACTTGGGGTAGGGGAAACCAGAACTTGGTAGAATATTGAAGGTGTAGGTATGGTGCATTTCTCCTGGATTTCCAAGCCTTTGGGGATCCAGGAGAAGCCATGCATGCTGGATATCTGGAGATCACAGCCACTCTTTTAAGTTTACCTAAACTCAACAGCCAAAATCCGGCATGTCTTGCATGAGCTGCATGTCAGGAAGCATAGCGTGTCTCAAGCAAGTTGACTGAGCATGAGCAGAGCTGCTATCAGTAGAGCAGCCCAGGCTTTCCAGATGTGGAAATTCAGCTTGCTGTGTCTAAGTGCAGTCTCTTTGTTTCTACATAGAACAAATCTTAGAGAATCACAGCTGAAGAGGTTGCTCAGACTCAACCTACTTTTTCTTCTTACCAGTTCTTCCCCAGAATGTTGGCATGTTGCCGGCAAGTAGCAACTTCAGACTATAAATAGAAATCACTGTCCTTAACAATGAAGATTTTTGTGTGATATTGGAGTCTTTGAATGGATTACACAGCCTACTGGAAGCAGAATCATGGCAAAGACTAGAAATTGAGTGAAGAGGAAAAATTATTGTTAGTTCTTAAACTGAATTACCTTGCCATTTGTCACTTCTGTAGTGTTTTTCCTTTGTATTAAATCCTCTTTCTGGTTTGATTGCAGGGAATTATCATGTGCCCCTCCCCAGGAATGATGCCCTGTTATGAGAGCTGATGCTTCTCCCTGTGTGGTTGTGTCTTACATCACATCTGCATTTGGTGACCTCACTTTTTTTTAGCTGTTGCTGCACTGGCTCAGTGCAGGGCTCCTTAAAGCTGTGCTCTATAGGCTTTGGCACCCTTGGAAGGAGCATTATTGAGTACCAGAGTTTCCAGACAGCTGTGGTTCCTTCATCATTTGTTTATAGTGACATGATTGTTACAGCCAGGGTCAGATCACATATTGTGAACCCTGAGGAGCCAGAAAAGCTCCTGTTTTTTCTAGCTAATTTACCAAGCTCCATAGACTTCACAGAATTGATTGATTTTTACCATGAGTGAGTCAATGATGTACTTTGAAAGCTGTTATGTATCTTCATGTGGCTGCAGGAAAGTGGAACTGCCCCCTCTCCCCCACCCACTTTTGCATATTTGAAAGCAGAATTCTTCAGACTTTTTATTAGCAACCACAACAGATGCTTAGCTTCTGAAACTACTCTGAGGAATCCGATATGAGAGGAGCTGAGGTTACAGGCTCTATTCTGATATTATTGGATGAAACACTGTGGTCTTTATCATGCAAAGAGTGGGCATAGATATTATTTTAAAACACTGGTATTTGGTGTCTCTTCTTGAAAAGGTTATATCTACTTTTCGCTGTCACCTGCATTTTTAGATTAGGGTCTTAACTACATGTCTGTGTATGTTAACAGCTTCTAGGGTAGGAGTGGCTTCATTAAAAATGTACTTCATGATCATGATGATGAGATTGTTGGAGGCAAACAGCCAGAGTTTGTTTTTTCTCTTAAACAAGTGAACACTCTTGCTATTTTAGCTTGAGCAAAGCAGTGTCTCCTGGAGCTTCTTTACACAGCCTGGAGTAGATGTCAATGGAGTGTCCCATTGTTTCCACCTCCCTTGACCTCTACTTTAGGAGATATCTATACCAGAAGACAGAAGATCTCTTAAGTTCCCGTCTAATTTATGAGCAAGGGGGAGGTAGTGGCCTTTTCAGAAGTGGTATGAGCTCTGCCATGCAACTGAATTTTAAAAGTCATTCCATCACAGACGCATTGACATGGATGCTTTCTGCTCCTTGTCTTCATTTCTAGGTGCACTTGTGTGAGAAATGCTAGGATTTAATGAAGGGAAAGAGAAGACATCTGTATCTAGCCTGCAAGACAATGCAATGTGATGATTTAGACAAATTGAGTGATTACAGGACCCTGACACAGAAGACACGGAAGATAAAGCTGGGGGATTTTTCAGTGTTGCAGTTGTGGGTGGGAGGATTTGAGTTTTAATGGCTGTGCTTTACTGACATCATTAAAATTCTCATCTGAATAATGAAGTAATACAAGTGTTTGTGTGTGGGCAGGGTTCAAATCTTCCATATATCTGATAGTCTGTTGGGTAAAATTTTGTGCAAACCTGCTACCAAGACACCCATCACTTATTTATGGCGTGTTTGGGAACTTAGCCTTGTAATTCAAAATCTTTGTAGCGATTTCTTTAAAACTTCCAATTTTAGTTGTACAAAACTCCTGTGTTGATATAAGCATCAAAGCTCAACAAAAGGAGAAGAAAACATTTAGAACTTCAAGCAATGAAAGATCTTGAGAAGAGATGATAAACAAGAAATGGGTAAAGAAAATGGTGATGACACACATTAATCAGCTATTTAGGCAGGACAATTGAATAACATTTTTCTTTCTGACTTCTGTGAGAATACCAGCAAATTGACTGAATCCAGGTGAGTTTATTAAAGTGGTTGATGATTGATGTATAACTCCAGCAATAGTTAATCAATGTTACTGTGAATTTAGGCTAAGGATGATAGTCACATTAGAAGCAAATTTAGCTAAACTGGTGTGTATATATTAATGCCATACTTTATAACTGGTGTAAACTTAAAATTGCGCTTGCGGGCCTTGTTCTTACAAACTAAACTTAGATGGACTGTGGTGGTTTAAAACCTACCATCTAAAAAAACAAAGGCCATCATTCTCAGGTTTACTTTCCTTTTTGGCAGACTGTGCTATACCTCCATAGAGAAAAGTAAGATAGTCCACAAATTGAAGAGCATGTAAATCATTACTCTAGATGAAATTATAAAGCCTGGGAGGATCTAGTTCACTGTACTCTTCTGTAGCTTGCTCTGACAAGCAGAGTGAGTTGTAAGTTCACAACTTAGAAGTTTTAAAGTAGTGAAGTAACCTTTTAAAAGCTCTCTTCCTCTCCCTAAGACTCTTGTGTTCTGAAATGAGCGATTGTTAACTAGTGTCAAGCACATGGATCAGTGCTTATAAAAGCAAAATTCACACACAAAACTTCTGAAAAAGAGTTTGATTTAGAAGACTTTTACATCATGTGCAGAATCTTGTGAAGGCTTTCTGGGGAAGTAAGCTGATTTTTTTTTCCAAATTTTCAGAGGTATAGGCAGTTTAAAAACTACTGAAATCTTTTGAGTGTTGGGTACCAAGTTGCAGCAATTGTTATACTTCTGGGTTTGAAGAGCAGAATTATTTGGTGGTTTTTGCAGTCAATGAATTGTTATTCCCTTCTTCTTGAGCACGATTTCTGACTTCTTTTTTGTTTGTTTATCCGTTTAGCTGTTAGAAATTGAAGTTGTTCTCAGATAAATGGGGATATTTTGTTATTACATGCATTTTTCCAGGTAAATATATTGTATAAGAAGCTGCATAAGTAACACATAGGCAGTAGTAGTGTGATGCACTCAAGAATATTTGCAAAACCAGAAATTCTGAAAATGGCTTTTTTATTGAATAGGAGCATATTAATTTTAAATAATTAATAGCATTACATAATTGACATCATATTTAAAAATTAGCAGAAAGAAAAATAGCCCTCCATCAATGGTTACTTAGTGGTTTTTGCCCAGCTCATGCAGCCTGTACTTCTTAGGTAGACAAGATAGTGTTCATTTGGGAGAGTGGGGGAGACTGCCAAGTATTTTTTTGCATGTTGGAGGCAAAATTGCTTCTCTGGAATGTGGCAATTCCTGAATTTCTGTCTAAGGGGAAGCCAGATGCAATCAGCTGTGTCACTGCCTGAAGCTGGCCTGGTTGCTGCGTTTCCTGCGTGTTAGGTACAGAGTGGGAGCAAGGAAGGGACTTGGTCTGGTGCAGAATTTCCTAAGAAAGAAATGCATCCAGCATCATGCAACTGCATGACAAGAAAGTGGGAACACTGTTCACACCTCAGTTATTTAGCTGCCCTGGCTGTAAGAGTAAAGTGCATGACACAGAACCTGTTGTGAGTTTTCTCCAGGAGATGGTAGCTACACATCAGCTGTGTGGGTGAGTGGGTGGTTGGTCCTGAGTAAGCCATCAGGGCATGCCTCAGCCATCTTCAACTCCCATCACTTAAATAAAGAAGTATGAGAGCTGTGGGAAAGCTCCATATTGGAAGGGGCCTCCCTATCACTGCCCTTTTCCTGTGGGGATAGCAGTGGGCAAGGGGAAGTCCTTTCAGCCTTGCTTTCTTGAGCAGGGACAGGGGAGTAGTTTGATCCCTTTTTGCCATTTCTGGAAGATGTTTTAAACTCTGAAAGAAAAGATTTCTTTACCGGAGGTGAAATGTGATACATTAGAAATAAAATAGCTGTAAAAGGGATCATATAAAATGTAAAACAGTATAACAAAATTTCTGAGTTTGGGGGCTGTGCATATAGTGGTGGCTCTTAAGGATTTTAAATGGCCAAGTAGCTGGTTTCAGCACTCAAGCACCATCCCTCTCTTGAAAGATTGATGGTCTTAAGATATCAAAGTATATAAAGATGAAGTCTTGCAGCGTAGCTCAGGTGATTAGGGATGAAGTGGCTGTCACAGTCGTGTTAGTTCCAGCGGGTACATCGTATTTTACAGATGATAGGGATGGAAAAGGGATACTGTGGGGAAGCAAGAGGAAGAAAAGGAAATCAAGAGTGCACCTGAGGACAGCAGTGAGGATCCTGTAGTAGTGTAGAGGAGAAGATCTTGCATCCCCTCTGGACCTAGTCATGAAGAGAGTTTTGTCTTGCACCCACAACAATGCTTTCTTTGGGTAAGAACTGCTTTGGCTTGGGGGTTTTTATGGTTCTCCGCCCATTGGTTTGTGTTTCAATTTGTGTATGTCATGGAGAGTACACAAAAGACGTAATTCTACAGATTTATTAAGCTGATATCTTTCTCTGGCCCTTAGCTCTTGGGGCTATCCAAGGTCAACTTCTTTGAAACTGTGGTTTATAGCAGTGGCTATTGAGGAAACTGTTATACTGTGCTTATTTAATTTGTTTCAGTATTCAGTGTAGCTGAGCACATTGCACTTCAATAATTAAATCTTTATTTAATTGTTGGTAGCTAAAAGCAAATAGGAATGTCTGTAGAAGAGTTTCATATAAAATGCTTGCACTGTGGATCAAATTGCATTTCCTCTGAACCTGAAGTTTTTGTTTTGTTTCCTGGTCTTTAAAGTTCTTCGTTATGGTTGCTGTGACACACTTAGAAAGAGAGCAATCCCCTCAGTAAGGATCACTGCAAAATGTTTAATCTGGCATTTCTAAGTGATGAAATTAAAGAAGATAAGAATAAAAGCACTGTAATAGCAAAATCTATTTCCAGCTACTTCTGCATAGAAACAGTGTCATTTGCAGCACACCAAAATGCTTCCAGTTTTAACTGCTGTGCGTAAACACAGAAAGAAGCTGTGCAGGAAGGGAGAAGGGGTACAGACATTTCTTATTATTAACACCATGGACAGATAATGGGAGAGTTTTTTCTAAAGCGTGCCTGTACAATCGTTTTGTGATGGAGAGAAGTAGTGCAAGAGCGTAAAAAATTGTTGCACAGAAAATGCTGAAGCCCAGGCTATTTTGAATTATTAGTCAACAGAATGTTTTCGACTTGCTTTATAACCAAGTATTGGGGGTCTAGAACATTGTAGAAGGTGAGTACTTGGGTATCCTGCTGAAGCACATTGCAACCTGAATTTCAGCACTGAATCTGTGTAATGGCTGTACATTACACAGATAAGAGCAAAAGTAGGAAAAAAGTAAAATGATGGTATATTAACACTAATGTGCTAGTGACCTATTTTTGTGTAATGTAGGTACAGAGAAGGAAAGCCCCCTTTGGGGTGTTACCCCTCATTGATGAGCTGACAAGTGAAGGTATGTGGTTGAGTCTGCTCCCCTCCTCTACCTTGGCTGGGATCAGCCCTGGCTGTGTCAAGTACCATGGAGAGGACTTTGGATTGTTGAAATGCAGCTGCTGATTCCCATTTTTATGGCTCAGAGCAGGCTTCAATAACACTGTAGGTGGGTCTTCTGGTATTTAGTGTTTTACAACATTATGGTTTTTTGTTGGGAATTGTGTGGTGGTGAGCAGGATGACAAGGCAGCTTTGCAGCCTGCAGGGGATTGGATTTAGTGCTCTGTGTTGGACATCTCTCACAATGCCGTGAAACTGTTCTACGGCTGATTGTTTACTAGAACAAGAGAGCCTTGTACACACAGGCAGTAGGTGGCTGCCCATCCTCAAGCAGCTCTGTGGTTAATAGCCTAAGATACAAAACTTTAGAATCTAAAATCTGTAAACCAGGTCTGCACCACTGGTGACCACATCCCAAACCACTTCAGTGACAGGGCTGGGCAGTTGGAGTGTCCGTGGGTCCTGTTGCTGCCATAGCTGCTGTCTGGCCAAAGGTGAGCACGTCTCAGTTTCTTCTGAAATCCCACCTTTACTAAAACAGCTGGATAGTTTGCTTGTTGCAGACAGAGTTATACAAGTGTTCATGTTTCTGTGTGCATCACAGGTGTTAAAGAAGCACAATTTGATTCATGTGTTTTTTAGAAACAGTTCACAGGGCTAGGGCACTGCTTGTAGGTGGTAGTGTTGCTAGAGCTGTTGGAACAAATTTAGTTATGTCTGGAAATTTTGTCTTAATTTACTGATAAACCTCTGGGCTATGTTGTTTCTTCTCAAATATCAGAATTAGGACCTTTTTACTCCAATTTTCTCTTTCAAACTTTACCACTTCATCTTCCCTTTTTGTTTTAGGCAAATCTTTCAGTGTCCATGCCTTAGTTGTTATTAATTGTAAAACAAGGATACTTTTTTCTTACCTGTCTTCTAGGCAGGATTTGTTCATTGCTGCTTCTGAAGTAGAAATTGCTCGGCAGATTTGAACAGCTTTCCAGGAGCTAAAGAAGCATTTCTGTTAATGGGTCCTCTGACTTGGACTGAAAGGGAAATGTGTGTGAAGCACTCCGTTGTGCCATCTTGTGGTGTCCCCTGTCTTGTTCCCTGCAGTATTGTGAAAGGTGCTTCTCTTCTCTAAACGTGGCATATTTATTGGCATCTCTTCTGATACCTGAGCATTCATTAAAAAAAAACAACAACAACAACAAAAAAAAAAAAAAAAAAAAAAAACCCAAATGCAAAAAAAAACGACAAAAAAAAAACCCAGCTAAAACCAGTTTCCCATACCATCCTCTGCCATCCAGAAAATACAGAAATTGATGACCCTTTATAGAGCAGGCTTGGATTTTTAAAGTGGTATGGTGGCAATAAGGACCAGTGAAAGCTGTATCTGCACAGCATTCCCGTGCCACGGCTCTGGTTGGGGAGCCTTGTTGAGGAAACAGTAGTTGACTTGAGGAATGATAATAGAGAAACATGCAGCAGAGCAGCCCTTCATGGCTGAGGTAGTTATGGCTGAAGTAGTTACTTGTGCTGCAGAGCTTACCCGTGTCTCGGGCAGGAGAGAATTGTACTGATGCAAGTAGCAGCTGCCCTTACTGTGTTTTGGTCTTTGGCTGGCCACACAGGCACCAGCGACTTAGGCGAGCTTGGGAATGCGTTCAACTTGGCTAAGGGTCACCTCAGTGAGGGAGAAACTGTTTTTTGTGTGTGAACTGAAATGCACTAACCCTTCCCTAACAGTACTTCTTCAGCAGCAAAAGACTGCTTTAATAATGGTGTATAAATAAGGGAACATTAGGAGTAGGAGTGAATAAGTCCGTCAGTGGTTTTATCACAGATGGTGCTTCAAAAGTAATCGAGACCAAATGATCAGAGTCAAATTCAATGGTGAGGGCTGTGTGGGTGAAGGTGGTGGTGCTGCAAGTCCTCAGATTGGGGCTGAGCTGGCCTTTTTTGCTGGTGCCAGCACTCTGCAGAGAAACCCACCATACGCCAAACGATGCCACTGTTTCAGATGATGCTGCATACGTGTTCCTGTTGTGCCTGAGCTAATCACCCTCCAAAAAGCCCTCCAGGATGTCAGCTAGCCTCTTTGTGTAGCAAGGCTCAGTGCTTTTAGCAGGAAGTGCCTCTCTCAAGCCCAGCTCTAATATCTCTAACATGGTGCTGAAAGGGGCCTTTTATCTAATCGAACTCCAGTTGCTTCAGGATGAAGCATTTACAACATCAGGCATGCAACCCGGGAAGGGAACGGTCGATCCTATGGGGAATGAGGGAGGCTGGATGCTCTAATATGTATTGATTCATCTGTGTTTTAACCAAACAAAAACTGTGTTAGTGCTGCTGCTTTACCTCACATTATTGTGTGTACATTAGATATTGAGTCAGCAGTAGCAGTGGAAAGCTTATGAGAGAAATCATAAAGGAACTAATAGAGATGAAAACTTTAACATGATGGTGTTTGGGATAATAACGGTAATGAATAATGAGAAAAATGAGGATGGTTATAACTAAGATATATACAGGAAAGTGACTGTCTTCTGGATTCAAGGCATTCTCAAGATAATGGCTATCATAAGAATGTGATAAGAAATAAGAACCTGTTACAAATGCTTCTTTCCACAAGTACATTATAATGGAAGAGATTGAACCAGTTTTGAGGCTGACAAAATGGCAGATGCAGGGGGCTAAATAAACCACGGTGGAAGGAAAGGTACAGAGAGTACATTTTAAGAAGTAAAATTGCAAGAGTTGATAAAAAAAAAAGTATGAAGTTGGTTGTTGTTTTTGATTTTGGATTTTTTTTAAAGTATCTGTGTTAATCAGTTCCCAGCAAGGGAAAAATATTTGGTTAATCATCTTTATTTTGAGATTTCAGCAGAAGGAAGTTTCAAAACATCTGTGGTAGTGAGTGGTGGGAGCATCATGCAACTTCCCAGGCCCATGAAGTGCTGAGGAGGTTTGATTTTGTTTCATGTCTAGTCACGAAGCCCAAGTATGCTCACTGTGTTTTCCAAAACTCTTCGTTCCTGAGCATTTTAAAAAGGGTAATGGTGTTTTTCAGAAGATTTGCATTTCCTTATGGATTTAAAACTGCTTTAAATATAGATGAAGTAGTTTTAGTTGCTGTGGTTTGTCTGGCAAAATAGATGCAATTAGCACAGAGCTGTGTATCTCTAGCGATCTTCCCAAGAGTGACTGCTAGGTAGGGTGGCTGGGTTAACCCAGTGCAGCCCTGTTATTTTAACTTACAGTGCTAAAATGGGTAATAAGACTAGGATGTGACAATAAATGACAAAATGCACCTGTGTATTTTCTATGTTGATATGCTCATGGAGGATCTGTGTTATTTACTGAAATATATTATGTTTCTGGTAAATAGAAGATGACCTTGTAGGCCATGAATCTCTGACGACAATAATTTGCAGGATATGTTTTTGGTGAATGCTTCCCAATTTTGTTTCATGTACATTCTGAGCAGCATAGGGAGCGTTACAGAATTTGGAATGATAAAAACATTAAGAAATCATCAACTGGGCTGTGTGTGTGTGTGAGTTGGAGTAATTTAAAATTCAAATAATCATCCTATTTTATGCTTAAAAAAAAGGCAGAGTAGGAAGATAGACCAAAGCTGCTGTTTACTAAATATAATTCTCTTTTGTTGTCCTTTCCATGGAGCAACAACCAGGTAGTGTATCCTGTAGAAAATTTGCCTGGATGTGCTTGATGCCTTCACATGAGTCACTCACTTTTGGCTTACAGGTGTGTTAAAGCCTGAATTAAATCCTGAGCCTCTTTCTTTACGCTGCACATGTTTATCTTTTCATGGGATCTTTTAACTTTATTAATGATTGAGTACTACTGGTGGCCAAACAAAACGGTTATGGAGGAGTGGAGTTGTGACACATTAAGCTGAACAAGTGATATCATTTTTTTATCAGATGGTAAGGTGCATTAGACACCATGCCCAACTGACATTCCTGATGTGTTGTTAGCCAGGGAACTCTTTGTTCCAGGTTGTCCCTGGAGTTAGGGTGTCTGCTGCCAGAACCTTCTTGGTAAGTTGCCTGAGGATTGCTTGAGAGTACGGGTGGCTGCTTCTGCTTTTTAGTTTCTTTGTATGAAGAAATCAAAAACCCCAGGAAATCTAGAATCTGCCTGTTCATGAAAAACAGCACTCTTGGATGCTTCTGAAAGCCCTAGACAATTGTGCAATCACACACATTCTTGTCAGAGGAATGCACAGAGACCTGGGTTTTCCTGCACAAAAATAGCTTGTTTCTCAAGAGGGGGTTTGAACTGTTGTGTGAAAACACCTCCACCTCCTTTGGCGCCAGCATCACATTTCTCAAGGGAAGGACTAGAGTGGTGTGTGTTTTTGAGTATCCTGCAATACATGTTCTGTTCCCCTTGCAAGTACTGCAACCATGCAGAATCCTATTGTCAGAGACTTGGGTGAGCCGTATCCTAAGAGCCATTATTTGTTTATGCGCTGCAGCCTTATCGAGGAGAAGGAAGTCTTGAAGACAAACCATTCATGTTTCACAGCTCATCCAGCAAGTGTTGTGTTGAACTGGAGTACAAGATACCCTGTTGCTAAATGTGAACAAAAACGGTGATGTTACAATGAAGATGTCACTGTAAAATTTTGAAAATATTAGGGAAAAAACAATCAGAAAGCAGTAAACTAAAGTGGATCCTTTCAGAGCTATACTCACAGATTTTAATATCAAAAATTGTGATAAATGGCAAGCCTCATCTTAGCCAATTCTGCCATTGTAAAAAAAGTTATAAAAAAAAAAAATGAATCTTGTCTTGGTGTTGTCAAGATGGGCCATTAATTTTGCAGTAATAACTGACCTTCTCCTCAAGTGATTTTATGTAAGGATAATTTTTTTTTTTGGTACCATTTTTTATTGTTCAAGAGTAGCCCTTTACCTGCTGAGTGGGGAGTATCATCTTACAGCAGGCCTCTTCTTTGTACATAAATGCATCTTAAGGTCAGTGAGTTTTTCAGCTCTGCTTGTTTTAGAAAGATCACTTTGGGTTCATTGGTATGTCTGCCACAAGAATATATACTGCCATGTCCTCTGTTGGAACATTCTTTTCCAATGTAATTTTGTTAGGGCCTTCTGGTTACCTGTTTTACATTTAACTTTGTTGTTTGGACTGCTCATGTGTACTGTAGTCATGTTAAATTGACCCTTTCTAGGCTCATAAAATAGCTTGAATCCTTATATGCAGGCAAATATTTTAAAGCAAGACTGTGACATGATTCTCCTGTAACCGTGGTGACATACACAGAGCGCTCATATCTCTAATGCTGTTGGCCACTACCTAGAAGGTAAATATGAAAAGCAGTTCTTCAAAAAGTTTCCTTTCCCCTCTCTCACTTGGCCATCTCAGGTGTAGTGACCAGAAGCTGCTCTGCCTGTGACACTGGAGAGGTTTTTTTAGTGGTGCCAGCACAGGGAGGATGCCTGATCACCTTTTCACACATGGGCAGCTTGTGGATGGGCTCACGTGTAAGAGTGGCACTCCTGCTGGTAGTGAAGCTATTTTGTGAGCATGGGGTGTGATCATACCCAGAGGCTCCTGGGTGAGTGGTGTGCACCTACTGTGGGGGGCTGCCCTGAGGAGGTGCGTGAGGCAGGGAAAAGATCAAGGTTTTATTACTGTGAGAGAAAGCTGCTGCTAGGCTGGGGAAACTGTGGCTGAGCAGTGGAAAAACCCCTTGGGTATGCCCTTCCCCTTTCTCTTGGTGCTGGAGTGTGGAAGAGATACTTGGGATAGGTGTAGCTGGGAGGGGGGCACAAGAGGCTGTCTCTCCTCTATGCACGAGCAAGGAAATGAAGCAGCTTTGTGTGACAGCGTGTCACAAGGGGGCTTCAGGGAAGGGCTGAGCCTTCCAGGAGACATGGGTTATTCTGCAGCAGTTTGGCTCTGTGCCAGTGGTAACCAGAGCACTGGCTCTAATCATATCAACCCCAAAACGATCTGCTAATACTCAACACTGGTGCAGCACTGATACTCCTAAGACTTACCAAGATGTTATTCACTTGAGGAGCTGAAGCTGAAATCCAGTCCTTGAAGTGTTCAAAGTTGGATGCTGGGGTTGCATTCTCAGCCTGCTTCTTCCTCTCCAAGTGAGGAGCACATTTTGTGTCAGCCTTGATCCCTTGATCATGGATACAGGGAAGAGCTGAGTTCAGGAGGCCCTAGCTGTGGGAGAAGCTCTGCATGTGCTGTAGGATTTTGATGCAGGTGTTTGAACAGAATTACCTTCTCCTTTTTTTTTTTTTTTTTTTTTTTTTTTCCAATCTGGAAAAATATGTAGCAAACAGCAGATATTTCTGTGGGTAAATCAACAAACAGTACTGTAGTTTTGCAAGATGAGTAATTCCTTTTGCAAAGAGTAAAATCTGTGAGTGGGATGTGCTACTGGAGATTGGTGTGATATGATATAGAATCATTATATTTTGATTGGTGGTAGCTTCCAAAATACGTCTTTTGTTGTGCTGTCTCCCTGGAATGACTGGTCTCACTAGTCTAACTGCATTTTCCCATTGCCTTTACTGGAGAAGAAATTCAGATGCTATGAATGATAAATCTTTGTGTTCTTACTCGAGAATTGCCCAAAATGTGTCCAAAACTCACCCGTTTGTTTGCAGTCTCTTAAATTGCTAATAATATCTTGATAATCTTCTATTTTAACTTTATTTTTTTACATTTAAATACATCCTATGTTCCTGGTAGGACTTCTCATCCTTGGTTCTTTTTAAAATGTCACTAAGATTTCTGTTATATGATCTTGAGAGATTGGTTAAATACATTTCTTCAGTTCACTGCTGTGTTAACTAGCTTATAGCTGATCAGATTGCAGCAGTGTGTTCTACTGGATCTGATCCCAGTTTTGCTTCCTTTAGTGTATGACAGCAAAGGGAATCTACACTCACTCTGCTAGAGGCTTTTTCCCTCTGCTTTCAGGGTTTTCCTGGAAAATAATCTTTTTTAATATTAAATGTTTCTTACAAATTCTGTTCTTTGTTTTTTCGACAGGTGTTGGCATCATGTCGGGCATTTCTTTTAACGTCTCGGATTCCCACCAAGGTAAAATCACTGTGTTTCTATAAATACTCTGGGACAACAAATGAAAGTTACACAAACTAAGTAGCAAAAAATTAGCATATTTTTAGTTATGCACATCTGTTAAAAAAACAGCTAACTGAGGAATGGTATGTTGCATGGTCTTGAGTTAGAATGGTGCTTCTATTAGTATATGCCTTAAAAGAATTTTTCAATACATACATTCACACACACACACACACACACACACACACTCACACACACACATATATATATATATATTTCCACACACTCCTTTTCCAGAGAAATTTTAATTTCTGGAAATGCAGGTGGCTGAAGAGTTGCGTTGTAAACTCCAGCTTGAAGAACTGTGAGAGAAGCCTGATGAATTTTATAGAAGGACAGTTTATGTGCAAACAAGCCGATGGTATTATTCCCTCTAGTGTTTGTAGTGTCAAATAGGATTACACTTGATTTGGAGGCAGAAACTGTGTTGAGTTTTATTCAATTCTCCTGTTTTCTAATGATTTTTGCTGTTCATTTTAAAAAGCAATTTGGCAACTTGCCTCCCCAGTGCTGGTGAATTTTTTTTTTTCTGTGCCTGTGACAATTCATAATGATTGTTGTAGAAGAGAAAGATGATTTCCACATGAATAAAAATGACTTATGTGAAAGAACATCGCTTGTCCAGCCTGGAATCAGTGAATGGGAATTTGGCACATATCCTGTTTTGTTGTATTTGATGTGTGTGTGTATATATATATATATATATATATATACACACGCACACACACACTTTATAGAAATACCAGAATCCATAATCCATAAATAGAACTATTGATGCCAAATTTTCAGTTATGGTCACTGGTAAATGTGACCATCCAGAGCTATAATTTGAAGATGCTGACTGACAGGTAGGACGAACTGCAGCTTGAATTTCTGCTGATACTCGTTTTCCTCAGTCGATCACCCTGTCCCTGCAGCACAGATGTCTCCAGTTGCTTGTCTGTTGGTGTTTGGATCACTGCAGTTTTCAGCCAGGGTTTTTTAAAGCAGGGCTTGGTGACTGTGTCCTTGGAAATATAGATCCAGTTGATGAACAGCTCAGACATCAGTGCAATGGCAATATGATAGACAGGTGGTAATCATGATTTTGTTAAACAATAGCAAAGCCATTATAAGTCATCCAAAAGCTCTTGTAGGTGAGGCTTGGAGTACTTAGTGATAACTCTGTTTAGTTGAGTGTTTCAGACAATTCTCAGAACTCATTAAATAGATTTGCATAGTTGAAAAACTTGGTTTTGTTTTTATTAAAATCTAAAATATGTATTCTGTAAGTAGAAATGTAATTTTTGTGATAGCAAATAGAAGGAAGATGATGAGGAGCTGTGCTTATGATTTATGTAAAAATTAAACTTTTTGTGTCTGAACAATTATTAGGATGGTTGAAAATGCATTTCTAGTAGGGTTAGTGGAACTTAGTAAATTTTCTAATGTCTGTAGTACTTTCAATAGCTGCTCAGAAGCTTTCTGAGCCCAAGTTCTTCCATATACCTGTCAGGCAGTAACTCCTCGAAAGACAGCTGAAAACATTCAGCAAAGACACATTATTTGTCTGGGGACTCCTAACAAAATTGAGTATACCTAGGGATGGCCAGTTCTGAGTAACTGTTACTGCTGCATTCGATTCCAAGCTTTACTTTTGCTTATACAATGCTGTTGAGATGTCTCTACTAAACAAGGATCAAAGTTAAAAAGAATTAATGTTGTTTAACTCCAATACCATCTCACACTATTATCCTTAGAGTGAAGATATTGCAATGGCCACCTCTAAACTTCACACTCTGGTCCAGTCAGTTCATTCCCCCTAATGGAGACGGATTGACTGGAATGGAAAGACATGACTTAAAGCTTGCTAATTCTGGCTACAGTCTATGTAAAAAGTAATTGCAACATTAGTAATGTTGGATGTGTCATCAAGCCCACAAATAAGCATATAAAATATTTGTAGGAATGTAATTCAGACCTGTAAATGCATTTCTAGTGCAACTTCCATTAAGTTTTGGTTGAAAAAACTGAAAAGTGTGAAATTAGCTGTCTGGTTAACTGAAAGGTTCCTAAATGAGAGGCACGCATAACTTTTTAAGAGGATTTTAAAAACATATAATTTTGGGTAATAAATGAGAATGTGCCTTTTAAAACCTTGTAAAAATTATTTCTTAGTTTGAAGTAGATGATGTTTAGAACATGTTTTACATTTTTGCTGCAAAGCAAGGACTGTAAATTCATATTTTTAACTAGAAAAAATGAACCAAAGATGAGCTGTAGAGATAGTGCCATGTTTCCTGATATTTGTTAATTCTAGGCAAGAGGATTTGCAAACTAAATTCTTGAGACTGGATCTGTGTGAACTTTTCAGATATTTTTGATTGTGTATACATATATGTATGTATGTGTTTGGACATACTTTAGCAAAAAAAAAGAACCCTCAAGTTGATAGGTAAATAATTTTTAAAATATGAAGGATTTCAATTGCAGAAACTTCCCCTCTAAAATTTCACTGTGATTTAGGTAAAGAAATATTTAATTAGTATGGGAAAAAAAGAGGTTTTCCCTTCTGTGTGTATAGTCCTGCTTAAACCAGTAGCCAACAATGGCTGCTATAGATTTTTTTGGTGGGTTTGTTTTCTTCCTTTTTTCTTCTTTCTGCCCTGAGTCAACTGCACAGGGCCGTGTCATCACAAAAGATTGCCAGCCCTAGCTTAGAAATAAAGCACTGAAGAGAAATGAATGCCTTGCACTTGGGAAAAGTGCCCTGAGAAGAGGCTTGTGCTGCTTCTGCCTCTCCTGCCTCAGTTCCCTGCACTCACTTGCTTCGTAACCAGATGTGATGGCACCTCTGAAACTGCCTGTTTGCTGTGGATGCTGCCCCTGCAGCAGAACGTGTGAGACGGAGCACATCAAGTGCCAAAATCTTCAGAGTAAAGTTCATTCACCAAGAAGGGCCTTTGGCTGAAGGTGAACTTTGCACAGAAATGTTTATATCTTCTGATGCTGCCAAATCGTGAGGGCAACTGAAGGGATGAGGATTCAGAAAATAGGCAACAAAGAACAAAGAGACAGTAATAACAAAAGTTTTCTGGAAATATTTTTGATGGTTGGAAGCTGGTACCTCTGTTTCTGACTTTCCAATGTCCTGTTCCAGCCTTTACAGGGAGGGAGTCTTGTTAGCTGTGTCTGGGTTCTGAGCACCCCAGTAGTCATTCAGAGTTGACTTTTTCACAAATACAGGAATAGAATGATATGGTGCTTGCCAGTTAGCCTGGGAGCACCCTGACTGTGAACCTAGGATAAGATAAAGTACAGGAACCTTGGTGCATTTCAGACAGACTGCTCAGTTGCAATGGTTTCAATGATAACTAAAAGGAAATGAGCTAATGTCTTGCCCTGTAGTTACAGTTCAGTCCAAAAGGTTTGTTTCTTTCTGTATATCTCGGCTGTCAAGATGATTGTTGACATAATTGTGAATTCAGATCTTAGCACACTCCCTGTAGCCCTAGATTTGTCCTTGGACAAGAATTCCCCGCCGCCTTCTAAGCTTCCATTTGGAGTCATGGAATCAGTATGTTCTTCCCTGCCTAGTCTGTCATCCAAATAAATCACTCAGACAAAGTTTATGTATCACTTCCTCTCATACTTCTAGATAAGCTAAAGCAGTCCTTGGACATTTATGTTTATATTTTTATTTACTTATTTATATATGTTATTTTTATTCTTTTATATATATATAGTGTGTTTACATGTCCCTTCAGCTTCTCTGCAGTAAAATTTTTCACATCTGTGATCACTGTAACTAATGAAAGAATAATTGTGAAGCTGTAAGGATTGTAATAAATGATTTATCAGTCACAAGAGTATACATCAGTAGGGTATTGTATTAATGATGCTTTTTATAGTAAAATTTTTTCATATAATTAATTACAAGCTTTATGTGCTTATGGCTTGCAGTAAAATGTCCATTGTGGTATTCCTATAACCTCTAATAACCATTAAAACCTGTAGCAAACAAATGTAAGTATTTTTTGATGAAAAATGTATCCAGGTATTAAAAACTACTTAGTGTCAATTATAGGAACTGATATCAAGTAACAGTAGCCTGCTCAAGGTTTTCTTAACCTCATTGAGAAGTGTAAGTGCTCTTTAAAAATAGGTGATGTTTGCACTAATGTGATGTTTTCTTTTCTAACTACAGTTAGAGCTAACTTTCAGCTACTTGGAAATCCAAGGAGTAACTTCCAATAAACCAGGCCAGGTGAGTGTAATCTCGATAAAAGATACTTGTTTACTCATTGCTAAATCTCTGCTAGTCAAGGAGGTAAGGCTGTGACATGCAGGTGTCCCCTTCCACTGAGCACACTGTGCATTTGTATTCTTGCATTCTTGCTGGTCTAAAGTCTTAAAAATAACAATAAGAATTTAAAGAGTCAGTTTTAGGAATGTTTGTGCACTTGGAATAATGATAAGAAATAGATAGGGGTTTTCTCTAGTTCAGTATGGTACAAGTTTCCATTTGTATCATAAGTGGATCTTTTTCTCAGAGCTGGTAGAGCAGTGGTGGCTGGTATGCAATCCATCACCACACAAGCTGCAGTGGCTTCTGTGGTGAATACCTTTATGGGGAAGCCAAAAGCTACTGCTTACATTGCAGGCAGGAATGCTTTGCTTTCAACTATTCTTTGTGCCTTTACTGTGTACAACACAAAATATATTTGACAGCAAGTTATGTGCCCAAAAAAGTAAATGTCAAAGGGAAGGTGCTGAAAAGAAGAATGCCTTTAGAGCGTTTTTAATTCATAAGATGAGCATGTTGACAAGATTTGACAGTTCAATTGTATCAAAGTCTTCATGTGTTTCATGTGTGTTTGGCTTTTAAAGAGCTTTTAAGGAATAGGAGTGCCTGAGATACTTTGAACTCTGAAAAGCTCTCATTGTATTAACATCTTGTCTTTTTAACCTGTCTTTTGAAGCTTTCCTTAAAGGAAGGAAAATAAAAGGTCCAAGTGTTTTAATGGGGAGACATTTACTAAATTCTAAGTTTTTGTGGGTTTTTTTTTATTTAAGGTACTAAAATGCCAAGTAACTATTGCTAATTATTCTTGGAGGCATAGACAGTCACTGTTGTAGCAGTATTTACAAGAGATTTTCAGCAGCCTCAATGAGCATACACTTTTCCTAAAATATTTCTTAGGTTTTTCATGTTTACATTCATTTGTGTTTTAATTGTGCGAGTCTTCTAACTGAAGGCAGAGAGAATCCTAGATTATTCCTTGTAGAGCAAATGATTTTATTGCAGTTTTCCTGCAAACAGCATATTATAGCTGTGATATTAGAAGGGTGTAGTTTTGTGCTAGGCATCTTGCAGAGAGCCATGAAGAGCTTCCTACTGTAAAATAAGTGAAAAAATGGACAGAGGAATATAAGGAAATGTTGTGCTAATATTGTTGATGATGAAAAACTGTGGTAAGTTGCTCACTCATTCGTCATCAGGGAGTGGTGGCAACAGGCTCAGAAAGGAGTTGAATTGATGGTAAAAGGTGTGAATAGTCTCAGTGTGCTTTACGGGTAATACAGCCTCTTCTAGGATTATCATGATGGTGACCCTAGGCATGAATTGGGAACCAAGAGAGCTCTGGGAGCCACCTTCAATAAGAAGCAATCCCCTGTATCACACTGCATAGAGCCCCCCTCCTACTGTCTGTCTTCACTTATTTATTCCTCATGTTACCTTCTCACTGTGCGTGCACAGCTTCTTATCTAAAAGAGGTGATGACTTGGGCTGTGCTAACTATTCACACTGGAGTCAGCAGAAACATTACATTGCTTCCTGTGATGCAGCCAAAAGCAGCAGCGGAGCTGATGTGTCACTCTTACCCTAATCTGATTTGGTTCTGAGCACTCAATATCTAAGAAAGGCACGTTGCAGAAGGCTTTATTTATCCCCCGCTCTGAAGCAGAAATCCCCCAGACAGTGGGACAGTCATGCTGGCTGAGTTACTGCTTCATCTGCACAGACAACACAGCACCACAGCATTTTCTTAAGCAGCACAGAACAAAGCATTAGAGCTTTTCCAGAGGATCACAGCCATTAAAGACTTTTACTTTTTGCTGGAGGAAACAGGCACCCTGCTCATTCAATAGTTTCCTGTCAGGCTGTGCTTGCTTCTCCTGGTGTTCTGGGACGTGTTTCAAAAGAGGACAATGCTGTGAAAAGTTCTTGGTTTTCAAAGTGTCAGCTGAGGTCAAGATCCTTTGAAAATTGTATTCCCGTGGGAAGCAGGGCACTGCTAGAAAAAGCAAAGTTTGAATATGGGGGTCTTTGTACATTCAAGAACAACTTTCAGAAACTTTACCTGGAGCGTTGCTGTGTCTTGTCTTAAAGAATAACAGATTTCTACAAGCATTCAACTGGCATTTAAAATGTTTTCCTGTTTAATTCATCGACATGAATTATATGATACCCTTCTCAGCCTCTTGCACTTTTATTTATAGTTGATTATGGAAACAGAGAAATGCAGCATCTCCATGAAGATGGCCTCCTCAGAGGATGTGAACGAGGTGCTGGCACACATCGGGACCTGCCTCAGGAAGATATTCCCTGGACTCTCACCAGTGTAAGTATCCTTTGGGGCACCTCCAGTGGGAACAGATTGTATGGAAGCAGTGACAAGCCACCCCTTTTTGTCTGCTGGTCTCCCCACCCTGATCTCAGAAATACACTGAGGATATAAGACTCATATCCATAAGAACTCAGTTTTTATCCAGATGTATGGCAGAACCAGGACATGGTGTAGAGCATAGGTAGACTATATGTCATCCTCTAGGGTCATAAGAGCTTTTGGGTTGAAGGGGGGTGCAGTTGTTTGAGGTCTTTAGTTTCTATTTTACCTTGTTGCCTCTCCAGCCTCAGGTACAGCTTAGGTTCTGTCTTTTTTGTTGTAACTGGCTCCATGTTCTGTTTTATTTTTTCCCCACCAGAAGTAAAATCTGAACTGGGAGAGGAGGGAAAAGTTCCATTTACTTTCAGTGTTTGTGAAACAATGCACATGATTGTGAGCCTTGTTCTTCAAAACTAAGCCCTGGGCAGTCTTGTCATATACTTCCCATGGTTTAACTGACTCCTTGAATTATTTGTCTCCTTGTCTGGCTTTTCTTGTCATTGCCTTTGGTTTTCTCTCTTACCTGTGTCTCTGGATTCTATCATCTTGAAGCAATTCTCAGTAGTTTTTCTTAATTTTATTTTCCTTGTTCTCGGTCATTGCCTCATCTTCATCACTCTCTACCAAGTCATGCAGCTCTACTGTATTCTCTTCAGCTCCTGGTTTTCAGCATTATTAGAAAAAATGGGCTGTGGAAAAGAGTTTTCCCAGACATGTTGATTTTTATAAGTGAACTTTAGTAACAGAAATGAGATGTGAATGGTTAGGCTAAACTTACATGTTTTATTTTGGGTGCATATCTTCATTATTCACCTTTCCTGTAGGTGGAGTAGGAAATCAAGTTCATAAACTCTAGAGGGCAGTTTCTTTTTATTTTTTGTTTTCATTTTTTTTTTCCCACTTCCAATTTTCCTCTCAGGCAGTGTAGTTAACTGTCTTAGGGGAGATTGAAGTCTCCCTTCAAAGAACATGAATACAACTGAATATTTGTGAGGAGGGTTGCTATAAAACCTCAGTAATAGTGTGAGAAATGCAGACAAAAAGAGTAAAGAGGGTTGCAAGACTGTTTGTTTCTCTGTTTTTTTATGAAGGCCTTGAACTCTTTATATATTTTCTGTGGGTTTTCTTGAGAGCATTGCTGGAGCAGGTTGGGTAGCTGCATGGAGTGCGTGCTTCCCAGAAAAGAAATCAAATTTTTTGCTCTTCTCTCAGATGGCAGTTTTCCAAAATGAAGGCATTGGAGTTGTGTAGATTATAGAGGACCAGATAAGGCAAGAAAGGGGGGAAGAGATTTCTCCAATTGTTATTGCTTATTAATTCTCTTCTGCTCCACCTCCCACCCCCTTAGACCCCTCATAAATTCTGTACTTTAGGAGGCAGTCTTGCCATTCAGAAAACCAGATAGTTTTATTTCTTAAAAGGCAGGAAGGTATTGTGTTTCTTGTCTGTCTAGGGAAGGAAACTGCTACCAAATTACAAAGATTGGAGCTGGATAGCAAGAGTGCAGCCTAGAGGCCAAGTGGAACTGCTCAGCTCTTTGCACCATGGTGCTATTTTTGCATAAAAGCAGTCTATATACAGCAGTGGTTTCAGGGTAACCATTAATACCATGTCTCTTCCCTATTTTGGGCATCCTGGTGTCAGATGAGGGCCACAAGCCTCCTTAGATGGAGTGATCCTGCAATACAAAAGGATCTAGTTGCTCCAGTAGTCACAGGGTTAATCTAAAGAAAGAGAGAAAGAAAGAATAAATGTTACTCCTGCTGTGCTACATAATGGTGTGTGTGCCTTTTAGGTAGGAAAGTGGGTTGTATTAAAAATGGTAATTCTTCCTATACACTCATCTAAAAATGCTCTTAAAATAAAAAAGGTTTATGTGTTTAAAAATACTTTCAAAGCCATGAATGATGTTTTTCCCCTCTTTTCCATCTAGGAGGATTATGAAAAAAGTAACTATGGAGCCTTCAGAAAGACTGGCTAATCTCCAGGCCCTGTGGGACAGTCAGACTGTGGCAGAACTTGGACCTTGTGGTGAGAATGAATTTAAATGCTCAAATATAAAAGAGGGCTGGAATTGCAGTGTCAGGAAGTTTCATTCTATTTCAGGCAAAAGCTTGTAAAGGTGTAATTAGTTTTAAGGTGTAATTAGTATGAGGCAGACTTCTGATTGGTAGGTGAAGGCACTATATTAAGCTTTCTTGCAACTTACCATGTGAAGATAGGATAGTCTCAGTTCCTTTCATAAGCACAATGCACAGTCTTCTGAGAGAAAAAGAGAGTGAGTTTTAAAACTGGATCTTTAAGTATTAAAGTGTCCTTTTAGATGTGTTTTGTTTGCTTGTGTGACTCCTGTGTTAAATAGTCTCTTGGGTTGTTTGTAGGAGGCTTTTCGCAGATGTATGCTTGTGTTTGTGACTGGCTTGGATTTCCCTACAGAGAGGAAGTGCAGTGGGTAAGTGCTTGTCTTGTTCTGAAACTCTTTTCAGCTACCTGTACTAATGATGAAATAACAGGTAAATCCATAGTGCTTGACAAAAAAACACTCCACAACAGTTCTGTAAACATGTATTTGGTTATGTATTTTTAACAGGACGTTGATACGATTTACCTGACACAAGATACCAGAGAGTTGAATTTGCAAGACTTCAGCCACCTTGACCACAGGTAAACCATGAGCAGCAATCATGCTAATATTGATGAAGTGGGATGGCCCTGTAGCTGTTACTGTGAAATTACCATCTGTAGCATTTTTAGTTTTCAGCACAAAGCTGCTGTTTTTGCACAAAAGCCCCATGGAAACCTCATTTCCTTCAGGAGCCGGAGAAGATAAATATATTTTCTTATTGGAAGCAATCCAAAAAGTTAGCGTATAGATACTTTTCCTGTGATGGCAGATATAAGAGCTCAAATTCAGCAGATGAAACATGCATCTACATCTGGTGGGCAAAGGAAAAAAGGAAATTATGAAGTCTTCACTTCTGCAGAATCTTTTTCTCATGGTGTACACAGTAAAGCAAATTAATTTTTGTCAGCAAGTCAGTTGAAGGTTTAAGTTGTTCAACTGAATTACAGACAGTTGTCTCTTCACTTATAATAGATGCTATCAAAAATATGTACTTCCAGAAAGGAACTAATTGAGGGTAATTTTGCTGTGAGATGCTGAAGCCTAGCTAAGTGTTGTAGTTAGTTTACTGAATTTAGCTGGCTGAGAAAATTGGATTCTGAGAAAGTTGAATCTGGAGGTATTACAAGTAGGAGAAAATGGGAGGGAAGCTTAACTAAAATTCATCATTATACAAAGGAAACTGCAAATTTAAGAAAGTGTAAATAAGATTGAGAAAGCATTTGTTTCTTTGGAAGAACCCAGTGAAAGAATTAAGAATTTATCACAGATACAAGGTTAGAATTTCATAACAGAAAGGCTGAAACTGGCAGTAAGTAAATAAGAGTATTTCGCCACAGCATTCTTTGCAGGTTTAAGCTAAGAATAGTGTGTGAACTTGCAGAATGCCCCATTCAAAAATTTAACTAATTTTCTGTGCCACATTTTCACAGTCTGCAGTGAAACCCTTGACAAAGTTACCATGCAGTATCTGTGTTGACCATTCAGAGGTAACTCAAGATGACAGGGCTGCAACTGGTGCGCGACAGATGTGGCCAAAGACTCTTTCCTTGGTAAAGCCTTGCTGAAGGAGGATAAGGGGAGGTATACTATTAAGCACAAGCAAATTTGGGGCAAGAATTTAACAATGGTTTTAACATTTATTGCAAGATGAAATGATGACAGGATTGTGGGGCATACCTACAGATAGCCAGTCTCAATAGATACTAAATGTTTGAACAATTAATTTGGAAAGAGTAGATAGAATTGTTTTAAATATTTAGACTATCTCTGCTGGTGCAAGTGAGTTTGGCTTCCAGAAATGTAATAATGGGTTTGTTGTTTTAGAAAATCTTTTCATTAAAATATACCTTACAAAATTGCTGAAGAAATGTATTTGTGCTGTTAAGCAAAGTCCTTTTTAAGTGCTTCAAAATTTTCTAAGTCCAAAGATTCAAAACTATTTTGGAGCCCTTTACATGCCGTGGAATCCATCTTGTGATGAGAACATCCACATGTTGAGGACTGAACTGAAGAACATTTTGGATTGAAATTTCAAGAAGGTAAAAATTTTAAGAAAGCCAAACCCTTGTTATGCACTAAAAATAAAAATTAGGAATTGAAATCCCAGTCAATTCAAGAATGTTTATAAGCATTTTCCAATATATTTAAGACAGTGGAACTGCTGTAAATTCAAAGTATGCCATTATACTTTGGATTTTGAGAGACTGCTGTATATCTCATTCACCTAATTTTTGAGATTGCTGAACCTATATAGTTTGTTTTGTAGTAGCTCTGAAGCAAGGTAGGACAGGTGCCTCAGTTCTCTAAATATAGGGGCTATGCATTGCAAAAATAAACAATTTGTGTTTTTCCAAGTAAAACATGTCTGTTAAAGGTCAACATAAGATGGCATGAATTATAGATGAAGTTAAGTTCCCAGAGCAGCACAGCAAGGCTTGCTGCACGGGAGCATGACTTCCGAGGTTTTAGCTGAAATTTTGTTGTGTTGTGAACCATATAATTATTAAAAAAAAAAAAAAAAGGAAAAAAAAAAGAGAAAATACTCAAAAGTGAAAAAGGGCTTATTTGATACAGTTGCATGATCTTCATCTGTGTAGCATGTGTTTTAGCTTACTTGGACATTCAAAAAAATTTAAGAAAAATGTAATTGTTTAGATTTTTTTCATTGTGGTGTTGAGATTTCTTGCCATCTGAAATACACAGGGGGACAGGGATGTTGAAAAAATGTGAAGGCATTAGATAAGCTGGAATCTTGTTGAGGCTTGGAGCGATTGTCTGCATTCCAGAAGTACAGAATCTGTTTTTATTTTAGGATGGCACAGATTTATCTTTTATAAATATTACTTTATTCTGGATGGTAATTTTAATTAATGTAAGCATCTCAACTTAACTCAGTGAGGGAAAGTTATGAGAAGGCCCTGCTTTTGTAACTGGTTCTTAGCTTTCTTTCATACCATAGTGGAAAAGAATTCAAGTTATTGTTAAAACCACATATAGATGTTATTGTTAAAACCACATATAGACTGCAAGAGAATAAAGTGAATAAAGCAATATATAATTTTGAAAAGAAAAACTCAATAACAAGAATATTGGGGTTAAATGAGCTTAAAGCAAGAGAAGGAGTAGAGGTAAATTCCTGAAGGGGACCCTTCCTACCCACTGGTCAGAAGCACCTTCAAAAATTGGAACAAAAATGAAAAAAAAAAAGTCTTCCCTTAAAATCAGATGATAGACTCTGATAAAGCAAAGTTTGTAGACAGTAAGTGCAGCTGCTTGCAGAACAGGCAGGGGCTCCATTGTCTGCTGGAATGTTGAGAGTAGGGGGAACAGGGTGTGTGGAGGGGAGCGGTTGGTGTCTGTGAAGATCCCAGGCAGGATCTCTGCCTGACTGGGGTTTGAACAAACAGGCCTTGGATACTGCAGAAGATAGAACTGTTCAAGACAGTTGAACAGGAATATTTTAAAACAAATCAGCCCAGCTGATTTGCAAGTTCTCATCTTTGAATATTTCTTGAAAGTGTCATAGCTGTGCCACTGAGACTGAGCACCCCATGTCCTTCACCCATTTCTCTCCCGAGCCAGAGAAGGAAAGGGGAGGAAGGCACAGCCTCAGGCAAGTTCTGTCTGCAGCCACTGTCCTGCCCAGAAGTTCCTGAGCTCTTGCCAGCCCTCCAAGCTGCCTTACCTGCTCCTGGCAGTGTGAACACTTGCAGTTTGTGAATCCCAATCATTGTCCCTCTGCTCCTTGAAGGAACCAGGCTGCTGCTGTGGCTGACCTGCATATGCTCATGGTACCTTCTGCTGCTTTTGGAGGTGGTGGTCCACAGCATTGACCAGCTCTGCTCCTCCAGTGTCAGCCTGTCCATTGTGTGCCCAGCTGTGCTGCCTGGTTACTGCTGCATGAACAAACCAAAATTTCACCTTGAATGAAAAATTGCTCTTGTATTCATTCCACTTCCAAGGCAAAGGCAGTGGCAAGAGAGGCATCAAAGGTGCAAATTCATTACCACCTTACTGATCTTGCTAGTGAACCACAGAGGAGAAGCAGTCCTCTCTGTTTGTGGGCATTCCATACTCCATGGAAAGATTCCTGCCTGCCCAGCCTAAGGGGAAAGTACCTCTGGGTTGTTATTTTTTCTCACCTAATGTTTCTGCAGTTAGTTATTGCTTTACATGGAGTGAAAGTGTGTGTGTGTGTGTGTGTGTGTGTGTAGGAGCAAAAACAACGTGGTGGACAGAAATAAATCTATGCACTCCACGAAGCTGCGAAGTCTCTGCTGTGCCTGTGGAAACGAATTCACCACGCAACATGATGTGTGCTGTGAACAAGATGGAAAGATGGCTTAAATCCTTGAAGGGCAACCCACACTAGTTCCTTTGCAGGAGTGTGAAAATGGTGTATTTGCATGAGCTTCTCAGTTGGTGGGCTACAGCCTTTTGCTGCAAAATGCTGCACCTTCGATCTGTTACCTTAGTGATGCTTGTACTTCTAAATCTAGCAGCTGCAGTTCCCAATATAGCCTACGGATTGCTTGTCCACGTGATGTCGCCTTGTCTCCTGGCTTTCCTGTGTGTTTAACAACCTCCCCGAAGTGTCTGCGTGTTTGCAGAGGAAAACTGGAGGAGGGGAAGATAAAAAAAAAAATGGGAGAAGGGTGCTGCATGTTAAGTGCAGACCTGTGCCTACCTGCATATGTCCTGCATATACCTACCTGTGCCACGTCCTGAATGAAGGGTTGGGGCGGGTTGGACTAGCTTATAAAAGCCAATACTTTACAAATTCTCCCTAGAAAAACAGGCTTGAATGGCACTGGTTTGAGAAGTTAGTTTGTGGATGTTACAGCTCTGTATTTCATTATGAAGACAAGGACTTTCTTAGGAGCTGTTAAGCCTCTGTGTAGGTGTATGTGAGTGTTTAATATGCAGCACCAAACTGATGTGAGTGCTGCACTGCTAAATGGTGTGATAGTGCTTGATGAATGAATCTGCTGGGGGGTAGCGTACAGACGTGACATTCATCAACGTCTGCTGCTGGAGAAACTTAACACAGGGAGAGCAGATCACGTTAAGAGGCTTGGAATGAAGAAAATGGGAATAATTTAGAATTTCATTTGTGAAATCCCTTGCACAATTAAGGAGGGTTTGTGCTGAATGTTGCATTATCCTGTTGCAGGTCTCCTGTTTCCTGGGGGAATTTAACTATAGAGATGAGACAAGGAGGTGTTCTCTAGAAGCATTCAGTCATGGAATTATATTAAATCATCAGACTGCCAAAAAGCTTTTTAGCGTCATGCTAAATTATAATTAGAGGTGATTAAGAAGCTTAAACATGTCACAGGCTGAAGAAAAAGTTATGCTAAAAGTAGGAATGGCAGCCCAGACAAATTCCTGATTTTAAAATTCATACTAGAATGGATGCCAGTTGTCCAGTCAGAAATTTTTATTAAAATAAGAAGTAGACGTGCAGCTGCTGTTTTTTAGAATGAAGATCTTTCTATAATGGGAATGGTAGGCAATTAGCATTGCAAAACTATGGGGAATGAGACATGGAAGAACACTTAGGAGATTGTTTCAAATGTCAGTTATATGAAATGTGTGTAAAAGTGTTTTTCTTTTTCTAGAGACTTAATACCTATAGTTGCTGCTCTGGAGTATAATCAGTGGTTTACAAAGCTGTCCTCCAAGGATCTGAAATTAGTAAGTAATAAATTAAAACAATGTATCTGCTTCTATCAGGCTGTGTTTTAAAGGATGCTCTTTCATTGTTTTAAAGGGAAATATTTTTGGCAAGTACAACTGGGCAATCTATTGCCAGGTTTTTTTTTTTTTTCTGGAATCATAACAGGAAAATATAAACTGTTGGATAGTCAGTCAGCACCATAAAAACACTGCTGAGAGTCAGGTCTTGTCAAAATTTCAAATAATATAGTTCAAAAACTTCGTTGGGTGATATTAGTAGCCCATAAAACTTCATTAGGCATTGCTGACTCCCCCGGACAATATTATGTGACTGACTGGAAAGTAACTTCAAAGCAGCCAGAAATCTTAGTTGCTTTTTGGAGGTGAAGAGAAAAGGCCAAAATTCTGGGTATTTTTTCTTGCATAAAGCACTTTTTTTTTTTTCTGTGTAATTTTCATTGCAACTTGATGATTTTCTCTCCAGTTTTCCAAAACACTGATGTGTGGCACCGGTATTTTTCCGTATCAGTTTTTATTGCTAAAAACAAAAGGAGGGCATGTCTAAACAAGTTGAACTACTGAAAAAAGGGCCAAGAAAAGCAATAATTCAGTGACAATTTAAATATATCAAAATATGCTATTTTTCCTAAAGTTTATAGTCACAGGTGAAGTTAGTGGTTTGCCTGAGAAACTGCTTTCATGCTTACCTCCAGAAGCTTTTATCTTTAAAAATTAATGTTAAATTTCCTCTTGTTTAAATTGACACCATTTTATTGATCTGTAAAGCTCTCATCATATTCCTAAGCTATCATTTCCAATGGAAATTCAGTAAGAACTTATGTGATTCTTGGCAAAAGAGTAGGCAAAAATCTTCTTTCCTGCTGGGAGATCTCTCTCAAAGTTATGCATGGAATGAAGGTGGTGGTATTTTTAGTGCTGTTGTAGTTTCCTGTTAAAATCAACATTGTTAAAAGTTACAATGCAATTAATCAGTTTCTGCTTCAGTGAAATGAGATAGTTTGCTTAGTTAGAAGACTGGCTGGTGTAGTTTGCTTAGAACTAAATCTGGCCCCGTTACCTATCTGAGATGTATTTATGTGACTATTTCAGGGTTTTTTCTTACCAGCTTTCCTGTGGAAAACAAATAAACTTAGTCTATAAGATGCATCAGTTACTAAAAAAAACCCAACCTCTTACCTTCCACACATCCAGTTTTTAAGTCAAAAATTAGGAAAATGTAGATCGTTGGACAGTAAATCCATGCCATAAGAATGGCATGACTGCCAAGGGTCACTATGAGGTCAGACATACCCAGAGGCCATCGAGAGCATTGTGTTTCATGAGTCCCGCTCTGACATTGTGTTTGATACACAGCACCCACAGTGGTTTTACAGTACAGGCATGAAACTTTCCACTTGCAGTCACAGTACTGTAGAAAGATTGTGATAATATTCTGAATTATTAAAACATGGATGGTAAGGAAAGTATTGGGAAGATGGCTGAGTAGACAGTCTTCACCAAAAATTGTCAACCTTTACTGTATAAAGGATTAATAAGATTTTACATGTGTGGCAGAGCAGATTTATTTTGTTTAGAGCAGATATATTTTTTTTGGACATTCAATTAATTTAAAGGTAAAAAAACCCAAACCCTGAAAAATATACAAACTAGAAAATGTCAGACGGTCATTAGAGACAAAGATACCCTGGGTATGAATGTCACATTGTTGTCTTTAAAAGCAGGTAACAGAATAGTTTCAGCACTTCATGATCATGACTGAAATTCAGCTTTGGATATCACATGAATGCTGGTTAGTGTGAGCTGTGGGGGGAAAAAGAAAAGTCAAATCCAGAAACAAAATAAAAGTTTCTCATAAAAGGTGATGAGGTACAGAGTTCATTGCATGGATTTTGAATGATTATTGTTTTGTCTCTCTAGCTGAATGAGCAGAGCAAGCAAACTCTTTTGTTGTCATGTTTTGTTCATGGCACTTGCAAATATCCATGCAATTTCTAGAATTCAACCACAGTAAGAACATGAGATGGGATTTGCTACTGCATAGGCTGCAAGAATTCATACTCAAATATACTGGCCCTTAACCACTAGTCCTTGGGAGTCTTTGGAGGACCTCTCTAGCTAGGGTACTTTTTCTCCTGAGGTTTTTTTTGGATTTTTTTTTTGTTTGTTTGCCTTCTGACATATTTCTTTGTGTTTAGTTGTCATTCCTAGTCAGGCTTTATTCTCCTTTGCACTAGTTACCACTTTTTTCTGCAGGAGTAGCATGCATATGAATAAGATTTCTTTTAAAATTGAGTGAGAGTTTTTCCTGAACCATATGATTTATGTTGTTTTCACTGTCATTATAAAAATTCTGCCTCTTTTGGGTAGGCAGCCTGGTTCATTAGTAACTTGCTTTTAGTCTGCCTCCTGCTTCTCTTACATCTTTTCCAGAAGTCTTCTGTTCACTCTCTTGAATGTTTCTGGTATTTTTACTTCCTATTTATGTATAACAAGAAGATGGCTGTGGCCTGGATCCCATTGCGATGTACAGCTTAACTTGATAACTGTTCTGTGTTTGTGTTCTTTAACTCTGTTCTGTCTTTTCTGTGGCAGTCCACTGATCTCTGTGAGCAGATACTGCGAGTGGTGAGTAGGTCCAGTCGCTTGGAAGAGCTGGTATTAGAGAATGCCGGGCTTAGAACGTAAGTAATTCCTTCACAATGTTGCTTTAGATGCTGCTTACTCCCACTAAAAGGGATGTGTGGTGTATGTTAGCCAGAATAAGCATTAAAAAAGCTGTGCTCAATATCTGTCTAGTTCTGAGGAGCCCCTAGTCTCAAGCTTTTTATCAGGTTTTCCAGAGGGTCTGTATGTCCAGGAAACCCCTTTAAACTGGTGTTTTTTAGGATTCTGCCTGGAGAATTAGGCTAAGAGGAGCAAAGTGATTGAAAGAGAGCATAAACCTTAAACTGGCTCTTACTGGTCCTCTCCCAAATATGGGTCCAATAGAAGTATCAGCACCTTTTTATAATTTAAAAAACAGTTGTTTAGGTTTTGTTAAAAAAAGCATACTGTGCCATCTTGCATAACACGTTGTTGTTTCATTTCCAAATGAGCTGGTGTTATCTTAATGTGGGTTGCTGTCTGCTCAAATATAACAGGACTTCTACATTAACAACTCTTTTGAAGAAAGTAGATCAGTAAGTTTAATGGCTTGCCATGAACTTAGAAAGAAGATACACTGAAATAAGCTGTATAATTAAATCCTTGCATATGTTTTAAACACAGTAAGATGTAGTTACTAGGTGTTTGCTTTTTTTCCCCCTTCACAGGAAATAGAAGCAAAGTTCAAGTTACTTCCAGCTGTGCTAGTCTATACTTGTAATGCTTGTTTTAGTGTTAGGGTAGGTCCAAGACAACACAGACAAGATAAACTCTAGAGCTAATGAATTTGTTTTTAAAATTAAAAAAACAGTGTAAAGGTGGGAGAAGCAGAACACTATGCAGAATTACAAAGAAAGGGAAATGAGCACAGGGGAGATATTTGGTGTGCCTTACATTATCTCCTCTTCCATTGTTGGAGTCTTTTTCTCCTTTTTAAAGTGCACTTTGCATTGAAATGCCTGTGAAAGAAAATTGCCTACATGACAAAAAAAATTTGAGGTTGAGTTTGGAATAATACGGGAACTTTGTGATCACTAGTGCACTGCCTTTAATAGCTGTCATTCAAACATAAGCCCCTGGTTTTAATCTCCTTTTTCTTCCAGTATGTGCCATGAAATTTAGTGTTAATCATTAATATTAAAGGATATGTTGAATACCTTTGCACATTGCCTACCTTAATTTATCACAGTTGGATTAACTGCTTTCAGTTTTAATAGGATCTGACAGATAATCAACCTGTGACTTTGGTTTTCATGTTTCCATCTACATGCAGAGTGTTTGGCATTGTGCCTTGGTATGTATCTGTTCTGATCAACACTGTCTGTTTTTGCCAAGGATGCATTTGTCAGTTTTGCCATTTTTCATATCTGTTTGCTAGGAGATCCTGTTGTTGCTGGCTATCTTCCTTCCTGTGGCTTACAGACCAGTCATTTTTAATGAGCTGTGATAGAATGCCAAACCAGGGTTAAGCAAGAGCTACCAAGAGTAAAGCTGTAAAAAATAACCTGAGCAGCTGCAAGAGCATATTTTTTCCTGCAGCAGAGTCAGTTTAAGATAACTCTGTTCTTTTCTATCTCCAGCCACGCATTTGTGTGCTTTGGTTTGGACCACAGCCTCATAAACACTTGTCATCCTCCCAAATGATGAAACAGCAAACTACTGTGCAGTAACAGTAATAAAGACCCAGAACTAGGGAAGTGTGACTTCCCTAGTTGGGAAAAACAGGACGTCAAATGAAAGTCCCTGTCTGATAAGATTTTAAGATTTGTGCTTTCCAGTTTAGATGCTCTTGGAAATTTTATCCCCATTGCTATTGCTTTAACTACGCATAAAGGATGCAGTTTAGATAGCATTGGAAGGCTTCAATGCATATAGCAATCACTAATGGTTTGGTAAGTGTTTTAATTAACATACATCATTTCCAGACTTCAGGGAGAGCAGAGTAATTCAGGCTGGCTCCCCAAAAAAAAAAGAGCTTGAAAAGAGTGTTAATTTCTGAGTTATTTTAGAGGAATGAGACAGTATATGATAACCAAAGTACTGATTTCTGAGTGGGCAGCTCAGCCTGTTGATTGGGCTGGGCTTTGGTGTCCACCAGGCTTTGAAGCTTGGTCTGACAGGCACAGGCTGTGTATGGTGGGAGCTGCCTTTGGCCTGCACTGTTGGAGATGGTATGCAAGGACTTGGATATTAGGAACAGGTTCTTCCTCCAGAGGGTGGTTGGATGCTGAAACAGGCTCCCCAGGGTACTGGTCATGCCCCTAACCCTGCCAGAGCTCAGGGAACATTTTTAATTTCAAGCACATGGTGAGGTTGTTGGGGTGTCCTGTGCAGGGCCAGGAGTTGGACTCAATTCTTGGGAGTCCCTTCCAACTCAGGATATTCTGTGATTTCCATGGAACTGCAGGACAGACTTCCCAGTCTGCAAAGGCCTGTTTGCAGGAGCTGGTGCAAGTGGTTTATTTGTTGCACTTCCATGCTCTCTGAAAACTGGCAGGCAGACTGTCCTTGCCTCCTTTCACACTGTCCTGTGCAGCCCTGTTCCACAGGGAGTGGCCAGCTGCCACATGGGGAACAACAGAAGTGCCTGTTGCTGGCCTTTGAAGGCCTAGAGGGCCTTTGACAGTCATGTAGAGTCTTATCTACACTGTCCTTAGACCTAACGGTGTTGCTTCCTCCCACACATCCTCTTCTTTTCTATTTCAGGGATGATTTTGTGTTTCAGGAATGCTCTAGACCGACCTCAAGGAATACCTCAAGGAATTATTTTGTTTTTCTGAGATTGGTAGTATTGTTTCCCTTGATGAAATGTCTTTAGTCTGTCATATGTATAGTTAAATTGAATCTTTTTGGGGCTTTACCTCCAAGTCTGAATAAGCTTGTTTCAGCCAAGCTTGGCTGTGTATGCATACAGAGCAAGCTCAATGCTTTATAGAAAGTTTCAGACTTACACCACATGCTCTGTTCTTAAGTGTGCAGCCAAAGGAAGTAACAAATTTTATGACTTGAAACAAATAGTGAACAAAGGAGGAGAAGAGATGTTCCCTCATGAGCAGAGCCAGGGTGCCTCTGTTTATGGCAGAGGCTGCACAGGGTGTGTGTTATTTGTTGTATTATTTTTTCCAAAATGAGCCTTGGAGCCCTGTGAGCCCAATATAGATAATCCAGTTCTTTCTGGTGGAAGTTGCTTTGCTGTGCCTTTGCTGAGTAGTTCACACACACTCTAGTTGTCCAAAACACTCTGGTAATCCTGCCTATATTGTTGGCGAAAGCTGAAGCAGAGTTCGCAAATAAGCCTGGAGGTATAGGCAAAGTATTGTAATGACAAGTATCTGTTAGGGATAAAGGAAGAGGAGGAAACTCCTCAAGAGGAAAGGGTTTGTTGCTTTTTAATTCAAAACCTCATTTTTCTTGGCTGGACATAAGGAGCTTGATTCAGATGCCTAAGGGCAGGCATCTAGCACCATTTAAAATGTTGGAAGATTTCCAGAGTGTTGGCAAATGTCACTGAGGACCTACAGGAGATCTGTAGTCTTCTGCAACAGCAGCTGGTAACAAAGCAGGAGACCCTGGGGCCTGTCAGGTGGCAAGGTTTCAAGACCAGAAGTTCTTTTTGTTGAGTGTTTGTATTCACATGCTGCTTGTATTTTAGGAAGAGAATATGTTTTTCCTAAAGGCAGCCCTTCATCATGCATCTGCAGTGCTGGAACCAGTTCTAGCCCCAGAAGGACATAGGGTTTCAAAGTAACTAAACTTCCCCAGAGCATCCCCGTACTCCAGTAAACTTTGCAGCTTCAGATAACCAAAAGCTATTGAGGCCATTGCTGTTCGTTCCCCTTTCTTTTCCAAATACTAGAAGAGGATGCTGCCTCCACTGTGGTTCTCAACACAGAGTTTGGTGGTAGGCAGGATCTGTTCCAAGGAAAGAGCGCAGTGTTAATTAGCATTTTGGTAGTTCTCCATCACTGGCCTACAGGAGGAGAAATAAAGTACTTCAAGGCAGAGAGAGAAAGAAGGAATTTAAAGATATCATTTTGCTTTCTTGGTGTCTCACTTAAGTGAAGTAAGAACACTGAGGTTACAACCTCACTTTATTAAAAGTCCACAGTAGGTCTAGTCCCTTATCACATCATAACTTCTCTGCAGGTACGAGAACAGGTTTGAGGATTTGCCTTAGAGCTGATAAGACGCCAGCCTTCTGATTTCATGCAAGGAATGTGTCTCCACCAGAGTGTGACAGTGTGGTGTGCAACAAAACCCAAGCTAGCTTTCAGCTTAGTGCTGTGGGTGGTGGCAGTCCAGCTGCAGCCAAGCACTTTCAGGTGGGGCAGTGCTCCCTTGCCTCTAAAGTGGCTTTGGAGCAGAGGTCATGCTACTACATCTACCTGCCATAGTTGGTTAAAGTTACTTCAAAGCTCTCTGTGCTGCCTGGCCTGGCTGTTGTCAGCATTACAGAGCTGATACTCTTCATCTCTTCTGGATCCATTGCTGAGACTGTGATCAGCCAGTCATGCCCTTTGATGCTCCTCACTGTAAAAAGAGGCAAAAGACCAGTCATCAGTGTGCTGCTGCTCTTTGAGAGAGCTATTCCTGCTGTTTTATTAGGTTAGAAATACTTCTGGATATGCTGCAAAGCTCATCTCTTTGAGTGACTATTGGCAGAAAGCTGCTGCAAGTGAGCAGGATGGCTTGTGAGTGAAGGAGGGGGCTGATGTGAATCTCCAAATCCTGTGGCGTGCAGAGAGGTGGAAGATGTGGTGAAGTTTTGAGTTATTCTGTGTAACTCCTGTTTTATATCTTCAGATCTCTGTCAAAAGCACTATAGGCTTTGATTGTATACTCTTCAGTCTCTTAGGTCACAGAATGAATAAATAACGAAGTAACTCCCCATGAAAGATAGCAAATTAGCCAGATAAGCATTGTTTAGAACCATGAGGAATCAGTCAGTGCTCTGCACTAGCAAAGGCCACTTGTATCTAGTAATCCCTTGATGCTTTTAAGCCTTTGTATGTGTTGTTGGCAGAGGAGATAACAGGATTCCTTCTCCCTCTCTTTTTTTTTGTTGCAGGGATTTTGCACAGAAACTAGCCAGTGCCCTCGCCCATAATCCCAACTCAGGACTCCATACGATCAACCTTGCTAGCAATCCACTTGAAGATAGAGGTACTGTAAAATTTACATTTTTCCCTTTCTATAAACATAACAGGAGGATTGTTGCTGCTCCATTCAGCTTGACCTGAAGAATAGGTTATTGTTTTGTGCATAATGCTACTGTAAATTTCTGTTGTTCACAAATGACTGAGAATTGACCTTCTTTTTGACTTACGTGTATCCATTGGTGCGTTGAGAAATATTTAAATGTCTTAAACTAACCCAGAATTTTAAAGGAATATAGAACATAGTGATTGTTTAGGACTAGATGGTAAAAAGAACCCCTCTAGTTTTTAAGAGCTGTGCATATTTCAAAGCAGTGTAGTCAGCTGAAAGATGAAGCACAAGGCAGCTTTGTGTCTTGGATTGCATTTTTCTGATGGTTTTGTGTTTTTATTTCAGCTGTAATGCCATATTTCTTTTCAGTATGAAAATTACCGCTTTTTCTTTGCTCTCTGGTGGCCTTGCCCTGTTGTGAGGTCTTGGTGATGTTCAATAATACTGGCATAACTGGCATTCCTAAGGAGCAAAATGCTGTTGACTCCACAAGATGGAAAATCAAGCTGAACAGCTCAGCTTTTCTCAGACTAGGCACCCTTAGGCATGATTTCTGTACATATCAAGTCATTCCTCTCCCTTGTCTACTCTTTTTTCACCCAAGAGGCATTTATTTTTAAAATAAGGTTACATTCTTTCAGTCTGGAGTTGACCCTTCAGCGCTGCCCATGTGAGATTTCCATTTGCTTCACTTAATGCATTTCAGGCACACAGTGTTCTGGGATCAGACTATCTTGTGCTCCTGTTGGGTCAGAAGAAAAATATGAATTTTACACAGTGAACCTTTTCTTGTTTTATTTGGTTTGTTTGGGGGAAATTTTCTATTCTCTTTGCTGTTATGATTCAAAATAGAAAAGCTGTTCATTCTAATTACAACCTGATGGACTCAGAATGTTGTTAACACAGAATTTTGTAGGTGTCCCTTCTTTCTTGCTGGTTCAGTGAGGAGAAAAATAGCTGGGAAGGGTTTTTTTTTCCTTTTTTCCCTTTCTATATCTGTATCACTGTTCTTTTGACTAGAAGCAAGTATGATAATGTTTTTGTTTTTAACCTGTTCTGAGTAGTTTTTTATTTGAAATTGTTCGCATGAATTGCTTTAACTCTTCTGATTACCTCTTGCCTGCTGATTATTGCTTGTCCTTGTTAAGAATTCTCGTCACATGAAAGCCAGTGCTTCACTGAAGAATTTTATTGTTACAATGTGCCGGAGGCCTTCTGCATTTTACAGAAATTTCTGTTGTAAGCTGGATAAAAGTCTGCTACATTGTTGATTCTGCTTTTGAATAAGTATATTTAGGTTGTGTTATTTGAAAGGGTTTTTTTTTCCCTAAGGAACTCATTTTTATCCTGGAAGCAAAACACTTGGCTGAACGTTGGGTACTCTACAGTGAAGGGGATCTTTTTTTTGTTTTTTAAACATATCCATGGGGCACTTTCTTTGCAACAAACCTATAGATTCAAGCCATTCAGCAGTATCCACATATAAAACAAAAATGGAATGCAGGAACTACAACTTGGAGAAATTAGTAGGGTTTTTTCATAATCGCAGCCTCTCCTATCAAATATGCAATTAAGATTTGACCTTTTCATTAGAATGAGATAGGTTATAGAGTACTTAGAAATTAATTATAATTGTAATGTGCAAATACTGCAACTTGTCAGTTCAAGAAAATTACCTGGGTGCAAGGTAGATTTGACTTTGGTAAACTGGAGTGGTAGGAAGGATTTCACAAATTAAAGTGGAGATTCATATAAACAGATGGATTTTGGAAAATACCTTTTGAAAAATCACCTGCAGGAACTGGAACTAGATTATTTTGCAGTTATAAGGGAAACAACAGAGTTGTTTGTTTTCTGGAGAAGAACATATTGGACTCCATATGAACACAAACATGCACTAAGCTGTTCTATATTGCTGCGTACCAATAACTGAAGGCATGCTATTATTACATACTAATGCAACTGTCTGTATTCCAACAGCATGGGAAGTGGTTTTAGTTTACCTAAAGCATAGGGCCTGTCTTCAGTTCAAATACAGTGCAGTATTTATATGCAGTGATTTTTTTACTGAGACCAGTCTCTTAATTTGTGTTTGGCTGTCCTTTATGGTACTGTCAATATTTGTGAGACTAACACCTGGAAAGTTTGCTATCAATCTTGTCTGTAAAAATCTAGCCACACTGAAGTGGTGGCGGTTTTGCTTTTGGCTCTACTAGGATCAGTATTTAATCTCGTATTTTGTTAAAAATAATGCAAAACAAACATACTGAAGCCTAGTAGTACTCAAATTCCAAACTGTGTGCCTGGATGCAGCTAACTCCATTTCTGCCATGTGAACTCTTATCTCTGTTATGCCATTAGCAAAAATGAGTGACCTAAAGGGTGTTCAAGGACCAGACTAAACAGAAGCAGTTTTTCTTTTCTGCACTTGATTCCTGTATCTTATAAATATAGCTTAACCCCTGTTCTAGTAAGATGTGAAAATTGTTCAGCTTGGCTAGAATGATAATTAGTCTGCTGATTGTTAGCTAAATACAAAAATGGAGAGGTAAAACTATTTGCAGCATGTCTTAGTAAGAATGCTGAACAGCAAAAATTACATTAGTGATAGTGATTGTCCTTATAGAGCTAGGGAAGAAAATCCTGTTAGTATGACTTGACTCATTCTTGCTGAAAATTGGTGAAGGTATATGGTTACCACTGTGCTTTACAATAAATGATTCCAAGGTCTCATATGTCTAATGCTTTAGCAATATAAATAAAAAGGTGTGTATTGTTTTGAGCTGCATGGGTGTTGCACTCAACGCTTTTACAGAGAGCATTAAAAAGAACCTACCACAGTATCTGCAAGGTGGCTGGCGCCTTCCATATGAATGATAAGTAAGACAGAATCAAAACAGAGTAAACATAGGTATGTGACCTACAGTTTCACAGACTGTTTCATGTCTGTGTATGGGGAAAGGGTATCAGCTTTTTAATTTACTATGTTTTCAAGCAAGTAAAAGGTTTTACCCTCTTTCTCTGTGCTCTTTTCTCTCCAAAGGAATTGCTGTAGACAATGGTATTTTACACCTCAGGTTAAGCCTGGAATTTCTATGTTGATTTATTTCTCTAATAAATATTTCACAGATTAGTTGCATTGTTATTTAGCATGTGCCCTCTTAATCAAATTTCAATCTTTTGCTTAAAATAGAGCATTAAATTTGTGAAGTGGGGAACTTGGACACACTGTGTAAAGGCTTTAATGAAAAGTACCTTCTTATGGTTTTCTTCTTTTGTTGAATTTGTGCTGAGGTAGTCCAGTCTCAGCATCTTAATAGGTTTTTACTGTTTAGGATTGCAAGCAGTTGTGGCATTTCCAAGCCTGTGTCCTGGCTGGTAGCCTGCAGGCTGCTGTAAGGGAATTAAGTGGTCACTATGACTTGGGAAAGGTTTCAGGTTCTTAGGGTTTGCTTCAGAAAAAGAGGGTGATGTTAGCTAATGTGGGTGCCTTTCTTGCATTTACAGCCCTTCATTTTAAAAGAAAATATAAATAGTTTGAAATTTTGTGTGAGACAGCATTGTTGGGTTTTAGTTCATGCTTAGATTTTTTAATTTAGTTTTTTTTCCGAAACATAAAACTTCCAGATTTTCCAAGTGCTGACTGCTTGTAATAGCTTCACTTTGACTCCTTCCCAAAAGTGTGTATGTATTATAAAGTTTTTAAACTAATTCAGGAAGATTACTGATAGTTAAAAACAAAGTTTCTTATTTGTTCAGTGGTTGGCAAAGCAGGGATCTTGATTACATCAGTAAAAGGTTCATGAAATGACAGAGCCCATCTGCACCGTGAGCGCAGTTCCTCCTCAAGTGTCACTGGTGCAGTTTGCCCCTGCTGAGATTTGCTGGCAAAACCTGAGGTCACAGAGCTCATCTGAAAACATCTGTTTTGTCTTTGCTCCCCCAACAGGTGTGTCATCTTTGAGCATCCAGTTTGCCAAACTTCCAAAGGGACTGAAGCATTTAAATTTATCTAAAACCTCCTTGTCACCTAAAGGTAGGTTTTATAAATATGCCTCTTTTTCTCTTCTAAAACTTTCGGACTTACATACAGAAAATACTTTCTTAACATATAAAATGATGAATTTTGTTAATTATTTACATGTATTTTCTTAGCAGTGCAGCTGCTTTTTTTGCAGTTCTGGGTTGCTGAACTCTGGGCTGGGTTCTGAGTGCTCTTCAGCACTTTTATAAACTCAGACTCGCTTCTCTAAGGGTTAAGTTTGAACCTGTATTATAAAGGAAGACTGAAATTAGGATTGACATGAAAGATATGTTTCATATGCACTTCAGAAAAATGTCTGAAGCAAAATTGTGTAGGGAAATTTCTAAATGTTTTGTACACAGTTATTTTATGAAATCAAGCATTGTGACAGTAGTTGGTGAGTGACTTGCTCTGACTAAAGACTTCTTTGTTTTATAATTTACAAATTTCTGCTTTGGTATTGTAATTGAAATGGTTTTATATTTTAAAAGCGATCACAACAGTGAAACAGAAGCCAGATTATTTCAGGATTTTTTACATTTTTGTTTTACAAATAATAGGAGCAGTGACCTCTTACACAGATGGCACAAACCCAGGGTCTCCTGTATAGGTAATGGATGTTAAAAATAGAAAAACCACACTGACATTAGTGCTGCTTTTTTATAGATTTGATGACCTGGAAAAGATGAACTGAGTTAACAGTATAAAGGACATCAGTTGATAACAGATAAAAACCATGTCCTTTTATCCTGTTTATAATTGCTCAGTGAAGTGCAGATACTGTATTCTCCTTAGCTTCAAGGATTGACCTGGGGCAATAAGGGTGGGATAAAGGACTTTTTGTTATTATGAGTGCCTGTGGCTCTTATTATGCTTAAGTAAACAGTAAATCCTAACGTGAATTTGTTCAATAATGATTTTCACTAAAAATACTTGTATTAAACTCTGGGGTTGTTGTTTTCTACTGCTAACTCAATTTTTGGCGAGAGTTGGTTAAGAATCTTGACTAACGTAACATGTACTCTTGAAATAATATACTTGTGAATTTAACAGAAATTTATGCAGTTCTGGTATGTTCATTCATTCTCTACTTTTCTTCACGTGAGCTGAATTATTTCAGCAAGTGATTGTGAAGTGTGAGTCGAGAGAACATTCTAGCAACATTTCTTTCTTCATAAAGAATAAATGCCAGCTTGATGAAGTTCACCCACACATCTCTTGTCAGTGAAAGTGAATTCTGGGGTTATTAAAAGAATCTGAAGGTTTTAACATCCCTTTTAAAGATGATATTTAAGCAAAAACTGAAAATATTTTCCAGTATGTCTAATACTGATGACCTTCAGATTAACATGTTACCATTAATGTTGTCCCGTGGAAGCTCCTCAGTATTCCTTAAAAATAGTACATGCCATGTCTTAAAATGGGAGTTCTTACAACCCTCAAGACCTGAAGCAACTCAGGCTGCTACAAAGCTGTCAGTTCCTCTCTGACCTAAGCAGACAGTAATGATTTGGTTTTAACTTGGGAGGCTATTTTTGAACTTGGAATACTTTTTGTGGAGAAAGTCTAAAAGAGTCCCTGGATCTTGGATTCAGTAGACTCCAAAGTATATGTATTTTTTTCCTCCAACGTTTTTTTTCTCTTTTTTTCTTTTTTTTTTTTTCCTTTCATCTTTTTTTTTTTTCCTTAAATTTAAGCTTTTCGTAAATTCAGAACAAAACCTCACAGGTTTTGACCTTATTTTAAAAGTGCTTTCTGTTTGAGATAAGTTTCCAAGATTGACAGGTGGAGTTCAGGTGGCAACTTCCCAGCTGATCTTTCTTCAAATATTGTATCTCGAAGTTCCTGAGAGCTGTTAACAGTCTAAGCCTCCTGAGAGTGGTAAAAGAGCATAAAAGATTGTCTGCAAATGAAAATGAGATTACTGTTAGAGTATAGCATGAGGTAGTGTGAAGTTCAAACATAAATTTATTGATTCGAAGATTCTGGTTAAATGGAAAATTCTAGTATACTCATTCAAAGATAATGCTTGCTTTTCTGAGTCCAAGCCAGAGGCAAATTAGAAAAATCCCTCATTCACATTGTTTGCCTTCACTGATGTGGCTGATTTTGAGCACTTGGCCCTTTTTAAGCATGAAACAAGCAGCAATATTATGAAGTTTGATAGCTCCTCTTCTCCCTCAAACTCAGATACTGTTTCTGAATTCCCAGAGTTGGTTCTTGGTTGTACATGCTGAATTGCTGGTAGTTGAACCCAGCTGGAACCCCAGTTGATAACTAGGTACCATCAAGCAACCAGGACAAAATTGCATTTGCTCCTTCTCCTTGGTGTTGCTTGCAAACATTGTTGAGAAGGTTCACTAAAGTGAATCTAAAGCTGTAACGTCAAATATTTAAACAGAACTTTGAGATCTTTGAAAATTTCAAAAAGTATTAGTTTGCAGTTTACCTTTAGCAACAGGGTGTTCATTCAACAACACCATCTCAAGCGAAAAGAAAAATGGCACTAAGCAGATATGATTTGAGACTTGACAAAGGTGTTGCTGTGCTTTGGTACTCTCCAGTTTCAAAAGCCTCCTGAAACCAGGAGCCATACTACTAATATGGGAGACTTTCTTAATATTTGAAAGCTCAGAAAATTAAAGCATTGACATAAGTATTTTTGTCTTCAGTAGCTTGCTAGCTGTTTCTTCCGCATCCTTGCTGGCAAATTGTTTCATAAGTTTTTAAGTGAAGACTGGGTGTTTTCATCCATTGAATGCCCATCTAATTTCACTGACCGGCCGTGAGAAATCATTGAATGTTGTGTAGTAGATCACTTGCCTTCTGTATAGCTTTGGCCAGGCACTTAGAAAAAAACTGCTGCATCAACTAAAGGGCACGGTGATGCTTATACATGTAAGAAGCACATGCATGTAGTGCTTGAAAGGCAGCAGAGACCATCTACAATAAATTGATAAGTTGATGATAAGCTGCAGAGCCCTCAGATGAAAGTTAGATTTGAAGGAATCAGAAATAGCCATGTCCTAATTTGTATTTTGAAAAGCTGAAAAGTATCAATGGAATAAAGTCCTGATTGGTTTGTTCCCAATGTGAGCTTTTTAATTTTAATGTGAAAAATATGTGTTCTGATAAGCAACTGAGAGTCTTTGTGCATCTCTTGGTACTTTTAATTAACTATTTTTATGAAATTACAGGCAAATAGATGAATTGAAATATTTTTAATTTCTAGGTCTCAGTCGCTTTTGAAGTTCCAGCAATTATAATTGTTAATGTACTTGGTCTTCCACAGATGCGTACATCTACTTCCACAGATAGTTTTATCTAAATATAATTGTTTGTAGGAAGACACTGTCTTAACATTGTGGAATAAACTGTGTTTTTAAAATCTGTTTGAAAATGGATCTGACTACATCCTGGATCTGGGATGTATAACACACTGTGGCTCCATCAGGGAAGTTGGGAGAGCGTGGGCCAGGTGCAATTGGGCATGCTGTGCCAGGGAAAGGTCTCATATCTGCCTGGTGATCTGTATTCCTCAGCTGCAGTACAGCGATGGCAACAGTAGGTCATTAAACATTTGTGCGTGTCTGTGTTCACTGAAACTGTGCGCTTGCAGGCTCTGGGCCAGTTTTGTGTGGAGCTGGCTCAGCTGAGTTGTGACCTCTCTTTTGGCAGGGGTGAACAGCCTTTCCCAGTCACTGAGTGCCAACTCGCTGATCGCCAACACGCTCGTCTATCTCGACCTCTCAGGGAACGCGCTCCGCGGAGATGATCTCTCAGTAAGCGCTTTCCTCTCACCGGGGAGATAATCAATGCGTGTGTTAATTCACGGTTGAGAGAAAGGCAAAATCCTTTTGGTTTAGATCCTTTTTGGACTTTACTTCTGTACAGTTTTAGTAGGGATAGAAAATAACAGATTTATTTCTGCTCCTTGGTATAAACTCAGAGAACTGCCCCACACAACTAAAAAAAAATCCACATAATTTTAGTTCATGCCTTTAGTCTTTGGCTTCTGCTGATACATGAGAAAAGTGCAAGGATACCACTTTTTTTCAGTGGACTCACTATTCTCTTTGAGTTTGTTTGAAAGTGACAAAATGCCATTAAAAAGCTCTCATAATCTTTTTAATGATAAGAGTATCACAGATTTTTCGTTGGAAAGTTGGATGCAAATGATTTCTTTTGATTTGTAAATAATTAATTTCTGTTTTTCAATATTTTTGTGTCTATAAATAAATTTGTGCACATCCTTGACGTGTGCTGTTGGAACCCATGATTCTTTGAAGAATGTAATTATTTTTTAAACTCTTTTGTTCAGTTTACCAGTTGCCATGAAGGTGGAGCTCTATTTCCTCCATAATGAAATCCACTTACTTTTCAGTTTGTATATATTCACTTTTTGACTGTTACATTTGCATTTCTCTTTCACATCAAAAGTTACGTGCATGTAACTGTCAGGTTTTGAATTCTAAGTATTGAACATCTAGGAGATGCAAAACTACGGTCAACCAGTCTCATAATTTAAAGTGCAGTCAGATATGACCTTATGGCTTTCTCACAAATCTTACTTGCAGCTTAATCAGCATATTCAGAGAACTAGCCTTTTCAGACATGAGGTGAAAGGGTCAGTGGGACAACAGGGTTTTAAAGGTAGCAAATAAATAGTTAAATGTAAGTATAGACACACAGTGAGTTACTTTGAGAGAATAACATAGTAAATAATGTAAAAACAAAAGGTAAAATAAAATGTAACAAATAAATCTTTGGCAGGCAGTGTTTAAAAAACCTAAGGTCTGCCTAGAATATTTTAAGAGATAAATGTGGAAAGTGGAGCTTTTCTTAGTCTGTCAGAGGGATGGTTCAAAGGTAAAGATTATTAATATTGAGGTGTCTTAATCTGTGGAATCAGTTTTCTAACAGGAGCAAGGAAATCCTGTTATTTAGCAATTAAAATAAACCATAGGAAAGCACGGAAATTTTGAAAGTGAGGACCTCTCTTGCATTGTAGTTATAGGGGCTAAATGACCTACTTTTTTTGGGAAGATAGATCTATTTTAGAAATGTTAAGTGTGCACTGTTTGGCTGGATTTCATGTGGAGTTGAGCTTTCCACTTTTCTCTGAATTAGGTCACACTTGTATCTTTCTGTGTTGCTCTCTCAGACTAAAAAGAGCCCAAAATGAAGCAGTGTATAGTAGGAAGTTTTACATATGCTAACATTTACATGAGATATTCTAGACAGTACTGAAGCCATCAATGTTAAAATCTTGTTACAGGTTCTATATTCTCCCTTAAACCTGTGATGTGCAGCTGATATTAAGAACTAACATGAACTTTAGGTGCAAATTAGTTGCTTCCTTCATGCTTAAAGGGACTGGCTTTAACTTACAAACCAATTAGCCTTTCTGAAATGTAACAGCAATCTGAATGACACCACAAATCATTGTTTAATTATCATCTTAATTATCATCTGCTGGAAAAGTTAAATGCAGTAACTCAAGACCTGTGCTTTAAGAGAAATGTTGGGGAAGTGTAGTCTGAGCTCCATTCTCCCACTATTTAAAAAAAAAAAAAAGTCTACTAAAGTAAAACAGGTTGGATTGATTAGGTGAAGCTTCAGGTGATTTTAGAAGCTGAAAATGCAGTGACAGGTAGTGATCCATAACAGTTGTCATATTATAAAAATTAATATCTGTAATTCTTTCTGTCAAATAATTATAGAGCCTGTACAATTTTTTGGCCCAGCCGAATGCCCTTGTTCACCTGGATTTGTCCAACACGGAGTGTGCACTAGATATGGTAAAGACCATTTTTGTTGCTATTTCAATACCAAGGAAACATTCCCCACTTCTATCCCTAGGTACTTTTTTGGGTTAATATCAAGTAAAGTGATTTGCCTTTATTTTGAACCAGGTATGCGGAGCCCTCCTTCGTGGATGTCTTCAGCACTTAGCTGTCCTTAGCCTCTCAAGGACTCTGTTTTCTCACAGGTACAATTTAAATGTCATTACCCTCAACTCCTGCAGTATTTTGGTTTATAATTTTTATTAGCTTATAATAAAAATTATGTAGCACCTTTGTTAAGAATAAATATAAGACTTTTTTTTTTTTTTTACAAAGCCTTAGCTTAGTGCTCGATGAAGTAGGTACTACTTATTCTGAGCAAAATATTTTCTTTTTCCTAAAGGTCTGTAAAGTAAGCTACCTTGTCTAATAAGTGTTTGTGTGATACTGATGCATCAGAAAGTCTGTATATATCTTATGTCTCTAAAGGGCAAAGCATCACACTTTGAAGTCTGGCTGACTTGATTCCTCTTTATATATAATTTTTATAGTTTGTATTTTTCATGATTTGATGATGGGTACAGATGCTTATTTTCCTGTTTTGTCTTCTTCTGGGAGGAACTCCCTTTGAAAGTCTTTGAGATTGAACATTTACTTTTTAGAGTACTTGCATTGTAGGAAATATTAGGTTCCATTTTCTTCAGATTGAAGCCTTGGGTCCGTATCAGAGATGACACCTAACTGATGCCAAGGTATTCTAGCATGGAGTAATTATTATTAGTGGTGAAAAAGCAATTTCAGGGTTTTTTTCATGTCCTGTTTGATCTTCTGCTTGTGAGATGTAAGTATGTATTAAACAGATCTAAATGATCATTCTTTGTAGTTCACCAAACAGGAGGTAGATAGTACTGTCTTCTGTGCAGCAGTGCAGTTTTGAGGATTGTTTGTTGAATCAACATTTTGATGACATTATAATTCTAAGCTAATTGAAAGCCACTGATTACAGAATTGCCAAAGGCAGAGCAATTAAACTGTAAAAGATCATTACATTTCTCATGGCTTGCGTTCACTATTTATTGGAATGAGGAGTGTCTAAATGCTATTTCTTAATGAATTTGTTTACTTACAGAAAAGGAAAAGAAGTCCCTCCCTCCTTCAAACAGTTTTTCAGCAGCTCACTTGCTTTGATGCAGATTAACCTTTCAGGAACTAAACTCCCTCCTGAGCCTCTAAAGTAAGAATTTAATTTCATTTCCTCCTGTGCCTAAAACCTAGTTTGCATTTTTGTTATATGAGTGCCTCATATTTAAAAGGAAGGGGAAAGAATTTTGCTTTCTTCTTTTTTTTCCCCATTGTACATTATTGATATTAGAAGAATGAGTTTTGTGATGGTCACACATTCATAAAATGTTCTTTCCATCTCACAGTTGAGGCTATTAATATTTTTTGCTCTGGGAACGTCACAGTTGTTTAGCTTCTGTCAGCTTTTTTTTGGGATGTATTTCTTTCTTTGTGGCTTATGAACAAAACTGCTCCACAGTGAAATGGGATTATAGGCTTGTGTGAGCACTGTTCCTTTGGGACTGCATTATTGCAACAGCCATAATGAAACACAACCTGTTGCAGTGTTTGGGAGGAGAAACCTATTGCACAGAGCTATGTCCTCCTTTCAAGGGAGGAGACAATGGCAGCTGTTTCCAGGAGTGCTAAGTGAAATGAGTCTTTTTGTTGTATGTCACCCAACCTGTGGCTAACAGGTTCTGCAGGCTGAGGAAAATTGTGAAGCACTGTCACCCTTCTTTTGATGTATCTGGATTTGAACTGTGTTGAAATTTTCAGATATGAAATATAAAAGTTCCATGAAATGTAAAAGTGTTTTAAAGTCAAGATAGGCCTAGATAGATAAGCCTAGTCTAGATAGGCTGTTCTGTAATTCTGGGAGAATATTGATGTTATTTGGCTTAATTAAAGAAAGGGCTCTTTTCAAAGTGTCATCTTCCTAACTAATATGTATTAAAATACACATAAACTTATCTGTAGCAGACACCTGGACACACGTTCACTACCTATTTTGCAATCTTAATCTGGATGTAGGTGCACGGATGTATCCTTGTATGGTTGGGAGCCTGCCTTCTGAGGGGAAGGGGAATGGGGAGTATCTAATGCACAGGAGTTGGTGGCAAAATTGGAGATGTGGGATACAAAGAATAGTTAGTGAGATTGGGATGGAAACCTTTTGATACACTCTGGGGGAAGCCAAGGGAGGGAAGAGTGACAAGTGCAACAGCAGAAAGCGTAGTGTACTTAGATTTGGAGTATTTTTTCTTAAGGCAATTCAGTATTGAAGAGGGCGGTGCAATATCACAGAATCACAGAATGGGTCAGGTTAGGAGGGACCACTGTGGGTCATTTGGTCCAACCTCCCTGCTCAAGTAGGGTCATCCTACAGCACATGGCACAGGATTGCATCCAGATAGTTCTTGAGTATCTCCAATGGGGAAGACTCCCCAAGATCTCTGGGCAGCCTGTTCCTGTGCACAGTCACCTGCACAGTAAAGAATTTCTTCTTCATGTTCAGGTGGAACTTTCTGTCCCTCAGTTTTTGCCTGTGGCTTCTTGTCTTGTTGCTTGGCATCTCCAAGAAGAGCCTGATGGTTAAGTCAGATGCACTGGGTTGAAATCCATATTCAACTGCAGGAGCCATTTTAGCTCTGGTCTTTCACTTTGTTTTACGTGATGCTCTTGGTTGTTGTTGTGCTTGGTCAGATCTTGCCAGTATTAGGAAGGTGTAGTACAGATGTGTTTTCAAAGAGAAGGTGATTTTTTGAAACACAGTTGATTCTGATTAATTTAGAGCTATTGATCCTATGGTGGAGGGCAGCAGGAAAGAAAAACAAGGTTGGATGTGACTGCTAGAGAGGACAGTATTGCTTTGACAGGAAAAAGAGAATACTGTGGGAGATGGAATATATCCCCAGAGATTAGGAAAGGTGAGAAGCACCAAACTTTAAGGTTCATTAAGGTTCTCTTCCTGTCATGTTGAGAATCTCTTATGGTATGAGGAATTTGAGCGGGTGTGTGCTGTACAGTTGCCTGTGCTCATGAAAGATATTATTATATTAATTTATCCCAAAAACATGGGACCATTTCCCTGCCAGCTGGGCAGCAAATGGTGTCTTCGTAGTCCTTTTCAGTCAAAATATGCATTAGCAAAAAAACTGCTTCTGGTAACGTTTAAGATAATCTGGCTCAATTTGACTGAATTGGGTTGGAAGGAGTTTTTTGCCTGACTGGTGTTGGTGGAAGTAAAGAGGCGCAGTGATGGGGAGCATAGGATGAGCTGAGAGCAGAAGGTCTTCCACTAGCTCAGAAAGCTCCAGGGAGAGGAATTTTTGCAAAGTCCAGCTGGATGTGTATGGTCTCAGAGTGTCCATGCCTCTCTCAGCTGTCTGGTGTGTTGGTCTGGACTGCTTTTGTTCTGGGGACAGCATTCACCTCTGCCTAGGAGATAGGACAGAAAATGTTAGTACTTTTTGGTAATTTCTGTGATGTTCTCTGACCTAAATTTTTCATTCAGTTTGAGCTGAGTGTGTCACAACACTACAGAGGTCTTTGATCTGCAGGACACCTTGCTTTACCTCTCAAACCCTACATGGCTTGACTAATCCACTTCAAAAATGTCCTGTGGTAGTTAATCTGGTGTTAAAAGGACTGAGGATGTGTATTGTGAGACAGCTGCTTAGCCTTTTGTCCTTAACTGCAAGAATTACAAACCTTCTCCAGAACCATCAAGATCACAGTGTTGGTTAAACATAAGAAGATAGAAATGCTTTTTTTCAGGCAGGAAATTGTCATTGCCAAGCCTGCAAGAACACATGAGAGACGGCTCCAGGAAGAAAAAAATTTAAAAACTGTGATGTATCATAGTAGTACTTTCCTGGCATCATTCATCAGCATATGCCAAAAAGCTTTTTGAGCTGGAGCTGTCCAGTGACAAAAGAAAAGTTTCTGGTTTGTGTCCATGAACCAGAGGCCACCAAGTTGAATGTGAGATTCAAGATCAATCCTGCCTAGAGAAAAAGGAAATAAATAAAATGCAGATACTTGACATCCTGAGTTCCAAATTCCCCTAATTGTTATTTGATTGCTTTATAGGCTTCCTTTAGCTCTACAGTTGTGGTATGTTTAATTGCATGTGCTAACTCAGTGAGTTTATAGATATTGGTTAATCAGTGCCATCTGTGAAGGACATGTACATGCTTGAACAGTGTAAATCAAACCTTTCAGGAAGTAGGTTTGCTGATAAAGCTGTACTGTGAGGATGCCGTGTGGTGGGTGGAGAGAGAGGGTATACCTTGTACATAGGTAATATAGTTGATGTTCCATTTGCAGCTCACTCTTTTTTTCACCATTTTTTAACACAGGCAGTTTGTACTCTTGTCCTTGTTGAAGTGTAAGTTGGCATTTTTGTTGAATTTTATAGACATTGCCAAAAACTGTATTTTGATCTGTCAGTGCTGTAACAAGACAAGTTTCTGATATGCTTCTCATGCAAATGCTAATTGCAAGGCCAGTTCTTGCATTCTGCATCATGCACAGTTGATAAGACCTCTCCATGTGTTGCCATGTGTGATTTAAACATAGTGGCCAAGTGTAAGTATAAGATGTCTGGCTTCAGGCCCTTTGAAGGCTGGTGATTTTTTCATGACAAAGAATTGAGAAACAAGGGGATTTTCTTAGGGTGAATTTATAGGGAAGAGGTTAGGGGAAAAACGCTTTTTTTTTCCTTCCTGTGAAAAGTGTACGACTGAAGAAGCACTATATGTCTTTTTTTAATCTGCGCTTCTTTTATGCTTGCACTGTATTTTTTTTTATTTCCTGGAAGTGTTTAGGAAGCTCTTTGCAAACTTATCATCAGCCAGACTGACTGAATAAAAAACGTGTCTGGGTAAGAAAGACAGACAAGATCTTTAAAAATTTGTGGAAACTGTTGCAGAACTTTCATTTCCCCCCACCCCCTTGTTCCCCCTCATATATTAATAGCTTAAGTAAATAAGCACAAGACATTTGCCTTTGTTAATAGGGAAGGTCTGATTATACCTGCAGGACAGAAGATATAAATAGGTTTCAATGAAAAACCTGCACAAGGCACACACATTTCAAGTGTCGCTTTGACACACTACTTTCATAGCAAGTGTGTAGACACATGGCTCATGGCTCATCAGAAGGGGTTGGTTTTTATCTCCATGCATCAGTCACTTGGTTAGCTGCTTTTGGCTGAAATGAAGTTGGAGAAGTAAGTCCTTCTGTTTCTCTGTTGAATTATTAATTCAAAGCTGCATCTATTCTGAAGATATTAGAAGGTATACACAGATTTTGTTTGTTCCTTCTCTCTTACACATACTGTTGTGCTTTCTGATTTGACAGTATTAATATAAGTGTCATATTAACACTGACTTTTAGATGTGGAAACAAACTTCTGTGAGACTTGAAAAGTGGCTTTATGAAAATCATAATTAGTCATTACTTCACGTGTCTGCCAATGTGCCTAAAGGCAAAGGATACCATTGCACAGGGGTATCATTTTGAAATCTGTAAATACATGTTGGGTTTGTGGACATGGAGAATTTTGTAATACTGGAGCATGCTCCAGCCTTTGAGTGTTACAGGCATTATGCCTGACTGAAATGGATGGCCGCATGGCATCTTGCGTATTGTGAAAACTTTATTTTTTCCTAGATTTTTGGAAAATCGTGGAGTTTGTGTGGTTGTATGACAGAATACTGCAGTTATAACCATTTGGTGCTCTTTGAAAGCAAATGTTGAAGAAAATTAATCTCTGATGAATGTTATCAAATGTTGATGGTGCATTAGCTTTAGAGTTTCTTCATTAGCCTTGCATCCCTGCAGTTTTTTGAAGCTCCTGCAGTGTTCTGAGTGTGGCAGGCTTGTGCTGCCATTATAATTTAAGAAATAACTGTTCAGCTGGTGTAGTTTTGAAATGAATCTTTGCATTATAGATGAATTAACCTGTGATCACTTAGATGATGATGTAAAGCTGCCCTTTATCTTTTTAAAACGGTTCTAAAATTGATCTTTTTCAGAGCGCTTTTGTTAGGCCTGGCTTGCAATCACAATCTGAAGGAGGTGTCTTTAGACCTCAGTAGCTGTGAGGTAAGGAATATTTATCAGGATGTGTTCAAAATGTGCATTGACGAGGTTTTAGAGTTCCTGTGAAATCTACTGGGCAAGATATTCTTTCTCTGTAGTCAAAAGTTGTGGGAAAGGTGAGAAGCAGAGAACTCAGAGAAGCAGTTATGGTAAAAGTTAGGGTGTGTGTTACAACATCCAAAATAACAAGCACAGAGGTTCAAAGCACCTGATTAGCAAAAGCCTCCTTGCAGTGCAGCTGCACTACACACTGAGCCAGCCTGTTGGATGCTTGGCAGCTTCTGCTCTCTGGTGATGTGATTAGCAGCAGGATTTTCCAAGGTGCCCAAATTTGAATGGCTCAAAGGAAGCTGCATGCCCTGAAGGCATGTCTGTGGTTCGATTGTCTTCCTCTTCTGCAGGTTTGCTTTTTAACCTTGGGAGAAATTCCATTTTCCTAATCAATAAATCAATTCAAGCCAATTAGGAACTTTGGTAAAAGTTATTAACATAAGAAGCACTGTAAAAGTGGCCTCAAGAATAAGTAAGAACAATTGTGGCAACTCATTTGCTTGATCTTGTTTCCTCTTGCTTCCCTGTGATTGCCTATACTCACCTGTAGGGTGATTCCTTCATGATTGAAGCAGAATTAGAAAAGATCAGACACAACCCTGGGAAAGCCACTTGAGGCAAAGTCATTTTGTAAAGAACTGTGTGGTGGACTCTTGCCAAAACCAACATGAACCAGTTTAGGCTGAGGCGTTCTCTGACTTACCCTTTTTTTAAGCTGCAAAGTTAGCCTCCCATTTGTTAGATATTTCCAAGGCCCTCTGAGTATTAACTGTTCTAGAAGTGCAAATACAGTGGTTTCCCTTTAAGTAGAAAATATGCAATATTGATAACCATGTTGAAGTGCAGTAATCCTTGCCTTTAGGTTTGTGGTCAATTGCTTTTGAAATGTGCACAGATTTCCTTATGAAGAAAAAACCAAACAATTGTGAATGCATATCATGGTTTCTGATATTTTAGACTTTTTGGAAAATATTATTACTTTGAAGAGTACTACATGTAAATTCCAAATAGAAAAGCCTTTCAAGTCCAGTACATATGCTTCTGGCTTCTGAGTAGAGGGATCAGATGGATGATAATTTATCTTTCAGAGGAAGGAAGGAAAAGGGAGGAGTAATTAATGTAATAAAAAGTAAGACCTATGATCACAGCCTTAAATTAATAAATCACTGTCAGGAGAAAAAATACTACTCTTTCATGAAATAACACCCAGGATGGGATCTGAAAGAGCTCTTCAAGGAGCAATGAGATTTATTGGTCACCAAAGGACTTGTGGTCATGGCTGACTCTTGTGACAGAAAGGAAGAAATCCTGCCCAATTCAGTGTTGCATTCTTGTAGCTGGTCCCTCTAAATTGACAGCACTTCCTTAGATCCTTCCCTTAACATTTTTTTTCCCATCACTGAGCTTTATCCATTCTCATGTGCTTTGGAAAGAAGTGATGCTTCCACCAGCAGGGAAGTTAATGTGCCAGCAGCTGGGAGTGCTCTCAATGGGCCCAGCACCTTAGGATCCTGCTCCACCTCTCCCTGACCCTCTGGGATCTGGGCAGGGTAATCTACACTGGAAAGAGAGTGGTGGGAAGCTTGGAGCCAGTCACCACTACTCCCAGTTCCTGCAAGCACACGCTCCTAGGGGGCTATAAAGCTGATGCTTCAGCTTTGCCCTCTTCTTTCCTGCATCAGGCAAGCTGTACTCAAGTATGGAAGGATAAATCTGTGTTCCTTCCCTCTCCCACCATTTTTCATTTGCTCTCATAATTTTCTGGTATATTATCTCCAAGCTTAATCATTTTCTATTGCTTGTTTGGTTGTTTTTTTAAATTATTTTTTACTATGAAAATTACATTTTTATTTCTACCTGCTCAGCACTGATGTATTTCACTCTTTTCCCTTCTGCTTCCCTTAGCTTGGTCACTGTGTAAGTACCCTCCATGCTTTACCTTAATTGTTAAATCAGTAAGCAGCTTTGTTTGCCCTTCCCATATTAGTACCTCATAGCTTTGAACACACTTAGCATTTTTAATTGTAGAAGGGTTATTCTTCATTTTCTGATAAAAGCTTTTTCTTTGTAGTCTCAGAAGTATGTCATATAGAAGGTGTTGCAGAGAGTCTTTTTGTCAGTATCACAGTCCACACTGATGAGCAGCACTTCAATTTGTCTCTGCTTTTATATATATATATATATATTCATAATATTTTAACACAGTTGTGGCAAATTGTGATCCTAAAAGTGGAGTATTTGTCATCACTTTCAGATCAAATAGCTATCACCATTTGTGCTCATGAAATGTTTATATATTTAAAATTTTGAATGTAGAGTTATCTGGTACAAGATTGAAAGCTAGTCCTGAAAAATTGTCCACTTCAGCCCTCAAAGTATATATAACCATAAGCATTTGGATTCTATTGTGAGTATAATTTTAGTGTGTAGAACTTTTCCCTACCAACAACCAATCCAGTTCCATGTAGGATCTCCCACTTCCATAGATTCTGTAGTAGTAGATGTGACACTCTGTGTGAAATGTTTGTCTTGTGGTGGTCCACACTGAGAGAGCAGCACAAAGCAAAATGGAATGATTTTGGCTTTCATACAGCAAATGCTATAAATGCTCTTACTAAAATAAACTTGAGTTAAATTTGCAGCACTTCTGGCCCGAATACAGCCTGTAATGTGACTACTTATTGAGAGGATGAGGTGAAGGATAGGCAGGCTTTGATTTATGGAGAGGGGGAAAGGTGCCTTATGTTCTGTACTTCTCACACTCTTTATGTGATTTATGATTTAGGTGTTATCTTTGGCCACCATTCTCCAAATTCTCAGGTCAGGTTATCCAGCTGCTTGTTAACCCCTCACATACCTCAAACTTTCAAAAAAGTGCCAAATCAAGTCTTTGTTGAAAAATGCCTCTAGAAGGCATTTGTGGCTCTTGAATTATAGCATGGATAAAAGCTGATGGTCCACAGAAATATCAGCAGGTAGATTCAGGATATTTACCCAAGTAAGTGAGCTAAGTAAAATATTACACAGTTTTTTATGCACAGGAGGTGAGAAAGCTTTGAAGAGGTTTGAAAAAGCTTTCCATTCTTTTTGAAGCAAATAACGTGAAGATACAAAATGAAAAAATAAAATTTCCTTAGAATTTTTTCCTACTTTAGCTAAAATCTTTTACGGGAGATGTTTATAAAGTGAAATGCACCTTATATAAAAGTGCATAGCTGCCAAAAAAGAAAAGAAAATGCTTTTGCTCCTTTGGAAGAAAAAAGGTTGTGTTAATTCAGTAGCATTAGTAAATAAGTGTGTAAGATTTTTTTACTTTAATTCTTAATGTTGATGTTTTCTCCTAGAACATTTCATTGTTTTTTCATTAAATTCTGACATTTCTTTTATAGTCATGTAATATTTCAGATTAATAATATCATAATTGATACTTTGCAGCCAGGCATTTTTGTTATTGTTGCAATTTTTTTCTTTTATTGCTATTTCTTAAGAATGACTGTATTACTGTTTTCTTTTGTTTATTGTCTTTTATGGCTGTTTTACAACTGGGTTATTTGAATTTTCTTTTCAGCGAGAGGGAAGCATAATTTAATGGAGTTTTGTTTTTTTTTATATGCCCCCCCCTTATCTTTTTGGGAACCTTAGCATTGTGCTAAGAGCTGGAAGAAGATGCTCTCTGTAAGACCTGACTGCAGTGGAGTTCAAGGGTGCCAGTGTTGCAAGCTGATAGGCTGGTCTAAGTTTATTTTTTTTTTATCACCAGACACTAGAAATGTCTTGGGTCATTCAAGCAGAGATTGCTCTCCCCAGTCCTTCAGGCACTGCCCAGCAAAAGTCCTAAAGGATTTGCTGTGTTTAACCATTTATGTATTTTCCTGATTTAAAGGCTGAGAGGTAGTTTCAAGAGAAAGGAGAGAGAGTCCCTTTTCACATTTGAATGCAAATACTGAGAGTAAGGGTGAGGACAGTAGGAATGTGTGCATAGGCTGTCATTTTGATGTCTATAACTTCTTCTGTTGCTGTTGTTTTTGCCGCTGCTAGTGCCTTCTGTATTCACAAAGCTCCTACCACTGTCTTCTGTGTGATCTTGAAACCATAACTAGTTTGCAAAAATGGATGATGTTTTGTCTCTAGTTAAGATCTGGAGGTGCACAAGTCTTGGAAGGATGCATAGCAGAAATACACAATATCACCAGCCTAGATATTTCAGACAATGGTAAGTACACAGAACAGGAACGGAGGGTCGTGCAAGCCAAGAAATGCTTTTTGTTTCAGCTCTCAGTGTAACCAAGGATGGTTGCTCTTGCTTTGTGATTATTGGCCATTCTAGTTATGGAAATGTCTCAGACCAAGACCTCAAGACCTCTTATTTGGAAATGCTGAAAGACTAACTGTATGCTCAAAAGTTTGTTGTTTGAGATCAGTCCAACACAGCAGTAGAAAATAACAGCACCAAGCTCATATTAAATCCAGAATAAATTGGGGTTAAGTACAAGTGGATGAGAAGGTGAATGAGAATTGGAAGTGTAGTGAAAGAACAAAGGGAAAGGTCTGGTACAGAATGAAGCTGAGGGGGAAAATTTGGAGCAAAGAGCCAACAGCTTCAGGTCAGAAAAGGCCTGCTTGAGTCTTTGGAAAAGTCTTTGAATATTTCTGCTTTGGGGTCTCTGTGCTCCCTGGCACAGGTATTCCTGGAAATATGAGTTGGCTTCTCATCTTGTAGATTCAAGGTGTAGATGTATGAACTGGAAGAATTCACCTGCTATGTTTGCCTATTTATCAGCCAAGTGCAGAAGTATTTCAGAAACAAATGCCAAGTACAGGGGAATGCCCAAGAAGGATGGGATGGACAAGTGGAAAGCTGTGAGAGCTACTGATTCAGCCCAGTTATGCAAAAAGATTTATTTTTATAAATAAGGATAGATACTTGAAATCTAAATTATTCTGTGAATCTGAATTCTAAATCATTGTAATCTAGTTAGTGAACTCCTCAAATACATAACTAGCTTGGGAATACTAAGGTTAATTTTATTTTATTCAGGAGTAGAAAAAAAATTGCCTTGTTTTTCAGTCATTTTATTTGTAGTGTGTTCTGTTAGCCTTTTTTGCAGTCTTTTGAAGGCTTTGAAATATTGTTGGTACACAGCTCTACTAAGACTAGACAGTGATTAGCATTATTTCAGAATTCTCCATGGAACTTCAAACTCAGCCTGACAGTGTGAGGAACTACCCTTGGGTAGTTGGACAGTGGATAAGGGACTGAATTCTCTTCTGTTTCTGAGAGGTGCCTTTAATAGCTGATTAGCATGGAGATTTAAAGGGTTTATTTTAGAGAAAGCATTTAGTCTTATAGAAGAGCAGAGGGACTAATAAGAAAAAGATTTAAAGATAGAAGAATGGAAATTTTCCCACACATTTTGGAAATTAGTACACTGATATAATTACTTGAATGTAGTGTCAATAATTGGACCTGGTCCGGGTCTTTTGTGAAACTGTGTTTTAATTCCTAATCTAATCTGATTCTTTACAGGCCTAGAATCTGACCTCTCAACCCTTGTAGTCTGGCTTAGTAAAAACCGATCGATAAGACACTTGGCATTAGGCAAAAACTTTAACAACATGAAATCCAAGTAAGGATTTTCTTTCTTTTGAATAACAAGAGAATGGATGAAGATAAACTGCTTATTTCATCTCATCGTCTTCCTAACTTTTCTTCCCTCAGAAATCTCACTCCAGTACTTGATAATTTAGTTCAGATGATTCAAGACGAGGATTCAGTGAGTACCTTTCTGCCTACTATCATCATGTGTATTTGTACCCTCGCAGTCTATTTCTGATAATTTTCTTCACTGTGTTAATTTGCAGCATAAGATTTGATCACAACCCTATACAGATACATCCAACATGTATGGGGTTTTTTTTCAGATTGTAATTTGGATTAACTTGTGGCATGTAGGTGAACATTTTCTGAGGATGGTCTTAGGATCTGTGATTGTTCAAAAATATTCATTTTAAATAGTTGGATGTGTGTAACCTGGTTATTTAGGTCTAAATTGTACAGCTCTTGAGGCACAAATTTTTAGAACTTTTGTGTCCTGTTATGATGTTAAAATGGTAGTGTTCTCGATAACAATGGGGTTTTTTTAATGTATGGAACACATTATTTCCTGATAGCTGTTCTTGGGTATTAACTTTTTCTTTTCTTGGCAAAATGCAAGGTCACTGCAGTGATCTCTCAGAATTCCTTCCTTCTTCAAAAGATGCAAATAAACCATTCACTGTGCTGTTTTTTACCTTTATTAGTCATGGGAGCAATTTCATAAAACCTCTTCAGAGTACCTTGCTGGGATGCTTGCCCACTTCCTTAATTTCTACACTCTTTTGTTATTCTGAAAAACTTCTGTGGTTGGTTTTATGTTCTTGCCTGTTCTTGGCATCCTGGTTTTGGTTAGAAGGGGATCTTAAGATGCTCTGTTACTCTCATGCTTGTCAAACTTTATTTATCTACTCTTAGTCCTTTCTTTCTCCTTAATTTCCTGTGCAAGTACCAAGCAAGCTTTCCTCATTCTCCAGAGACAGCCGACTGTAGACTCAGGTTGTCTGAACACCTGCTACTTCCTGTTGTCTTTATTGTCTCACCTCCAAGTTCATGCTCTTCATATTAACTGCTTGGCTATCTTCTCCTCCCATCTGTGTCTATATCCTGGCAGTTTTAACCAGGATTTCCAATGTCTCTTTCCTTGCAAGGTCATTAGACTCCTATTCCATGTTCCCTTTTTCTTAGTTCTCAATTGTATTTGAAGTGATTTATTAAAGTGGTCCTCTATGCTCTTTCTGTCATCTTAAAAGGAATTACTGGTACTGGTGTTTCTTGATTCTGTGCCTTCCTCCACATTTTATTCTTTAAAGCATGGAAGGTCAGCATGATGTGGTAAAGTTCTGCATACGGATATCAAAACTGATTCTAATTGAGGTAACACCTGTAATGAAAGCACCTTAATAAAAATCCTTGTTTGCACAAGTTAGATGTAAGGTTGTGCTAAGTAATGTATTGGTAGAACTCGTGTTGCTTCTTGTACCAAGCTGGCCTTTTTGTTTTGTGCTGTGTGGCCACCTCCTTCTACTCTGTCTCTGAAGGAAATGCTGCAGGACTGCTCCCCTTCTTTCCCTTTTCCTTTTGATCCTGTGCTGAGGAGTTTCATTTAATCAGATACCACCTGCTGCTTCTGTGTGGGCATTTGTCTCTGTCCTGCCCTGTTTCTCATGCTTATCCTTTCACAGCTGTCCTGAAGAACTGAATCACAAGCAAATGTAATTTAGTTCCTTTTGTTTCGTTCCATTGTTCCTTTGTTCTGTTGCAGGTGAACATTATTTCCCATTCAGACCATACCCTAAAACACCTTGTCAACTCACTGTGTGTCCTTTCAGTGCCCAAATCATTTTCTCAAACACACTGTTGGGGTTTTCCCCCTATTTTATGACTCCTTTCTTTACTATCTTTTCTTAAGGACAAAAATTTCAACTTTCACTGTATTATTTCTACTTAAAGTGTTACAACCTTCTGTTTATCTTTCCTGGCTTCTGTTTTTGAAACTTGCAGGAAAAAAGTGGCTGCTAAATGTTGTGTGTATCATTCTCGCAGTTCTCTCTCCTTTGCATCATTAGCTTCCACTTCTTGCATTCCTTTTCTTTTCTCAACATCATTTGTTGTCTACTTTCTGCCTTTTACACTGTACACTGGTCAGATGTGCTCCTGTAATTCTTACCCACCACGTTTTCTTGACCTAATCTAACAATACACAGTATATTGTCATCCTGTTTTCAAACCGTGTTATAATGAAATAATTCACCAAAAAGTTGTTTTATTTAGCTACTTAGAGTAACTGTCTCTCCGTCATGTCACTTCATTAACATTTGGGACACAGCATATGATCCTTTTGGGGTTACCCTGCCTCTTCTTCCCCCACATTCTTTTCTCTTGTTAATCCTCTTCAGTGAAGGAATCTTGTTTTTTTCTGTCTCATCAAGCACTAAAATCAGCGTGAACCATCTTCTAGCAGCAAAAGAGTTGAGGAGAGACACTGTAGCTCTGTGGGAAAAATGTGTTGCAGAAAGCTGCTTAGGATTGTCCTCACTGTATCTTGATGCTAGAAAATTATTTTAAGTCTCTAGCTATTTCAATTTGAATCTTAAATGGGGTGGTCCTCATTCTAACAATAGTATGCAGCTACTGCCACAGGATATGAAAAATTTAAGGTGCAGTTGTAGAGACCAGGGTGTAATGTTGCCCGGAGCACACTGCACAGTTTAGGGACTGCACGTTGTCTGTGCAGAAAGCTGAACCAAGTGGCTTTTGTCTAAAATAATAATCTCTAAATGCTTTTTCACATGTTTATGCACACTTTAAATAGCTCTGTTGCTGTGTTAATGTGAGTCATGAGTAAAATGATTTAAACAATCAGTGGCTTGGTTCTGACTGTTAAAATAGAGTGATATCCAAATGTAATTCTGCATCATTTAAAAGCAGTAGTAGTAACCTACATAGCAGAAATTCACAGGTGTTTTATATCAGCGAGAATGTGATAGTTTCATTTTTTGGGTTCTTTTCATGTCTTTTCTATATAAATAGGTGCTATACTGTGCAGACTATTATAATGTATTCTTAATGGGCCATTCCTTTTCTTGTTGCAAAAATGGATGTTACACTGCAGGTACACAGTGTTGTTACTCAGAGTGGTAATCACTCCTGCATAGGTACAGTGAATTTCCAGCGATTATTATCTTTAGTTGTTAGTTCAGTGCTTGGTGCAGAATTGGCTTTTTGAGGGTTTTTGCAGCATTTTTCTTCTTAGGAAAAACAAATTTAGCTTGATTTAATTCTTAGGGGTTTTTCCAGCAGAAGTATGACTGAATCAGTGAACAAAATCATACAATTTATAACTGTATATTTGTACTTCGAGAATTCTTAAAAAGATTGTGTTAAGGCACCTTCTCTGTATTGGCAAAGTACCTGTTTTCTGCAGCAGGGACACTGAAAGAGCTCCTTAGACTTCTGTTTTCTCAAAATCTAGCTAAAACTATTGTTGTTAAAAGAATTAAGTGTTTGTAGACTATTGCCCATATTTGTGGGGCATTTGGTTTTGATTCCTTTTTTGTTTGTTTGTTTGTTGTTGTTTCATTTGGGATTTTTAATGTAATGATCAGATAATTTAATGAATATTTAGATGGTCCATAGCTGTCAATCCTTACAGAACACAGTACAGAAGTGTTTCCAGTCATATACTGTTTTGTCAGAGCATTGGAATGCAAGAAGCTTGCTGGGAGGATATTTGAGATTTAGAAAAATTATGTGGGAGGGATCATGTGCAGCTCAGTAACTCCAGTGCCCATTTCTAAAGTGACACATGAAAAACAGAAGCAATCTCACATTCACAAGTTTATTGCTGATTTCTCCTAGTACTGCATGGTGCTGCTTTACTGTGAATCTGTCAGCAAAAGGGCTTCTCAGACTTCTGTCAAGAGCTCGAGTGCCATTCTAAATGTGATGTTAACATTTTATGTTAATATTGCTTTTAAATTCTTAATCATTCTTTACATTCTTCTTCGCGTTGTGCAATAAAATTTGAAAACAGACAGATTAAGGGTATTAGCATAGTAATTTAATAACTTCCATTTAAATGGAAGCATGTGGCTTGTGTTATTATTAGACTTTATAATTATCAACCTGCTGTGCCTCCAAATTTTTGTGCTTTTCCTCATTAGTAAGTGCATTTCTTGCATTGTTGCAAGTTTTCTGGTTGTCACTGTAATCCATGGTGTCTGGAGGGGCAGATCCCATTGTATAGCAGGTATGATGCAAGCACCTTGCACCCTGGAAGGTGTGCACAGATTGGTTGGTTTATTTTCATTAATCTAAACTTCAGGATCTAACATAAGTGCTGTGGCGCATTGCTATGAGATGCTGATTTTCCTGTGCTGGCTATTTGAGGATTTTAGGCTCCAAAATTTCATCTTCCAACACGTGCTAAGTGGGTGTATAATGACGATATGCTCCTCTGTATGGACTCACACTTGAGCAAGCGAAATGTTTTGTGGAATCCTCATTCATCACCGAAGACAAATTACACTTTTAGGAGCTGTAATACCTATTCAAGGCATGGGGACAGATTGACTGTGGTTCTTGAGCTCCTGCTGTTGAGTGTTGGGGGCATTGAGAGTGGAAGAAATACGGGCATTTTTAGAAAAGGATTTTTTAAGTCTTGGAGTGTGACTTGCTGGAGCCAAATAAGGTATTTGCAGCTTATTATGCTTCATAAAAAAATAAAGTTACTGAAAGATATTGTAGTTATGGATGTCAAAACACCATATTAACAATAAATATTATAGTTAATAATATTTATTGACTTACTTACTGTAATAGATACTTAATACTGGTTTGAATTTCAGACCTGCTACAGTTTTATATTTTCTCCAAAAGCCCATGCCCTTTGTTGAGAGAACAGATATGCAAAATCATTCCTAAAGTTGAAGTAACAATAATAAGACACTTTAAGTAAACTGTTTATGTTTTAACAATGCCTTGGACTGTAATTTGCCCTTGGGTAAGCCTCAGCCTGAGGGAGAGAAGGGGAGTGGTAGATATTTTTATTTCTCACTGAAAATGCGAATGCTGGTTAAGCAAAACCCATTGGACTCTGGAAGTTGTCTTGTGAAACTGGTTGTTGTTATCTTGCCTTTTTTGAGGTTTACACTGTATTCTTTACTTAGTAGAACTCATGAAGTTGGAGTTGGAGGCACTTCCACTTGAAAATAATTTTTTCACAGGGTGTTACAACTTAATCTGTTTGTGTGCATGTGTTTGACACCTGAATTGTATGTTATTGAGTCCCAATTTATCATGTGTTGTTAGGATCTGCAGCAAACACAGAAATCACTCTTTGTTGTTTACTGCTGTCTCTAAGAATTTGGGAAACTTTTAACTTCTTTTACAAGAAGTTTCTTTTTCTTTCTTTTCCACCAGCTTCTAGTTGGTGTTTGAAGAATGAGTGTATTATCAGCTTCTGTTATCAATGCATTTTCTATGATCCACAGCCTCTACAGTCACTGTCCCTCGCAGATTCCAAGCTGAAGACTGAGGTCACCATCATTATTAATGCCTTGGGCAGCAATACTTCTCTCACGAAAGTGGATATTAGTGGAAATGCCATGGGAGATATGGGAGCAAAGATGCTGGCAAAAGCCCTACAAATAAACACCAAACTCAGGTAAGGGAATATATTTGCAGTAAACAGTAGAATGGCTTAGTAATACTGATGTTGTTGGCTTATTCTCAATCTATTCTCAGTCTGTTTCTCTTCAGAACCTTTCTACATACAGCCACTTAAGAGTGTCTTTATTTGGAAGGATTCTCATCCTTCTTTTTCTTAAGAGAAAGGAAAATAACAACAGAAAAACAAGAGAAGCAAGTTGTCCCATCAAAAACATTTCCTTAACTGAAACTGGGGAAAATTTTCTACATTTGAACAGAAAGGCCTCTTGTTGGAATCAAAAGACTTCTCAAATTTCTAGAATGATAAGAAAAAATTACATTGTTACAGAGCTCTCTGTTAATTAAATCCAATGTTCTTCTCAAAGCTGGGCCAACTTAAAGCTGTGTGAGGTTGCTTAGGGACTTGTCCACGTGGGTTTTGAAGATCTGCAAGTACCAAGTACCACAGTGTCCCTGGGAACTCAATTCTAGTGCTTAGCTACTCTCTTCTGTTCTGCTCTCTCTTTCTTACTGGAGGCTTTCCCAGCAGAGAAAATTGTGATACTTGGGTAGGAAACTGAAGTGAATTATTCTTTGTCTTCTGAAGTCAGTTTGTAGAACTAAGAGCATGTGGAATTCAGAATGGGGAGCAACATGGATCATCCATCCTTCCTTTCTCCTCTTCCTACTGTGTTGATGGACCTTGGCATATCTTCTTTACAACTTCATCTGCCCAACAACTTCACTGCTTTTTAGCATGTCTGGCACTGATGGCTTGAGAGTATCACTTTCTTTCTATCCACCATGTGTCTCACAAACAGTAAAACCTTCAATCAGTGTAAATCTGGATGGGGACCTCTAAATATGTCACCCTCATCAGGAAAGATAATCCTCCCTCCTCCTCGTCAGACTGTGCAGATGAACTTTCCTCAGTGCATTGTCAGTGTAAAAAGACCACTTTTTACTTGGTCTCCAAGTATTTGTTCCCTGGAGGATTAGAAATTCCCCCAAACAGTCTTGGCTATTTTGTTCAGAGGCAGGAATCCTCTGGCCTTTGTGTTGCTATGCCTGAACTGAATATTAAAAATGTCAAGAAAGCACTGGAAGGATGGCTTAGGTTTATTGAATGTATTAACCTGAAATGACCACAAAATCTGAAGAAATAAAGTCTTGATACATTTCAGGGTGGCAGACTGAAACATTTCACAGTATGCTGAATGTCATAGTTGACATAATGTCACCACAGTCTGTGGTGTGATTACAGACTGAATAATGCAATGGTAACTGGTTCTGCCAAAATGTTATAAAATGACACCCAGGTAGAAATATAAACATACTTTCCAGTGGCAAAAATATTCAAGATTTGACCCTTAGCATATCTGATGTTTGCAGAATGACTGTAGAATCTCTCTTCCTCTCTTTCATACCTTTCATCTAAAAAACAGAGGGATAAATCTGCAACAACAGAAGGATGCCAATACTTGTGAAAGCATGCCATCTATATTTTTTTTTCTTTTAAACACCAGAAATCTTTGTTTGGTTTTGTGCCTTTTTTTTTTTTTTAAGAACAGCTACAACTGGTGCTCTAGCAGAAGCAAGATTTATCTGCTTGTCTGTCTCTTCTGCCTACTAATGAGATCTTTGAACATGTGTTTGCAAATTGCCAGGCAGTCTGCTTGAGTGGTCTGAATTGGGGGAGGAGGGGAAGGCTTGATCACTCTTATCATTACTGCGTATTCAAAAGAGCTACACTTTATGCACCTAACCTAATGGTTTATTTTGGCACTACTTGTGTAGCATGGGGAATCACATGAACAGTGTGATGAGCTTAGTGCAGGGCTGAATGTGTGATAGCCTGCAAGTTTTGACCTCTGATCAGCATGAATTTTTAAAATACATGCAGCCTATGTGGAACAGAGATTGACCATTTACTGCAACTACCAGTGTTCTGGTTTTTCAGTATGGCCTTGCAAAGCAGACTTTTCAACTTTGGTTTTGATGCTATTCCTCAAAAAAGCAGAAATTTATGTCCAAATCTTTCTATTAATTGTGTTTTAGAAAAGTAAGGTACTTCTGTTAGTGATAGAAAATGCAGTAGAGTCCCCTTTAAAGTAAGGGAAACTGGATTTGGGGTATTTGTCCATAATTTCTGTCATTTCAAGGATTTACCATCTAAGTAAAGACAAGTTTTCGAAGCGCTGCCTTCTGCAATTTTGAATATTCAGCAGTGTGTTATTTCAATATGCAAAGCTTCATTATGGATTTATTTGGTAGCTCTTGTTTAACTTATATTTTTCTTTCCTCTTCCCACCGCCTCTCAGAACTGTAATATGGGACAAGAATAACATCACTGCGCAGGGCTTCCAGGACATAGCTGTGGCACTGGAAAAGTAAGTCTCAAGTAATTGAATGTCTGATGAAGAGGCCAAAGATCCTGAATGATCTGAGCAGCTGCAGTTCTCACCGCAGTCAATATGATCTTGAAGATGCTGAGTGCTCTCAATTTTAAGCATGAGGATGTTTAATCTAAAAGAAAATTCATGACTTCACATCCTTCAAAAGGATGGGAAGAGGCTCTGTGGCTCTTTCATCCATACTCTGCTATCAGCATTAAGGTCCTTGAGTTCTGCTCTTAGCGTTAAAATTCTGAATTTGGTAATATTTTCCCTTTGCTTCATTCTCTTGTGTTGATAGTGTGCAGAAAGTCTATTCTAGTGAATGAAGCTGTACATAATAACAGAAAATTACTGAAGTGGGCCTTTGCAGTCTGACTTTTTTTCTTTCCCCTAGCAAGTTGAAACTAATAGAGATGATCTCAGAAACTGCAGGTTTTCTTTGTAATTGCTGTGCTCTGGGTCATTTTGCATCCATGAGTTTACCCACAGATGCAGCCATTACCAGTGATAGATGTTAAATTGCTTTCGTCTTTCTCCATCTCCATCACATTTCTTTATATGTTATTATCACTTTTCTTAAGAGAGAAGAATTACAGATTTAAATTATGCAGCAGTTGAAGTTTTTCACATCATGAAATCCCTCAGGCAGGAGCAAAGGCTCTCTTTAGAAAGTGAATGTAACCTACTATTGCTAGGTCCTAGACACGGTATCTTGTAAAACTGTATAACTACTTAAGGGAGCATCTTACCCTTTTGCTAGGTCCTAGACACGGTATCTTGTAAAACTGTATAACTTACATTATTACATTATTTTTACATTATTTACATTATTACATTATTATTACATGGAGCATCTTAACCCTCGTAGGGGGCATGAGGCTAGAGCTCATAAAGTTGCTTGGTTTGTGAAACTGTTGTAGTTTATGTACTCGGTTTTGAAATGAATTCAGTTGCACTGATGTGGGAAATTAGATAAATTATGTATAATTAAGCAAATCATCTTGCAGTGATTCCACTGATAGTAGTGAATAATAATCTGCAGAGCTTATTTGTCAACTTGCGGACATTTCTCTGTTAAAGGGCAATAGCATGGGGAAGTCTGGTAGAAAAAAAAAATACCCTTGTTTTCTGGTTAGCATCAGCTTTATTTCTCTGTTCCAAAGTGTTTGGATGAGTAAACAGAGAAGGGGTGGAAATCCTGAGGCAAAAGCAAGTAATCTAAACAAAAACACCCCTGGAATGCCACAGTTAATTATGTGACACTGTACTTTTTTGGGGTGACATCTCATTTATTTAACTTGGAAGCTGAGGTCATTTTATGTTGCCTTAAACATTTTTAAATTGTCAAAAACATTGATAACATCACAAATTAAGCCACAAGCAGCAAAGGTTTAAACATGAAGAGAGGGACCGTCAGTACTGGCTGAAAACAATTAGGCCATAAACAATCCATCTTGAAGACATTTTGAGAACATTCTTCACCATATGTTTCCTAAAAATACCTGAAGCCATCAGTATTCTGTAGAAAAGAACCATTGCTCAAAATGGAATGAAATATACTGAAGATGTTTAAGGATATGTGTTCTGTGTGTTATTTCAGTTTTAAGAAAAATAGTCATCTACCAAACCACAAAACAAGAGGAAAGGTAGACTTTAGTTGTATGGGCAGGAGGCTGAGGGGATTTGCAGCAGACTTTAAAACAGGCTGAAGTAATTGGAAGGTTTTTTTCTTTCCCCTTCTTCCAGCTTTTCTTCATCTGCTTATTGCTGTTTGAAAATGTTATTTCTGCAAGGGAATTCCAGGAGTATGACTGTTGGCAGATTTTGCCCCGGGGCATCCCAGACAGATGGCGTGAAGTGCTGAGAAGATTTTCTGCAGAGTCCCTTAGAGGTGTCAGTTCAGGAGGGCATTTGAGAACAGTGGGCATCTTATTCAGCTTGGCCATTAAGCAGGGTCTTGTATCTCTGTAATTTTAATATGAAGATAAACATGTGATTTACAGCCTAGAGCCCCCTCTGTCACAGGACTCTGCAGCATTGTCTCATGTTCACTTCTGAAAGATTTTTTTTCTATATGGACCGACTGAAGAAGTAGCTGAAGTTCTAATACCTGAGGAGAAATGCTGGAGTTTGTTAGAGGGCTATGAATTCTCCCCTTAGCAGTGATGTGAAATTCACACACCCTGACCTGAAAAACAGATAATCTTATTCCTGTAAGTAAAATCTCCACTGCAGCACAGAGCTTATGTAGTGTGTGGATCAGAAGTTACTACAGGGGAAATAATGTGATGAAATGTAGGACTGTTGTCACACATGTTGTATCTAGAAGAAGAGGTTTTTGGTACCTCTTTTGGGACATCCTTTACAGTCTTTGAGCACCTGTCTGAAATTTAACATCCTTTAAATGTAGGTATTTTGCTGAGTATATCGGTGTCTTTGGAAATTACTGGATTATTGAGTTTGTAGCAAAATGTACTCCTTTACAAGACACAAGTGGGGTGTTAATAAAAAGTACAAGGGGAATATTTTAGACTTCAAGGAAACAGAGAAATACAAAGCCTAATGATAAAGTTGAAAAGTGAGCTTTAAATTCTTGATATTTTCCCCTAAGGGCTGGTAAATTCTTAGATGAAAATAATACTGCGTGTCTGAAAGCAACCCAAGTACAGAGGATTTCCTTCTTCCCTTAGGGTAGTGGTCTTCTAAAGTTTTGCCTCTGTGATTGTGTGTCCATGAAAATCTCCTTATCTTTCATTTGCCTTCCTCCAGCTCTGTGTGTCCATATGTGTGAGGGAGGGTGCCCTAAGCCTTTGACTAAATTGAATTTAGCATATAACTGCTAGTATGAGTGCTGGCAATTACAGATTTCAATGAATGGGATGTATTAAATGTCAAACAGCTGCAGAGATCCTTAGAAATCTACCTTCTTTTTTTTTAAACTAAATAAATACCCCACCTGTCAGGCAATCAGCAAGTTCTGTAATTATCAGTCTTTGAGCTCAGTATCTTTGACATTTAAAAATTCTCCCCGTGGTGGTGGACACTGGTTAGTATCACATGAGGACACATAACAGGGTCTGTATAGTCTACAATGTTCTTTTGAAGGACAATACAGCTAGAAAGAAGAATTAATTTTCTGACTGATGCACTAGACAGTTGGACACCGTGGAAGGACAGGGACTTTGCCTGACACTGACAGCTATACATCACCATGTTTGCATTGGGGAAGAAACATAAAAACCTTCCATTATCATTTAAAGTAAAATATTGGGTGTTATCAATGAGGAATTGGTGTGTTTGCAGTTCAGGAGGATGCTGTCCTTTGGAGAATGGTTTTGCATGTGTCCAAGCACCTGGTGGGAGAAGAAGGGAAAGAAGCTTGGAGTTTCACACTATTTAAGGTGTCTGCTGTTGGGAGTAACATGGTCTGCTGTCATCAATGGTGGTGACTCAATTGAAATTGCCAGCTTTAAAGTGCTCAAGAATAGAGGATTCCAAACATATTTGTGTAGCTCTGGATGGAATAGGAACAGACGGTTAGTGGGATGTTTGCAGAAGGAGGAGAAAGAAATGTTTGCAAGAAATAAAGGATTAATTGAAAATAGAAAGAATAATTTCCTTTCCAGGTTTTAAAAACTTCCTGCTCTTTTTTTTTCCCCCCCATTTATTCAAGTCTGAAATTGTGTGGACATACCACTGTAGGTGGCATTTTAAGTATATCTGTGTCATGATAATCAGTTTATGTTCTCAGAGTTTAAATGTAATTTTGACTCAGGACCAAACTCCTGTCTTTAATTTCATATTGCAGCAGATGGACAAAGCTGCAGAAATATTTTGCAAGCAAATAAGGAAAATGCAGGGAGCAGTTGTTTGCATAAAGCAATGTAGAGATGCTATGCTTGTTTTGTCAGCTTTTTATTAAAAATTCAGCAAGTGTCTTCAAATTGTTGTAAACATGAGAAGTTATTAAATAGTAAATTTCCAAAACTCAGTCTCTTAGTTGCTATCTGTCTATTACTGAATATTTCTGTTTAGTCTTAGATCTGATACAGTTGCCAGCAGGCGCTGATTCTCCCTGTTGTGTTTAGATATACAAAAAAAATAATCTAACCTTGTACACAGAGGGCAGCTAGGCTTTTAATCAGGAGCCACTGGGCATCGCCCATATAACTGTTTTTCAAAATCTACCCCTCTGTCTAGTAGTAAAGAAGAATTAGCAGCAAAAAAGAGCACGTATACTTCCAGCTATTCTGCTTAAAAATGTGAAAAATTAGTACCTTCTTGGTACCTTCCATGGACAAGTACTTTATTTCTCCCTTCTAGGTTATTTTTCATTAAAAAATACAGTGATTATATAGAGATACAGTAATTAGATTAGCTTTCACCATCATTTTTTTTTTCTTTAGGAATTATACGTTGAGGTTCATGCCTATACCGATGAATGATGCCTCCCAAGCACTCAAAACAAACCCTGAGAAAACAGAAGAGGCGCTGCAAAAGGTATTGCATATTCCACCAATGAACAGAAATAAAACCAGCAAAAATATAGTAATTTTAAGTGACTGAGACTTCATGCTTGGCTGAATAAAAATTCTATGCTGGATTCAAGGATTGTTTGGTTTGTACAGACATATACATGGTAATCAAGTGCTGCAAGAGCTTTTTATTCCACAGAATGCTGGGAGTGAAGGCTGATGGAATGCACTGGTGTAGTGTAAGAATATCATAACTAAACAAATGCAAACTAGACCTGGTATTACTATGTGCCTGACTATGAAGGAGAGAGTTAGAAACTGCATGTTTGTTACATATGTGCCTGTGGGTATTACCAAATGTTTAGAATTACTTGTGCACACTTTTTATATTGGCATAAAAAGTGCAGTCAGCTCTGTACAACACAAAGGATGCTCTTCAATTTGAGGGAGGATGAAAACATTTACTGCCTGTGTTTTATATTATACATGTAAAATTCACACACTGTGTTGCCCTAAGTAAGCAACTGCACCAGCATGTTCTTCTTTTGGATGAAAAGGTGTTGACAGTATCTGTAGTGTTCCACTTGCCTGAGTTATAAAACTCCCAGCTGAGTTTTAATATGGTAAATCTTGTGAGCTCCAAACAAGCCTCCTGCTCAATAAGGAAGCATGCATTTCTCATCTCTTTAATGAGCAGTTTTCCTTCAGCCAAGGTAAGGCCATCAAAATGTTATAAATAGTTCTTACAGATCAATGTGATTAAAAAGCAAATGTCTATGATCCATGTTTTCAGTAATTTGAGTATCACAGGGAGAAGTGCTGGTAGTTAGTATCTTTTTCTTTGATGCACGAAAATTCTCTCAATTCTACTTTTAAAAATCTGAGTCATGGGGGATGGATGTATTTCTTACATCTCATTTAATATAATTGGCCTGGTTCACATCTAGACTGATAGATGCATTTCTGAAAAAAATACTGGGAAGCTTCTGGCCATGGGGATTTAGATTCTGTGTTAATTAGGCGCTATGTACAAAGAGCATTTCCTTTTATTCATATCAAGGTTGCTAAAACTGTTAGACCCTGAGTTTGTTTTAACGTGTGGTTCAGGCTTTCTTCACACAACATGAGGAAATTACCTCCTAGAAAAGGTATCAGTGTCAGGAGTGGTGCTGTGATCACAACACAGGTGATTCCCTGCAGGTAGGGATGCAAGCCTCCCTGCATGGACTGAGCCTGGTGCTGGGACAACTGCACTGACTGACTGATGGACACAGCAACCACCCTCTCAAGCTCTGGTGTCTCTGCGGCACACTTGGCTTGGAGTGGGCAAACTGGATAAACCCGGGGATTTGCTCTGGGACATGGTCAGATGTTGCAGTTCTTGCTGCTGCCACCACCTTAGAGGCAACTATCCCCGCTGATGTCAGCCCCACAACCTGCTGGCCACGCCACTCATCCTTTCCTCCCCTCTCTCTTTCAGACCAGACCCATCACCTTTGATGAACCTTGAACAGTTTGTTAATACGTGTTTTTGGCTTCACCAAGATTGATAAGAGCAGGGTTAGGGGGTTACTCTGTGTGCCACGAAGCTGGCTGATGGGTGTGTACTGCTGGGGGCCTGTCAGTAGAAATCAGTTGTCTCTAAAGAGCACTTCTGTACTGCTTAGCTTTAACTAACCAACAGGTGAACTGAGGCTGCACTATCACTGAGGCACTTTTAGACAGTTTATTTTCACTTCAGACATACTGCTATTCAAATCTGTGTCTTTGCAGTGGGCCAAAGACATCTAAAAGAAATGAATCAAATATTTTGTGTCATCATGATCTCTACAAAACCTATGAGTTAAGAGTCCTTTCAAATGTTTCTCAAGCTAGGATCTAAACCTTTGTTAGCATAACTTGCTAAATTGTTCAAACTAGAATAGTCTCTCAGAAAAAATGGGCAAAACCACAACATTTAACCATGTTTCACTAGTTTGTGAGTGAATTAGTATTTATTCATGTGGTTATTAAACACCAAGGCACACAAAATAAAGTTTGCAGATGATAAACAAATAATTAGGCAGCTTTTCTTGTCAGTCCCCAATTTTGACACAGCAGCAAAATTGAAAGCAAATTACAATGTGAAGAGTCAAATCAGTTTCCTAATCTGACTTTTATTTTTCTGGGGTCTTTTTTTTTTTTTTTTTTTTTTTAGATAGAAAACTACTTGCTTCGTAACCATGAGACCAGGAAGTACCTACAGGAGCAAGCATATCGGCTGCAGCAAGGCATTGTCACTAGCACCACTCAGCAGGTAATGAACATCTCAGTGCCTAAAATCTGCTTGGGGAGGAAGTTCTCTCTCATTCAGAGTTCTTTTAAGATGTGCCTCGTGGGTTATACTGTTTCCTAAGAAATAATAATTATCAATGGCAATGTATTTGGAAGCAAAGCATGTGTGAGATGAAGGTGTTCTATAGAGTAGTACCATGTAGAGCGAGGCTCAAGGTATTACCAAGGAAACTACTGTTGAAACCAGGAACAGTTTGGTTTGCTTGTGCTCTACCTGTGTTACTAAAATTTAATGGGACAGTGTTTTGTTACTGGAACCTGAAATTGTACTCTAACCTCTTGAGAGAGAAAATGGTATATGGAGATGTACTGGCACTAAAAACTGCAAGACCAGTTGTTTTATTCTAGTAATTTTTCTGTTCCAATGCCACTTTCCCCCCACCCCCAGGTTAATAATCTCTATATGAAAAAAGTTTAGATTTTTTTATAGCTTGTTTGTTTTAGTTGTGCTTTTTGCCAGCACCACACACACATCAAGTTTCAGGAAATGTAATTTAGTGTTATTTTGAAATAAAATTACTGATTTCTGTACTAAATTGCGTACAATAGGGATAGATTTTAAAAACAGTTTTAAAAGAGAGCTGAAAAGACTCCCTAGTATGATAGAATTGTATTATTATTCCCAGAGTGTATTTTTTTTTCTGTCCAGATGTCCCAATGAGACTTTCTACTGTCTAATAATTAATTAGCTTTTTGTACTCGTAAAAAAAATACCCACCCAAAACCCTTTGAAGAGAAAGATTCATGTGGATCTGAAAAGGAGCATGCTGTGAAATTATTTCAGTTCTCATTGCTAATGATATTAGATGCTGGAACTGTAGACTTTATATGATGGTGCATGCACTCAGATGTTGCTTCAAAATGTCAAATAGCCGGTTCTGATGTATGCTAAGTGGGCTGATAAAGACTTTTAACTATTATATCTCCCTGCCTCATATATCTTAATCAAAGCTGACTTTGTGTCAGGCATTCTTAGTGGTTTGTCTTGTAAGATGCAGATATACCACCTGCCCTGCATTTGCAGCGTGTCGAATGAACTGTCTCACGGGTACAGATTAAGTTCAATTTATCCCACTGTGAAATGTCTGATGGAAACTTCTGCTTTGATAGTTTTAATTCCCTTGCAACTAGGAATATTTACATTTTAAAAGAATACTGCAGAAGCCTGCGCAGTTGCGTTTTGCTTAGATAGGAGAAATTGCTGTTAGTGTTTGTTGAATAGGTAGTGACAGAGTTTTCTTTTAAGTCTGAACTTCTTAAAAATTCAGAGACCTTTAGACTATAGTCTTAGGTATATCAAAAACATTTTCAGCACTAAATTTGATCCAAAAACCAGAGTAACACTTAAATAGGATAACTTGTTGATTGTTTGCAGTTATCCTAGAGGTTACTGGGGGGGAAATATTCCACAGCATTTATTTTTCCTGATGGTAAAGTTTTATTTATTTTTGCATTGCTTAGGGGTGTCTTTATGAGATGTAGTTTTTTCCTTCAATAGTATTGACATACTGCCAAGGTCTTATCATGCCTTTCCAGGTTTTTATATTGTCACTGCAAATCTCATCATGCTACTATTGATTTCCAGCCTGGACTGGATTAAGCTTGTGTTTGACCAACATTCTGATGTTTTCTCTTTTGTATTTCTTTTGTTCAAGTAGATGATTGACAGAATATGTGTAAAAGTGCAAGATCATCTCAACTCTTTAAGAAACTGTGGTGTGGATGCTGTACAGGAGGATGTCAAATGTGCGGAACGGCTGATGCGGGATGCTAAGAACTCCAAAACAGTAAGCCTTTCCCAGCACTCTGGCAATGATGAGAGCAGTTCTGTGTGTGCTTGCAGCTTTTCTCTTTTTGGGCAGTGAAAATAATAATATGTGTCACAAGAGAGTATTTTCTTCAGAGGACCAGCTATAGGTAGTATTTAAAGTGATAAGATAATTCTAATTTATGAGGATTTTGATTTAGCACATTTCCTGCTATTTGTCCTGGTTTGGAGACAATGATAAGCCTATTTTCTGAAGGTACTCTTCCTGTCTTACAGCTCTTACCAAATCTGTATCACCTTGGTGGAGCTTCTTGGGCAGGAGCAAATGGTTCACTCTCCAATCCAATCCAAGAGACACTTGAATCCATGGCTGGAGAAGTCACAAGGGTAGTGGACGAGCAACTTAAGGTCTGTAGATAGATGTGTTACCATCTCTCACATGCAGAAATAAATAAATCTGAGGTTTTCTGTTGCTAAATGCCAATGTGCCACACTTAATTTTTCTTCTCAGTAGATCTATATGTAAGCTAGCTATCTTTCCATTATTAGTTTCTTATAACTTTGAGCTGTGTAATTTGGATTCTTTTCCCAGTTGGAATAAAATAAAAAGTTGCTTTAATGTTTTCAGTGGGCAGAAGGAGCACATACTGTTTATTATCATCTTTTCTCATCTGCTAGAAGGGGAAGACTAATCAATTGCTCCTTCAGCCTTTTATAAAGGCATTTCTCAAGCACCCTAAGAAGCCTCATGCCCTGGAGAAAACTGCTCAGTTAAGGAGTCCTAGTAGAGTGAAAGCTGCCTTTTTATAGTCTCCATGGCAGATTTATTTTCTTAGTGGTCACTTTTGAACCTGATGCAGGATTTCCACTTTACTGTTTGATTTGGGTAAATTGTAGGTATTGAGAGTGCCCAAAAAACTGGTACAGGCAGCTTTAGAGGAAATCTTCTCACAAGCTGCCTGTCAAACCTCAGCTCTTGAAATAGATGTCATTGATCTGTCACTGTTCTCACCTGTGTGCTCAGCCAGGTCCTGCTCAGAAACTTGCACTTTCAGTTGTGTTTGCTCTTCCTGTGTGACAAGCAAAGAGCCATCCATACAGAATGTGCAAAGGTATCAGTGCAGGAAGAAAACAAGGTGGAGAAATTTGAACAACAATTGGGATCTGTATGGAAGCTGATGAATTTAAAAATATGGGTCTGGGACAGCTCAGATCAACTTCTGTTTGTGACTAAGCTGCTTTGTCTGTGTATTGCAATATTTAAACACTTTACAACCTTCATCTTCAGATTCTTTGATCTTTCAATTGAAACATGAAAATGCTTCTGTCAGTGGGAATATAATGAAGAACAATAATAATGCCATATTACTAATTACTGTTTTGAAATTAAAAAGTTAATGAGGAGGAAATTGATGCTCTATTTTTAGTATGTTTCTCCCTTTCCCCATTATATGAAATAAGGTGAAGATTTCTGCAGACATGAGTTATTCATAAGATTCTTCCCAGTGGAACCTCTGGGGTATTATTGGGACAAGAGTAGTCAGGTCAGCCCTTATGCTGGGCTTATGCACTTAAATAAGTTCATCTTGGAGAGTCTTACAGAGGGTGGAAAAAAAAGCCACTTCAACGTTTGGAATGTTCCTGAATTAATGTGTCTTCCGTTTACACTTTTGCACATTTACAACAAAAGGCACTTTAGCTCAACCATTCTAACTTTTACATTTATTTTTGATCTGTGTGGCATTCATGTTTCAGTGGCTTACAAAAAACTATAAGTCATAATTCTCTTTGTGTACTCCAACACTCATTTTTATTAATTTTCACTTAAAGTGGAAGGGTTTTCTTTTAAGTTCTATGCATGGAGGAGGAAGTGTTGAACATGGATTAGAATTATTTTTTCCCCCAGTAGTTTAGGTCAATTCAAAACATCATAAGCAGTTTATTATTTGTAAAGATAGATAAGGGAGCTCACATAAGGACAGTTCTTTTTGTAATTGTTCGGGGAAAAAATCCTGTGTGCTGTAAGAGGCGTTTTGATTTTTAGTTTCCATAGCAACCAGAGTGTGATTCTAAAAAGAAGTTTGGAAATTGGTTAAAGGCAATGAACATATTTTAAGTAAATAAGATTTTTTTTTTCAATTTTTTTTCCCCCCGACTCAAGGAAAGGAAGAGGGGTGAAGAAAGGAGTTAGAGTAATGAAAAACATTATCTTGAAATCAGTTGAGTTGACCAGAGGAGAAATTATAGCAAGACTCTTGCCTTTTTCTTCTCCTGCTGGTGTCACTGTGGACACACAGAACAGGGAGATGCATTATTCAGTCAGCAAAGGCCCAAGGGAAAATAAGCAAGAGAAGTGGAACCTATACAAACATGATTGTTTTGTAATAACAGGAGTGCTCAAAATATTCTTCTTAAATTTTGCCCTGGAGCAAAGGATCTGTTGGCTCCATCACCTGTTCCATTTTTTATTTTGATACCATTATTCTTCAGTCCTTTTCCTCACTGTATCTTTCTCCTGAATGTTAAGATTCTTTGACTGTGGGTAGTACTTTGTTCTCTTCTTTCACCTGATACTTGCAGCCCTGTGACTGAAGTGTGTGCACTTTCACAGTCAGTATTGGTAGCTTTCCAACAGTGAAAGGCTTGGGCATGGAATTAGGAGGCAAGGAAAGGTTTCTGTAGATACCTTCCATAGATAATGGTCACGTGAAATCAACAGCTAAAATCCACCAGTAAAGAAATTATGTTCAGTTTTGCAATTAAAGATAAGATCCAAACTCTATTTTACTTTTGAATTGCACATTCTCTCAGTTCTTTTGAGTAAAAATTGATCTTGGAAATTTCAAGAAAGGTCAAGTTTTTCCTGCTACTTCCCAGTGATGCCTTCTCAGAGCATTTTTTTCACATGATCCATTTTGAAATACCCTGCTTAGACTGCAATTGTAATTCAGCATATCAAGTCTATCACTTTTATGATTGTGATTCATCAGTAACTCTTAGAGGCCAAGGAATTTTTTCACAATAAACTGCACAATTGCACCAGTGAATAGATGCTGTGGAAAAAAAATGGATGTGTAAGGAACTTTCGTTAATAGTTTACTTGGCTCAGTGTTCTCTAACATTCAAGTTCTTCATCCCCCATGGGGATATGGCCACAGAGGCTTGAAAGTCTCTTCATTAGTCATGCTGCCCCAGAATCTGCTCGAGGACTGAAGGAGGGGGTGTGGGAAGAGTTCTTAAAGGGCATCCTGAGAACCCAGCAAGAAGATATATTATTAGCTGTAATGGCAGTTGTCCCTTTTAACTCTAAATCAATTGTTGCAAAGATTGGATTTTCCTGTACACTATGGCTGCTCTGTGTTGCTTTGTTGGTTTTTTCCAGACTGTAAAAGCTACAGACTGAAAGATGCTGCTTTGAATCACTGAAATTTTTAGGCAGCAATGGTGTTTTTTTCTTGCTCATTGTCTGCATAAGGAAATTACTAGTTATGGTAGGGCTATGCAAAGAGAAAAAAGCTCTGATACAATGGAATTGAATTTGCAGTAATTCACCTGTGGTATGAGATTGAGAAGTAAAAGGAAATCAGTAGTGTTTTCAAGGGGTGCAGTTCTTATTTTTGTACAATTTACAGATGCCTAGGTAAGATCTAGGCTTACCTAGTATACCATTCCAAGGAAATGTTGTTTCTTTTATTTTATTATTTGTAAGTACCTTTTTCTGTCTGGTTATCAACCCTCAGACTTATCGGAGAAAAGTTGGCCCATTTCAGTAAACTGGGCTCTGGCCTGTTCCCTTTTTTTTTCCTACCCTCCTTTGGATTTTTCTTGTGGGGTTGGCCATACACTGCAACAGGCTGCCTGAAGAGGGTGTGGAGTCTCCCTCAAAGGAGATACTCGAAAATTGTCGGCACACAGTTCTGTGCCACGTGCTCTAGGGAAACCTGGAGCAGGGAAGTTGGACTAGGTGACCTTCAGTGATGCCTCCCAACCTTTCACCCATTCTGTGGTTCTGTGTGAATAAAAATTGTTGGCTATCTAAAGTTTGCTGTAGAGTTACATGTATATAAAGGAGAGCCATATAAAGGTTTGCATGCCAACAGCAGATCATGCTTGTAGCTACTTCTTAATATTCAGCTGGTATATTCCAGCCATCTACAGCCTGCTGAGTTCTCAGGATCTCTCTTCCTCATTTACTGATGCTTCTTTACAAATTGGCAGGTCTGGAGCACTGATGAAAATTGGTGATTCAGGGCACAGTTTAGAGGGAAGGCAGCTGCAGCAGAGCATCCACTGCGGTGGTGGGTGCACAAGGGAAGCTAATTTGTTCTGACAGTTCAACACACAGAGATGTAAATGTTTCATATTTGAAAAGGCAAACAAGTACAGTCGTGGGTCATTTTCAGAACAAGTGTTTTGATTCTCAAAGCTATATTTTGTAAAATGTCTTATATTGCAGCTGGATGCAAAATAGAAAGCAGGAAGAATTGTAAAAACTACAAGTCTAAAAGTGTCATATTCAACAGAATAATGCTGTCACCTCCCAGCTAAAGTAAATCCCAGTCTCTAATGTTATTTTTTTGCTTTCTGTGCTGCAGACACTCCTTGAGTCTATGGTGGATGCAGCAGAAAACCTTTGCCCAAACGTAATGAAGAAAGCTCGTATCCGTGAAGACCTCATTGAGGCCAGCACCGAGAAGATTTCCATCCCACGTACTTTTGTAAAAAATGTCCTCTTGGAGCAATCTGGAATTGATATCCTCAATAAGATTAGGTACTTTAGGAGGCTAATCTAACAAAATTGGAATTTGGATTTTGGGTTGTGTGTTTGTGTAGTAGAAGAATTTTGGAATGCTTTTGTGACTCACAAGAAACTATATTGTGGCATTCAAAGAGCAGGAAATTGTCCTAGAGGTCTGAGAACTTAGATTCATATATTTGGAATCTCTAGGGATGTTAACTAAGATCATTAATGCATATGCTCTCTTACTTAGTGAAAGATTTGGTTTGTAGTACACAAATAACGTTTTCATAACTGATACTTTTTAAAAAAAACTTTATTTTCTCACTTAACACTGGATTAATGTAATAGAAGGAAATTACACTATTTACTTTGAGTGGTAGCAGTGCTTTGTCCGTTGTTACATTGGTCTTGTCCTATAGCTGTAGCAATCACTTTAAGACTTTGTGTGGGAGCTGTGCATAGCAGACAGACATACTTAAAAAATGGAAACTTGGATATTGAAACCACAAACCTGGAGCAGAAACCATTACCCTAAATAACTCTTAGTTTACTCCTGTAAAAAAAAAAAAAAAAGAGGCTTTTACCTGACCTTTTACTGCTTTTTTTTCATATTGAATGTATACCAGAGAATATATTTACACAGTATAATGTGTAACCTGTACTTTAACCTTTTCAGTTCCTTTCTGCCTGATGCTTGAAAAGCATAACATTTTGCATTGAAATGCTAATATCTTTGAGGAGGAAGGAAACAGTTTTGTAGAGTACAGCAAAATAGGCAGGAAAAGGTGTTGAAGACTTTAGCTATACCTTCAGAGTGTTTAAAATGGCTCAGGGAGTAAGTTTTCTTCACTTCGGTCCTATCAAATAAATTTTGGCCCCAGGACAATAATACTGCCTCTTCTACTTGTAGAAGCTGGAACTGTCAGTCAGGTGAGGGTGCCACACTGTGATCTTTGTTGCCTTATATTATTTGAAATTAATTTTCCTAGTTGAGGGAGATTCCTTCACTCTCATTCTCTTCCCACTGTGGCTTGGCCACCATTCTACCTCCCTATGAATTGTATTGCCTTTCCAATGAATGCCTTACCTTTTTCTCCAGGCTCTCTGCAGCAGTAATGCTAACCTCAAACAGAAATAGCTTTGTTATTCCAATACAGCTCAGTCCACATATAAAAACCATAAACCAAAATCATGTCGCTTGCTGGCAAATGCCAGGTGAAAGAGTTGGTGTTGAAAGCAGAGGCAGCAGAGGTGGAGCTTTGGGCTGCAGCTCAGGCAGTCGTGTTTGTTGGCTCCACATCAGCTGCCCTCCACAGCCAGAGCATTTGGTGCTGTCACCAAAGATGGGATCCCAAGGGAGCAATTCAAGGTACATATTTCCTTGAGGGAGAGGTCACTAGGGCAACCTAAGCTCAGTGTCCAGGTGTTGTGGTGTTCCACATATGTCTGTGCAGTGGAAAAATGGCTGATGTGAAGTTCTTGAGACAGAAAGTGGTTACCTAGAGCAAAAGAGGAAGCAAAGTTGTGATGGAATTGGCTGAAGAAACAGCATTGTACACTTGTTCTTACTGGCTGATCAACACAAAAAAGAATTGAGGAAATGAATGGATTGTAGTTGTTCAGTGGAGTAGTGTTCTATAGGCAGCACTGTCCTAATCCCATCCATCTGGGATGCATGTTTGTCTGATTTTAGTGGTGGAGTATTCCTCTCTGAGTTGCACTTATTTTTATTTAGCTCTTACCCAGATGTTTTCATTTCATCTCATGGAAAACTGTTAGAAGCAGGTTAAATATGGTACAGAGGCTCCTGTGTTTATTGTGTGATTCATGAGTTTATTTCTGAAACCTGCAGTCATGTATCCTGACACCTTCTAATGTTTTACTTCAAATAAAATGACAGCACAGTGGATAATCGTCACACTGTTGAATGTGTAATAAAGACGAAAATCTCCTGCGTGAATTAAGAAGTTCTCTCATTTTTAATCCTCACACAGTGAAGTAAAGCTGACAGTGGCTTCTTTCCTGTCTGACCGAGTTGTAGATGAAATCCTGGATGCACTTTCCCATTGCCACCACAAACTGGTGAGTTTTTTCTTGGTTGATATCTAATATGTCAGATCTCAACAATGCTATTTATATTCATAACTTGTTCAGTTTCTCCTTTGACAGCTCTATTTTGAAATTGGTCTTATTTTCGTTGACATCCTGACATCTTTTGAAATATAATTTTGGGGCTCTTGCCTCTTTGCTGTAAGAAAGATGCAGCCTTGGAAGAGATGTGTTATATACTTGTCCTATTTTGAGCTGTTGTCAGATCTAGAAGTAAAAATGCCATCAGAATGCAGTATTGAGTTGTTAGTTAAGAGCACTCCTAGTATTTATCAGAGAGAGAGTATAAGGCTTGGTTGCTCATGAAATGAGAGGTAAGATTTCATTCTTCAGGTACTGCTGAGACCTTGTTCCCTGAATGAGTACATTTTGAGGTTACCTCAGAAAGGGAGGTATCAAGAGAAGAGAAATGAGTTGGAAGGTAGGAGGAGAAGCACTCTTGAAGGTCCTGAGCTTTTGGGAGGCACAGATATTTATTGTAGAGGTACTTGCCTCATCAAGAGTAGAAGAAATAAACAACTGTGTATCCACAGAAAATCTTTTTTGCTTCTAATGTAATGAGGCTTTGTAAGGACAATCCAGTACTCTTTTTTTAAAAGAACTTAGTGGGTGGTCATTCTGATTAAAGTTGCTCTTCAGTTCTAATTGAAATTTCTCTGGCTTCAACTTGCAGTCAGGCTTTTTTCTCAGATGCTTTTCTCACCAAGATAAGGGAACTATATATATTTCTCTTTATTTCCTCTCTGTAAAAGTCCTCACACACGTAAAACAAATCACTCTTTCTGCCCCCTGCACCACCCCCCCCCCTACTTTTTTTTAATGGAAGACTGAGTTACTTGAGTGTGCATCTTTGTAATACAGAGCAGCACTGTGTAAAGGTACAACCTCTGGTATCTGGAGCTATGCAGCAGCAGTAGTCTGCTGTGAGAGAGACCACATGAATGAGCTCCAGTTTGTCCTGGAGGAGGCTCAGCTGGAATGAGTGGTGACTGGGCAGTGTCTGTCCAGTGGTATTGCACAACCTGGGCATGCCCTGGTTCCTGCACAGTACGTCATTTTCTCCAGCCTTTGAGTCACTTCACTGAAAATCCTCTGCAATTTTTCCAGCTGTTTAAGAAGTCACTTTTAAAACTGTGGTTTCCAGAACCATACAGACTATTTAAGTCTTGTAACCAACACAGTCCACAGGAATAAAATTTTCTCCTGATATTCCTTATTCCTTGTATTTATATAGCCAAGAATATAAGAATTCCTTCCTTTTGTCAGAGTTTCAGTGGCAGCTCATTTTTAGGACAAGGTTTGCTAGACCTCCCTCCCATTAAGGACTTCTGGCTTCCTTGTTTTTAGGATTGTGAAATTGGCTAATTGCCAGTGCTCTTGGTTTGTAAGGAATGACTGTACATTTTGGGTGGGGTCGATTTGTTTCGTGATCCATTTTGGCCTACATGTCCCTTTCACCATTTAACTCTGCTGTGTTTCTGTTAGCTCTAGGTTCTTTGAGATGGTATAGCACTGATGAAAACCTTGAGGAGTATTGATCTCAAAAATGCTTCTAGAGTAACTCCTGTCTAATTTGACACTGTTAATCTTCAACTGGCAGCTGCAATCTGAGAGCTGGCAGCTAGTTCTTCATACAGCAAAGATTGAATGCACTGATGCAGTTCTCAGCCAGCTCCTTAAATTGGAGTGTCATGTTCTACTAATTCAACCACCCACAAATGTCTCTGTTTGTTGCATTGGCATAGTAGTGTTTGAGGCAACTTTGAAAAATAAACCTTGTTTGACAAGACCTTAGTTTGCCTATTGAGATGACGATTAGCATTAATTTATTGCAGCTATTTTAGTGTGCTTGAAGATAAATTCATAGCAGCTCTCCAGTTGCTTTTCCTAAGTAGACACCAGACTAAATGAGCTATAATTGACTCAGGTCATCTGTTCACTTTTTTTGATGATTAACAAAGCAGCAATCCACTGGTTGTGCCACGTTGTGCTGATGTAAAGCAGTGGACTACAGTTCTCTCTAGCTGCCTCTTTGAAGACTTCTTTGACCAGCTGGTTTGGGACAGCCGAGTTTCAAATATTTGCTTTTAGCAGATGTTTGTTTAATATTCTCTTCAGTTGACAAAAGAACTAGAAAATATTTAATCATTTTCATGACATCTGGAGCCCACTCCATTCCAAATACAACCCAGGGTGGTTTCTATAACGTTCTGTGTGGTCCTAGTAGCAGTTCTTGCTATGCAGGTCTAAAAACAGACTTTACTGTTGTTGCAGCTTTTCCCTATCTCTTTCTTCAGTGAAACAGAACTGAGGTATTTAAAACAGTAGGTTTTTTGAGAATAGCAGATGATAACATTTTGGCCATTGAATAATTACGAAAATTATATTGGCTGATATTGTACATGTCTTTGTTAATTAAAAAAGGGTTCAAGAAAAAGCTTCCCTTCCACACTTTTATTTTCTTTATAAGATAAACCCAGTGTGAGGACTAACCAAAATAATGGAGCTTTCCTTTTGTACTTGTTCTTCCAGGATTTTTGATCACTGAAATCCTATAAACTTTCTGGTTGGGTTTTCTGTCTTTAAGTTTGACTGGTGTGTTCCTGTCTTTATCTCCAGGCTGACCATTTGACCAGACGTGGCAAACCACTTCCACAGCAAGAATCGCTGGAGATTGAGTTAGCTGAAGAAAAGCCCACTAAACGCTCTGTGATCACAGTTGAGGAGTTGACAGAGATAGAACGTTTGGAGGATCTGGACACTTGTATGGTAAGACACATTCCACAGCTCATGTGGTTAAGCACACAGGTAACGAGGGAAGACGCTTTTCAGAATATCATTTAGCAAGTCAGGAAACTGAAGTTAGGAATTAGCTTATAGAAGAAGTAAAAGTTAGCTTGGAAGATTTTACCTGAACTGCATCTTGTTATTCAGCAGAAGAAAAGCTTTTCCCTTTTCTTCACTTGTTTCCTTGTGCCTGTTCAAGGGCCTTTCCCTTGCATACACTGCTAATACAGTAAACACCTCTTTCATGGGGCCCAGTTTCACAGAGGTAATTAATTGGACTATGCTATCCTTTGACAACATGCTGCTTTCTGCCTTTGTTTTTCTTCTACTTAGGTTTCTTTCACCTGTGACAAAAAATATTACTGCCTGAAAGTTACTGACCATGAACAGAAGTTGATTTATGTGTGACTTTATTATAAAGGTGGCTCTGTGCCATATAATCATCCTTACAGGATGTGAGCCCACATGACTGCAAGTATAACTGTTCTCAATCTGAAATTCCCCTCCACCCAGCTCAGTCTGTTGGGGAACTTCACTGTGGACAGGAACTTTAGGAAGTGTTACACTACTACAAATTAGTCAGTCTAATAGGTAGTCACTCCTGCAAGGGGTGAGCTTTCTGCTCTACCTTCCTACCTGATTCCTTGGCCATGTGCTTTCACCAGAAGCTAAGATGGCAGAAAAACTGATTGCAGCTTTTTGTAGAAGGTTTGTTGATTCAGCTCCCTGAATAAACATACTGCAGAGTCAGAAAGCAAAGGAGAAGGAGCAGCAGGGCTGCTGCTATCTATCTCCAGCAGCTATCTGTTGGTCTCATTTATCTGTAAAAAAAAAGCGCACACCTTCATTGAAAATACCAGCTTAAAATAGGTTCTCTCTCCATTCCAAATCTCCCGTTTCACTGTGTGCTGGTTTGAGACAATATTTGTCTGAGCATCACAAATCCCTGTGAGGTTTGTGGTGTTGATTACCTCATCTAGTTCATCACTGATACTATCACGTTCCAGAAGCTTTCTGTGGCCAACATTCTGTAATCATTTTGAGCCCTAGCTCCTATGGGAGAGACATCCCAGTAAAATATGTGGCATCTGAACACTGTACCTGTAAGTTTTTGCATGCTGGCTTCATATATAGAAAACTAAACTAAAGGCTTGTTTTGGCACCCCACACTCTGCCTTTAAATTTATTCTTGCATCCTGTTAAGGATAGTAATACTGGAAATGTAAAAAATAGCTCCTGTCTTCATCTCATATCACTGTGGTTATGAAAGCATCATATCACTCCACTGTTATCTTTCACTTTGGCCATATTAAAATAATGGAAATGTGATGCTGCTTACACTCTCTAAAAAATGCATTAGATGCTTAACTGTACTTCTCTTCAGAAGTGTTTATATGTCTTCATTCTCTTCATTCAGCCTCATCTTACACGGAGATTCAAATAGCTTTGTGCCCCAGATTCTCATCAATATCTAATTTCTGAAAAGAATGAAGCATCAAATAAACATGAGACAGTAATCTTAGTCAGTGCTAAAGGATCCATTTATTAAAATCTGTAATCCATATTTGGGAGCTGCTTTTTGCATCCTGACTGCAAATGATGTTGCTTACTGCTGTAAAAAAATATACAGATAAATAGATGTCTTCATAGAATAGTTTGGGTCAGAAGGGACATGAAAGATCACGTTCTGTGGACAGGAACATCTTCTGTTAGGCCTGTGCTCAGAGCACAATGCAATTTGGCCTTGGACACTTTCAGGGACAGGGCATTTACAACTTCTCTGGGCAACCTGTTCCAGTGCCTCATCACCATCACAGTAAAGTTCTTCCTAATATTCTCATCAAAGTCCACCCTCTTTCAGTTGAATTCATTTCTCCTTTTTTCTATCACTACATGTCCTTGCAAAAAGTCCTGCCTTTTTGTAGGTCTCCTTTAGGTACTGTTGTAAAGTCTCCCTGGAGCCTTCTCTTCTCCAGGCTGAACAACCCCAGCTCCTTCAGCCTGTCTTCACAGGAGAGGTGCTCCAGCACTCTGATCATCCTCATGGCCTCATCTGGACTCATTCCAGCAGGTCCATGTCCTTAAACTGGGGGCCTCAGAGCTGGAACACTCCAGCACTGGTAGGCTCTCACAAGGAGAGTAGAGGTGTTGAATCCCCTCCCTCACTCTGCTGTCCACTTTGCTTTTGATACAGCCCAGGATACAATTGGCTTTCTGGGACGTGAGTGCATGTTGTCAGGTCTTGTTGAGCTTCCCGTCCACAAACACCCCCAAGTCTTTCTCCCCAGGGCTGCTCTCAGTCCAATCTCTGCCCAGCCTGTGTTTGTGCTTAGGATTGCCCCAACCCACGTGCAGGACTTAGCACTTGGCTTTGTTGGACTTTAGCATTGACATAATGACACAGCTCCAAAAGGCTGAGTGATACCGGGATTTTTACTGAGCTAGTGTTCACAATGGGTTTCTTGCAACTAAAACCACTTTAAGAATGCATCTTCTGTGTGGAGTTAGTAACTTCAAAGAGAGCACTTTCCAAGTGATTCATTTTAGCTATGGGAAAATCCTACAGAGTTCAGGTGTTCTCTTGATAAACATAACCTTATTTGTGGCAGCTTTTAAGTGTCACACAGGTATTTGTGTGGAAATAAGGAACCCTCTGAAAGGGGCATCAGACAATGCTTTATGAGCTGGTCAGTGCAGGACACAGATATGTTGCTGAGAGATTTTACTAGAAAGAGAAGCATGTGGTTTTATCAGCTACAATTGGGAAGCTAATTTATTTTGATTAATTTTAATCTTAAATGCAAAATAGATATTTAGATATTGCTTCCAAAGTGGCATTAGTCCAGGACTCTGCCTTGCTTGGTCATTGGAAATCCTTAAGCAGATGCACCTGGCTGTGTGTTAGGCAAAGCTCAAACCTGAAACCTTGAATTGTAGCTTGGTATTGTCCTTGTTTGGGAGCCTAATTTCCTATAGCCAAAAGTATTTGGAAAGTAGGATGAGGCTGATTGTGTTGCTGGGATGCCAGAGAAAAGTTGCCTATTCTAAGCCCAGCCTTGCTCCAGCTGGCTGTCAAGATGTTTTGGGAAGAAGAGATTTTGGTCATGAAGGAGAGGCACTGAGCTTGGACCACCATCTGGGGGAAGCTGTTTCCCATTTGCAAAACAGGATTTGTTTTGCAAACCCCCATTATCTCCATCAATTCTTTGTTCTTGTTTTCTTCATCAAGCCTATTTATGATCAGTATTTTGGCTGGGGTAAACCATACAGGCTCATGATGTTATTTACCAGCTTCACTTGAAGCTGTATTTGAACAATGTGGGGAAAAACTGGATCTGGATTCCCATTTGACTGGTTGTAGGTAGATTGTATATCACTGAAGCTATATGAATGACTGGAAGTGAGGTGGATGTATTGGTAATAAAGTGTTTATGAGCTATTTGTTTTTATGTGTGGATTGAAAGCTGAGTACAGAAAAGTTTGAAGCACTTGGACTGGCAGCAAAGGGATATGAAACCTCCATTTCTTTTGACAGAGGGAACAGACAGGCACTATTTCAGAGCCTGCCCACCTCTTCTCTAGCAGAGTGCAGAGTGGCTGTGCTGGGAGGATTTCCCTGACAGAGAAGAAATTTAGATATGTATAAACAACACAGACAGGACAGAATGAAATATCACAAATGGGCTCACGAAATGCATCACTGAAAAATAGACTCTTACATGTTATTTCTAATATTTTCTGTTGTGTGAATTAGGATTTCCTAAATACCAAACTCTGCAGTTAACACTCATTAGCTACAGCTTAGGGTAAGTTTCTTATCCAGTCTTTAACAGCGGCCTGAGAGCCCATAATATGAAAGACTTGTCAGTCATGCCAGTATTTGCCAGTCTGTTAAAGGAGTTGTGAAGAACACAATTGAGCAATTGAGTGGTCCAGCGTAGGATGAGATTGCTGGAACATTACACATCCAAGAGTTTCTGATCTCCCTGAGCTGCACTACGGTAAATTGATGCTTCCCTAATCTACAGCTGTCGTAGTTGTCTACATTTGATTAGAGCTACATTGATGGTAATGAGTCATTACATAAAAGTTGTGTGCAACTAAGATGGAAAAAAAAATCTTTATGCAGAAAATGACTTGCTCTTCTCAGATGAAAGGAAAACCCATGGCCTGCTTTTCAGAGCTTAGATTCAATCATGAATTAAGTTAATTAAAAAATATGGTTTGTCTAAATTTTCCTGTGTGTATGTGATGAATGTGACACATATTCAATTCATGGATGCATTTTAAAACTGTCTTTAAATAATGCACCCCTTTATTACTGAGACTGAATATTTTGTCTTGGTATGTGTGATCATGTAGGTAGGTACTATCTGATTTTAATTTGCATAATGCTTCTAGTTGTCATGTGCATTAGGACTTTGCAGAAGTAAGAAATACTAAATAATGTTCATTCCCCACCAAAAGATAGTGGGGCATCTTTGTTGGATTGTGTTTAACAGTTACTTTCTTAAGGTATTTTTTTTACCTATTTGAATGTTATTTTGGCTCCTAGAGTACTAAATAGAGCTCAATAGAGTTGAGACACTATTTAAAGATGTTTTGAGAGAAGCAGCTTTTCTTTTTCTAACAATCCACATGCACATCTTTTTAAAATGTTTCTTTCAGCAATATAACTTTATTACTATAGGTAGTAATAAGCATATAGCCAGGATAAGTATTGTTTTTAGAGCAAAGTAGAGGTTATTTATTTTATGAAGAGGTATGGTAGGAAGCTGTTCGAAACATGTAAAGCAACTGTAGGTTGCAATACAGAAGTTTGCCTATAACTCTTCTTTAAAGCATTTCAGTGTAAGATTGAAACACTTGGTAGATTGTGTTTGAAAAAATGCTAGTGGCTAAAGGTAATGGTAAAGGACTGCCTGTGATGAATATTGAGTGCTAGCCATTTTTCATATATTTCTAATTTTAACCACAGAAATTGTTCTGTGATTTCAATGAAGGAGAGTTTAAAAAAAAATTCTCATTAGCTCTTTTCTGAGAAAAAAAAATCTCAATATATTAAAGCTCTTTATTGAGCAACAGATTTCACCTGTAGAGTAGGGAAGAAAATTTGAAGAAATAGCAGAACACTTGTAGGTTGGTGGTGTATGTTTTTCCTGGCTAGCCGTTGTCAAAGATTTAGCAGATGAGTCCTGTATTCATATGAAAACTTATGACCTTGTGTGTTCTGAATGACAATGAGTGTTTGGACCTCAGTGTTTTCAGAGAAAAGGAAAAAATGGCACCCACCAAGAATAAAATTATTGAAAACAAACAAATAAACAACAAGAACAACAACAACAAAAAAAAAAAAAAAAAAAAAAAAAAAAAAAAAAAAAAAAAAAAAAAAAAAAAAAAAAAAAAAAAAAAGACCACCCCAAACTCATAAAGTACCACCTGTAAGCTTTTCTCCCCTGACCTACCCCCCACCCCTGCTCCCCTTCCCATCAGCAGCAAGTTTGAATTAAAACAACAGAAATTCTCTTCAGTTGCTTTCACTGGCAGGAGGAGGAGATCATGGTGCATACTCAGGAACATGTGCACGGATGCTGTAGGAAGGAAAACCAAAGCACTGGTTCTCTGGTATTCTCTGACTTACTACCACATCTGATTCTTGCTGCTCTCTATTTACCTGCAACAGAATTGTCTCAAGCACAGACTCAGCTTTTTGGATGAAAGACTGAACACCTACTGCAAATAAACCTATTTCCTGTTGGACTCTAAATGTTCTCCTGCACTATAAATAAAGCTCCAGCTCGGTGACTGACTTAATCCAGCAAAAGTCTTCTTTTTGCTGAAATGAGTATTTCCACTTTCCCCCATACACAGTTTGCACTTTCCTGCCCACAGCCTCGCAACAAACTGGGTGTGGGAATTGATTCGGCTGACAGTTCAGCTTTTCACGGAGGATTTCTTTCCCAGGTTAGTTTACAGACCAACTAGTCCCCCGGTTGAGTCCACAAAACAAATCCTGAGTGGCAGAAACAAGCAGACAGGGATGAGGGCAAAGGCAGCAGCCTGGATGAATGCTGGATTAAATTGATTGTGACACTTGAGTTTCTCTCTTGTATGCATTAGCAGAAATGGGCCTTTGATGTGCAGTAAATACAGCACTCTGTGGGAAGCTGGAAACTGGCATTATGGTATGTGAGAGTGTTCTTGGCTTCTGAAAAGGCTCACAGGCATGTGAGCAAATCTACTTCAGTGGGAGTCCAGTCATATTTCTGACTCACCCCGAACTAGGACAGTTTATGGAAATATCACCAGGAGGAGCAAAGCAGAGAGCCAGAATCCTCCTTAAGCCTTTCCCTGCACATGCAGTTCTGTGGCTGAGAAAGTGCCATACAAAGGGAATCAGTGTGATCATTTTGCAGAATGTTTTATTTGCAATTTATGTGTTATCCTCATTAGAATTATGAATATATTAATTTTAATAGTGGATATTTATTACCTAGCTTTTCCTGATTTCCTCTGTATATAATTTTGCATCATCCTCACTGCCTTTACCCATGTTTATTCAATCCTTGATAGTCTATACATGTATAGACTACAGAGAACAGTCTTATGAGGGGTTACATGTTCCCAGCTGAAACACTCTAAAAGAAACCTGGCTTTCAATGTCTTTTCTTGGGTCTCTGAATGCAAGGAGGTGATGGATTATTTATAGATAGTTGGTTTTTTTTCTTAAACCAGCTGAGATTTCTTAGAGTTCAAAGCTGTTTCTCATAATCTAGCATTCATTATTGGCACAATATGAAGTAAATGAAGAATGTGATGAGCTGCATAACAGCACTGGATTCATGTTTAAATTAAAAAAAAAAAAAAGTAGTATAAATTTGGAGATTGCTTTCTGCCTAGGTTATAGGAAGAACTGTGGAATGCAGCTGCTGGGTATTCTGTTTGCGTGGTGACACCTGTACCAGGCGCTTGTTTTCCTTGTAATACTGGTGCCTTAGCAGACCCAGATTTGTGCTGGAGGTGGAGAGGAGGGTGTGTAGTTGTTGTGATTTCTTCTGGCAGGCAGCTGAACATCACACTCACCTCCCCCGCCGTGGGATGCATGAGAGAATCAGAAAAAATGTAAAAAACTCATGGTTTGAGAAGATAAACAGTTTAGTAGAGAAGAAAAGGAAGGGGATATAGTAATAATGATGAAAAAATGTACAAAACAAGTGATACATGATGCAGTTGTTCAGCACCTGCTGATTGATGTCCAGCCAGACCCTGAGGAGCAGCCACCACCACCTGGCCAATTACCCCCAGATTTATAAGCTGAGCATGATACCATATGGTCTGGAATGTCCCTTTGGTCAGCTGGGGTCAGCTCTCCTGGCTGTGCCCCCTCACAACTTCTTGTGCACCCCCACCCTCCTTGCTGGCAGGGCGGCATGAGAAGCTGAAAAGTCCTTGATTTAGTGTAAGCACTGCTCAGCGACATTTAAAAGCACCATCATGTTATCAACGCTATTCTCACGCTAAATCCAAAACACAGCGCTGTACCAGATGCCAAGAAGAAAATTAACTTGTTCCCAGCTGGGAACAAGAAGGCACTTCCATCCTTTGTGGCAGTAATTGTCTTACTGATGCTGAGTTTCTATTGGTTTACTTCACGTGTCATGAAAAAGCTACATGGAGAGGAGAGTTCAGTAACAAACCACTCACTGAAACACTGGTCTTGAGAGCTGAACTTCCCTGAAGGGATTTTAAGAGGGAGTTACTACTAAGAAGTTTGTCTGTGGTGGACAGAAAGGTCTTGAATGTGCAGCTGTGCAGTCTGTGGGTAGTGCCAGCCCTGGCTGCTCAATCCAACCATTTGCCACTCTGCAGGCAAGAATTTGAATGCCCAGACTGCCAGCACAGGCATCTCAGCAGGCACCAGCTAGCTGTCATAGGCTGTCACAGCCTGCTGATGGACACCCAGCCACCACTTGGTGGAGAGATGACTGTCCCTACCTGCATTTGTTTGCCCATTCAACCAGCAGCTGAATCACCCCAGCACTCACCTACCTGCTTCAGGTAGAGTTAACAGGTTATGAGGGCAAAGCCCTTCTGCACAGGTTGGGTCAGGGGGCACTCATGTGATCCCTTTTGCCAACACAACCATGGAGTCAGTGTTCAGCACAGACAGATACAGAATCATCTTCCCACAGCCTCTGCTTATAAGAATGTTCTTGTTATTTCCCTGGTAGATCAGCAGGAGCTCCTTTGGAGTAGTTCTTGCCAGAATCTCTACTCTGGAGCCTTTGGCAGAGGCACAACAGCAAGCAGCATGAGAATAACCTGTGATAATGCTGTTTCTGTAGCACACATCTCTCTACAGCCATGATGTGTCACAATTCAATTAGCATCTGGCAAGTTGACCTTCTCAAATGGCTGAGGAGTTTTCTGTATGGGTTGTGTGGTCCTTTCTGCTGCTTTTTTTGATTCTTCCAGCATCTCAGATGAACAACTTGGCAAGAGGTACTTAATCTGTGTTGACTGGGGAAATCTTGTTTACTCTGAAATCTGGAGAGCCTACTGAAAATAGCACAAGCATGAGTCTGTCTCACTAAGAGTGCTTCACGGTTCTTGCTTCACCCAGAAGAACGTGAGGCTTGCCACATTTTGCTCTGCAGCACTGATACTTTATACTGCAGGGATAAAGAATAGTTCCTCACAGGAAGAGGGGAGGTAAAGTCTGTGTTAGGGCACGCAGTTGCAGAGTACCATTAGGTTTTGCTGTATTTTGTCAAGGAAAAGTAGGTTAGGATGAGCTAGGTTACCAGAATAGGAACTTCAAAATAAATAAATAAATAAATAAATAAATAAATAAAATCAAGCATACATGCTGCCAAAGGGTCAGAAGACAGCTTCCAAGTCATCAAGTCTCGTCACTGCTGTCATTGACAACTGCATCACACAGCCCTATTCGTAAATGTATCAGGCTTCCTCTCAAAACGTCTTTCTGTTAGACTAGAGGAGAACTTAGAGGAAAATATACTTTCTTTGGATGTTATTCAGGTCAGCTAAAGCCTCATTACAAAGTGGTGCATGTATCTGCAGTGAGATTGTATCTCATGTTAGATCAAGTTAGTGTGAATTTTTGAGGTCAGTAGTGGCAGGACTGGAATACTAATCTGAAATCAAAAGCACTTAAACAGGTGAAAGAATCTTCAAGTATGCAGATATTAAAGAAATCTAAAAGAAAAATAAACCAAGAGAATAACAAAGTGATAGAAAAGTCAGGTTGGTTTCATTCAAAGCTGATCAGAACCTCATTTTATCTGCTACAGTTTATCTAGAAGTCATTTCCAATACCTTGGTATTTAGGTACTCCTGGGAAGTTTGTGTCTATACAATCAGCACTTAATTCCATGCTTGTGGTAAGCAGCCCTGCTTCACAGGGTCGGCATCTTCCAGTCCTTTCATTGTGTTTCTGTCCCTCCTAGACTCGTGTGCTGCCCCATGACTGTCTGACCAAACACCATTATTTAAATCAGGTGTCATACTTTAGTGTCATCACTGCATAGGTCAGCTTTTGAGTTGTGCTCTCCTCTCTTGGGTTAATAATGATTGACATTTTCTATCAGTTTGTTTTATAGAAGAAACTCAAATGCTCTTCTCAAGTAGTTCAGTTTCTCATACAGGGTCTTAGAATATTTACTAGTTGCCTGTCAAGATATTTCCTGTTTTCAATAGGAAGATAACTTGATAAAGTATAGGCAGGACTTAAAATTCAGAAAGTTGAGAGTTTTTTTTTAATGTTTTAGTTCATAAAGTATATTTTGAAGTGTCTGAGGGGTATGAAGATTTATTGTGCATACTGGAGAGAAGTCTGAAGCAATATTTTCTGTGAGAAAATAACAACAGCTCAAGTGTGCCTGTATTTTCAAGAGTAAAACTTCCCATCATAATTCTGAGCATAGAGTCCACTTGCACCTCCAGGGTAAACTCACTGTGATAATGCTCGTCCCTGTAGCTTTTCCCCTGTCAAATGCCACCATAAGGAATGCAGCATCTGCCCACACAGGGTCTGAAAACAGTGGAAAGATGTCTGGTTGTTTTTTGTCTGGATGACTGCTTATCCTTTTGGTAGCTGTTCACTTCAGGTTGTTGGATGGAAGGAGAGTTCTGGTTCTGGAGAGTGCTGGTTCTCAGTGCTGGAAGCTCTAGGGTAGGCAGATAAAGCAGTTCTTTTCATAAAATCATCAACCTTTAAAGATTCACTAGTTCTAAGTTCCTGCTGTGAGTAGGAGCACCCTTTGCTAGATCAAGTTGCCCTAAGCCCTGTTTTTCCTAGCTTGAACACCCATTCAGGAGTGCATTGCCTCTGAGCTGCTTCAATGATGCTCTTGCCCAGGGCACCTGATACATATGGTAGCTGTTAAAGAGCTGCCTAAGGCTAACACCCCTGCGTGTTTGCCAACTTTAAGAGCTTTTTATTCTTACTGTATGGAAGATTAGGTCATGAACAAAGTAATTTTTGGGTCAGCTTTTGCCAGCTGAAGGTAATAAACAATGACAAGGAAGCAGGTTGTGGTGACTTGAAGATACAGTTTGTGCTAGCTGACCCGCAGCAGCTCTCTCCTCTGCATTTAGTTTTTAACTAAAATAACTATAAAAGCAAAAGTAATGTAGTTGAAACCATTCTCTTGGATCATCTTGAAACCCAGGTACTGTAGAAGATGTTAACTTCTTTATGAGCAAATAGAAAGCAAAACTAATGCTATGGAAAATTGCTTTTTCTTTTGCAGGTGGTAGTTGCAGGCATGAATTCCTTGCAGGATACTAATTCAAAACGTGGAATTAAAAATTTGGTTTAGTAGTTTTAGGACCCACTCAGTTTAATTTGTGTGTCTGATTTTTCACTCTTCATAGTGAAAGCTTTGGTTGTTTTTATGCAGGAATGTTTATTAGCAGGAATTTTATATGACTCAAAATATGCAAGTGCAGAATTATTAATTAAAATAAAATATTGAAATTTTGATGAAATATCAGAGTACATGTGCCACATCTCAGCAAGCAGAACAGCAAAGGTTTCTTGGCTACTGAAATATAACAAGCTCAAGGGCAAACCTACTGAGCTTATCTTACTGCAGTCATGCTCCTTTTCTTTTAGAAAGTATTTCTGTACAAAGTAATTCAAAAGGTCAGGGTGGTTTATATGAAACTAATTGAATTAATACTGAACCCATAGCTCCTTATCTAGAAATTCAGCTCTTCAGGGAGGGAAGGAAACAAACATACTCCTGAAACTCATAGATGGATTATTTGTATGCCGTATTTATTTACACTATTTACTCTATTGATCTATCAATCAGTCAATCATATTTCCGTATAGAGTACAGAACACTGAAATATGAAGGAAAGGACTGATATGCTGATATGAAAAGGCATAGCTCCTACATTCAGGACTGTGAGGGGCTTTGCTCTCCTGTCTACTTAAAAATAGTCCATTAGGTAGCATAGATTTCAGCATTGCATTTAACTTATCGAGGGTGATGGCACTCAAGGGGCAGATTCTAAGGACAGTGGCTCAGGTTACTGTCACTACTAGTGGGAAGTGCATCACTGTTTTCCCAAAGCCACGTGGGGGGTTTCACCCTGGAAATCACGTCATAAAATATTTTGTAGTTGAAGTAACCAATAGCAACCTCCTAGTTCCTAAAGTTTTCTATACAGATGGTGAGATATCTGCCTGTCCAAAGATGTCATGTGCAAAACCCAGAACTGGCCAATTTGCTGCTCGGCTTTAAGAAATTTTTGTCTTTTTTTTTTTTTTTAATGAGAAAACATATGTATGACACTGTCAGAAGTAGTTAGGAGACTAAAGGAAGCGTGGGAAATATTGATTGACTGAGCTGGTGTCATGGCAGCTTTACAGGTCAGAATTCCTTACAGCAAAAGAAAACAACAAGACTTGTGGTAAAATGCCTTGTTTTCTTACACCTCTTTCTTAAAAAGGTGTACCCCACAAAAAGCATACAGCTGAAATGGTATAGCACTGGATAAATATGTTCTGTAAAATTCCTTTGAAATATTTTTATGACATCTCAAACCTCATTGGCACATTGTTGGAATTCCCCGATGCAGTTTCTGATTTTGTTGGGGCTTAATTTTCTTGGAATTTTTGGTTGTGGGTTGGTATTTCATCTTCGGCGATGGTCCATGTACACCAGACCACTTCATATTGCAATTATGCTGAGAGTAAACAAAGAGGGGAAAGGTTGAGAGGCCTCATGGTCTGTAGCACTTCAGGGGTCTAAACACTGGCATTAGGTTCCCTGCAGAGCAGCCAGATTCCTTGGTGGCTTCAGGCAAGTCCCTTGGTCTTTGCTTTACTTAATGGTGCTTCCTTGTCTAACCTTTTGCCTGCCCGTGCACCTCTCTCTCCCTCCATACTCCCCACCCACAAGGTGTTTAGTACCTTTTAAGTGCCTCAGTAGTTGGGAGACCACTGAAGCATGGAAGGTAGGAGTTTCCATAAGCCCTTGTTGGATCAGGACCATAGACTGTAAACTCTCTCAAATCCTGGGATTGCTTCCATTTATTTGGGTTACTTTGCACTTTGGTCCTAAACACATTTCCAGCTGCATATATAATGCAAATAACTTTCCTGCGTCTGCATTAAATACACAGAAAATGCTGGACTACTGCCACTAATGCTGTCTGAAAGAGAATTAGTGTTGCAGGTTTTTTTTTTAAAGTGTGCAAGAGCACTTTTTTAAGATTGTATCAGTTTTCGAGATGTTTGTCAATTGGTTCTTCAGTCTCTCCAGCAATCTCAGAGCAGTTGTAGTGATTGCTAGTGTAGAAGATGGGCAATAGAAGAGAGAAAGTAGATTCTGACAGCGAAATTGAGTCAGAGTGTATGTGTGCATGGATAGCATACAGAAATGAGAGTAATGAGGTGGTTTGTCAGAATCACTGCTAGCTGAGAACTCTTGCATAAAGCCAATGTTTCTGAGGGTAAAATAAAGACAAACCCCCCAAAACTCTGAGGCAAAATCCCAACAAACAAACAACTGACCCAGAGGACAGCAAGAAAATAAAGGAGAGGAGCTGGGTGCAAGAACACGCAGCACTTTCTTGACAAGATACTTTATCCAGGCCTTGACTACTTCTGCCACATTCTGCTAACACCTGCAGTGTTGTAATAGCAGTTCCCATTCAACTTGAAAACAAAAGCACACTTCTAATAACTGTTTTTTCTAACCCTAAATTCAGGAGGAACATGGTTTTAGCATTGAGCCATAGAAGAGATAGGATATGGCATTTGGGATTGCTTCATTTTCTGTGACGGCTGTGCTGCTTCCTTTTTTTGCTTATAATTTTTGAAGGGAAGAGAAAAGGTTGTGCTTTAGTCATGAAACAGCACCTTTCTCATGTGCCAAAAGTGCTTGAAAGTCTGTGCCTCTAAACCTCCTTATGGGAAGGAGAAATATTGTTGCTATTGTTTAGTCTTATTTAAGCCTCAGGAGAAGAGACTTCCATCCTTTTTCATTCCTTCAAGAGAAGCTTTGTTTTATTTTCCTTGCTTGCACACCACAGCAAACTGGCAATTTTTAATTCAGCATCTTCCTTCAGACTAGGAAGTAGGAGAATTATGGGTTTTTTTCTCGCTACTGGTGCCAGCAAAATGGAAAAACACAGTACATTGGGACAGCAGGTGGCAGGTTGGCACCATTGGTGAGTGCCTTATATTGGAAACAAATGTCAGAAAACCTTAATTTGTCCCAATGTAGATCAAACAAGTGAGCACATATTTCTCTGGTTATCTTCTGGAAATACAAATTTGTATAGCAATTCCAAGTACAGGGGATTTTTACCTCATTCTTGCATGTCACCTTTCCTGCTGAGACTTCCAAGTGTTTTGGCTTTAGTTTGCTTTATTTTGGTGATTCCTGGTTTTGCCTCCTTTCCTGAGAACTGCTATTGCTTTGTCTTCCCCATTCATATTCTTTTTTCTTTCTTTTTTGCTGCATGGAGACTCTCTGCTGTACAAGTGTAAGTATTTTTTTAGCTCTGCTGTTTCTGGCTACTTGTTTATGTTTTTGTGCTCCATTTGCCTCTGTACTGCCTTGAGAGTCTCCTGGGAGACTGTAGTGCCATCCATCTGCACCTACAAATGAAATAGGCAGTGGTTCAGGAATGAGATTGGATTTACAAAAAGGTTCGGCTAATGTAGCATCTGAATTTAAGGGATCCCTTGGTTGTAAGACCAAACTAAAGCAGAGTGCTGATGTTGGAGGTATAAGCACAAATATTACTGCTCAGAAGGAAAATCTGTTCAGTTGGTTTTAAATTCAAGCATCATACAGCTTAATGAAAGAATAGTCCTTAACATGTTCTCAAAGCTGAAAACCCATATGTTGAAGGGAGTCTGGTTGGGGAGATAAATATCAAGAGGGAGCAGCAAGTTGTTCATTAGTTTGTTTGAAATCTTCTGAAAGGGAAGTGACAGAAAGGTCACAGAGGATCTCTGCATCTAATAGGATTGAATATAAATTACTTTGAAGTAGGAGGAGAAAAACATGGAAATAAGCATATCCCTCAGTACTGACAGTAATTTCAATTATCTGTATAAACAAAGAGAATATCTGAGACCCTGTTTCTGAAAGTACATTGTTTTCTAGCACTCAAAACAGAACTATTTCAGTTGTTGTTTTTAATTCCCAAGGTACTAGTGTTCTTCCACAGCTGGTAATACAATTTCAGAAAACTCCAGAGAGCTCAGATAGTTTTGTGAGGAAGCCAGTCAGAAGGGAGGAATCTGGAAAAGTGATCATGGGAAGAGATCCTGGGAGCTTAAAGTTAGCAAGGACACATGACAGTGTGTAAATAAGCCCTTATTTGGAAGTGTGGTAGAGATCTGCTGGCCCGCATCTACTGCAGAAGTGTACATTCATGGAGCCATCTCCTGAGATCTCAGTGGCATAGGTGCATGCAGACTTCCAAGAAGTCCTCTCAAATTCCAGAGATGCAGTTAATATTTCTATCTGTTCTGCCAAGCAGCCTACAATGTGCTCATGGAAAAGTAGGCAAAACAAGGAAGAATTCAGGAGGTGGTGTGCTAGAATGGAAAGTCTGTGGAAGTTGTGTATGAGAGGTGATACTAATAGCTATTCCTCTGTAGAGGCCACAAAGGAAGCATAAGGCTGCAGAGCCACGTTGTGCTTGTGGGGCCAGAGGTGGTGAGAAGGCAGAAGATGTGCTTCTGCCAAAGCTGAACTGCTTCCATGAAATACAGGAAATGGGAGTCAGGCTGGGGAGTTCAGATATCTCCTCTAGCAATGACATGTGCACTGCTGCTGTAGCAGACTGCATGGTGGCTGAGATGTTAAGCAGAGATTAAGCCTAATATTTTGTAAAAGAGCACACTGGCCTATTTAAATTAATGCTTTGACCCATTTTGCTCTGCGTGTGATCTAGAAAGTTCACTTGGCAAGAAGCCTTTCATCTGTGCACTTCCTAAACAGGCTAGAAAACAGAAGGTTTTCAAATAAAAGTGTATGTGGAGCTGTTATTCATGCTGTTAAAGCAAATGGGAAGCATCTCTATCCCTCTGCCTTTATCCCCAGCAACCAAGCTGCTGATGGCTCATGCCAAGCTGACAGTAAGTTACAGCAGAGACTGGCTTATGGTCATCAGCACAAACTCTGCAGGGTCATCTGGGGGCATTTTCTTGTCAGGGAAGGAAAATGAAATCATTCTGTTCCTGGCTGTTGGAGAAGTATTTGGAGCATTCCAGTCCTTGCACAGGAGCCTCAAAACTTGCCCTGTGCTGTTTTGCATTGGTGCCCTGGGCCGAGGCAGCTCTCAGCTTGTCTGTGTTCATGCACTCAGAACACTGGCTGTGCAGCTGCTGCGTGACCAGAGCTCTTCCATCAGCCGTGTGTTCTGTCCTCCCTTCTGGTCTTCTTTAGCACAGGAGTTGCTATATATACTAAATGTAACTTCCAGTCACACCACCCAAAAAAATCGGGAAACAGACCAAAATGCATGTGAATGTACCTTCACAAGAGAAAGGGGCTGTGTCTGGAAATGAAACCAGGACTACTGGTAGTGACTTGTGATTGCTGTTCCCCAAATGCTGAGCTGCTTCAGCTCTTTCTTACATGAGGTGTGAATGCTTTGGTTCTTTCAGGTTTGGGGGATGAATGGACAGCTGTTGAGGCGCGCAGTTCAGAGGCTGCCCAGCTGCCTACCTCTTGCACAGTCCACTGCAGTTGTGGCTGAAAAAATTCAGCACCTCTCCAGCCACTCACCATTGAATTCATTGCATTTAATTTATTGGTAACTCTGAAAGTAGTGTTTGGCCTTTTGATGCAGCAACACTTTGCCTGCTCATTAGTGTCAGAGTGAGTCTGCTCAGGTGGCAAACTACTTCCTGGCTAATCTTGAAACTATTGTGTCATTTACTGATGGTTGCCAAATGTGGAAGTGGAAACCTGCAACAGCTGAAGGTATCTTTTTTTCCCAACAACGTACATGTCAATAAAACCAGAGCTCTGTTACCCAGGCAGTGCTGTCACTGCCCACTCTGTAGTCTTCAAGTCCTTTTCTGATCTTGAGAACAAGGGTAATAGCTGTCCTGACATAAAAATCTGTCATAACCCTGAGCATGTGAGTAGTGGTGTAATGATCCTTGGGACTACTTTGGGAATATGAATTCAGCACATGCGAGTCTGTGCACTGAGCCTTCCATACATAAAAACTAGCAAATGTTTGTCTTAAACAGTTCATGATTTGTCTGAAATGTTAATGCCAACTGTGTTTTTTCTGGCTGATATAAAATAGATACTCCTATCCATCATTAACAATTCTGTTAATGAGTGGCAAGCCATAACAGCTTGCTGACTGATACTCCAGAATTTGAAGCCACTAGATTTGAAGTCACGAGGCTTCAAGACTAGCAGGTTAATGGAAGTATATGGGTATCACTAAAGCCAGTATGCACAACTCTACCACAAAAGGAGCACATATTTATAGAAGCTGAGTGATTTTAACTCTTGAGAAAACCTGCAGTTCAACTTTTAAACACAAATTCTGACAATGCTGGGCTATGTTAAGAGGTTTGGAATTGTTGATGCATCCATTTCCTGTAGCAAAACTGTCTTTATCACCATGTAAACTTTCAGAAGGCTTCAGTCAAGACAAGAGAGACAACTTTCTTCCAAAAAGAATTAACTTAAATCTTAAGTCTGGGTATTTGTGCTCTTAAGGCACCGTACTCCTTTTTTTTTTTTGGCAACATGAAGATCAGAAGACTGATAGCAGTAATTCAGTAATTGTGTTGAACATATGCTGAACTTTCCACCTCTTCTCAATGTGTCTTAAGTCCAGGGAAGTAATGTGTTTGCTACAGATACTGCCAACACTGACAGGGTGGTTTTGTTTTTTGAAGGATGGTTGTATTCTCCAAGGCTCATTTTCCTAGGGAAATTCAGTGAGCTGTGTGGTGATGTCCAGAAGCATAGATTCCCAGTAACATGCCACTAACAAATTAACTGAGGAAGTGTTTTTTGTATGAAAAATAAAAGCCAGAACAAGGGGTAGACTATTCCTGGTATTGTCAGTAACTGCAGTATTGGACAAAGTAATTAAGTCTTAAATGAGTCCCTCGTGATCTCTGCAGAGGTAAGATTTTAATAGTTCCCTTGTTTTACAGTTGGAGATCAAAGAGTTAATGCTTGGACAATTTCAGTAATCATCCTGTGTGCAGCCTGCACTTTTAGTAGGAAAAATTAATTACCTCCCTGGTTCTGTTCAAAGTCAGTTAAAATATAAATTTAGAAAAAGTTCTGAATGTATGAAAGAGGGCGGAAAAACCCCATTCCCTTCTGGTGTTAAATCAAATCAGATCTTTAAATGGTTCATAGGCTTGAAAAACTGTTTTGTTGTAATTTCTTTTGTCCCCTAAACTAATTTTTTATTTTGTTTTGTGTTGATAGATGACTCCTAAATCAAAAAGGAAAAGCATCCACAGTAGAATGCTCCGGCCAGTGTCCAGAGCTTTTGGTAAGTGAGAATTCCTTAAAACCATTTTGTTTCTTTGCTTGCCTGAGGTGGTTCTAGATGGTTCTTGACTGAATAGCACAGGTGATTCTCCCTCCCTCTGGACTGCATTTGTGGCCCACACTGGCTGCTTTGTTTTGGGACTCTGCTAATGCTTTTAATAGTAAATAGTTGCTCACAGTGCTCTCTCTGCTCACAGAGATGTTGTGGCTAGAGTTCCCTGAATGTGCTTATAATTATTTGCCACCAGAAAGAAGAATTGCATTGTCTTTTGTTTTAAATATCGTGTTAAATCTAATTAGAAAGTTTTGATTTCTCTTAGAAATGGAATTTGATCTAGATAAAGCACTGGAAGAAGTACCTATCCATATAGAAGACCCACCATTTCCTTCCAGCAGGCCAGACAAACGAACTTCTGGATTCATTTCAGAGCTGCCGTCAGAAGAAGGAAGGAAACTAGAACACTTTACAAAATTAAGGCCCAAAAGGAATAAAAAGCAGCAGCCAAGCCAAGCAGCAGTGAGTCTACATTAAAATATTGCTGGCAATGTCGTGTGTTGATTGCTTTTTGCCGTGAGTCAGGTCTTGCAGTGTAATGAGGACAATGGTTGAAGGTATAAAAGCTGTAAGCAACTACCTAATTTTTCTTCTAGTATTCATGTCTTTCAGTGTGCTATCCCTATTACAAGCTTTTTGTCTTGTTTGACACAGCCTAAATCCAGGATGTGTTTTATCCTTTTTTATTTTGCTTTTGGTTTTTTTTCATGGAAGCAGTTTCTGGAGGTGCTTGGAACTTTCACAGGAAATGCACAAAATATCATGAGACTTTTCAATTATATTGCAAGGATTTGTTAAGTCTTAATCCTTTTTTCTGCCTGCATTAAGATGTGCTAACTTGGCATGAATTCTTTCTATCAGCTCTCAGAGGAGCTGCTCTGTGACACCCAGCTTCCCACAGCTCCTAAACTGAAGATGGTGTTTGGGCCAGCAAATCTGCATAGTCACAGATCTGCTTTTCATGCTGGAGCCTGCCTTAGAAAGGCAAAACAGAAGAGCACTGTCTGTTCACGAAAGGCATTGGTGTGAACTCAATATACGTGCGTGGAGTTCCCACAGCTCCATTTCCTTGGCACATGGCATCAGTAAAGATTTATTTCTGTGATGGTATGTCCTCGGGGTATGTGAGGACAGATCTGGAGGAGTTACAGAGTTATCTCACCGCAACAGAGCACAGCTGATGCGATGAGTAGCCCCATCAAGGGGCAGCCGTGTCCTCTCTGTGTTAAATGCCTGTGGTCTCTTCTGCTTCCTGAGGGTTTCCAATTGCGAGTATCCTTGAAAATTTCCCTAATGCTGGGAAAGATCGTATCAGGCAGTGGAGTGCTTTTTGTACCACTTGGAAGGGGAAAAACATTCAAGCAAAGGGAATATTCAAACCAACTTTCCATTCCCTTGTGCTTCACTGGGAAGGTTAGAGGTAGCAGAAGAATGGATTTGTCTCCATGTAGTGAAAACACATCTGTGTTTACTCTCCCAGTTCCACTGCTGCAGAACACATGTTTTCCCAGTTGCTTCCAAGCTCAGCGCATGCTGTGCCATCAGCGCAGGGAGGTGCAAGGAGTGGGGTGTGGGAGGGGCAAGTGCTTCACTACCAGGCATGGAACTAGCATGCAGTATCTTCTTCAACAGCAACAAAAATGTTACTCCTTGTAGAGAAGTCTTACTTCCTATGGTAGTGCAGTGTTGTGGAAATGCTCATCCATATTGAATTAATTAGGAGATTGGGAATGTATTTAGTTGCAGAAATTGAAAAGAGAATTTTTTTTTTTGTTAAACCAGTTTGTTCCTGTCTTGTTTTTATGAACCACTTAGTTCCTTACTAGTTCTGACCTCAAAATGAGTCCAAACAAATTTTTGAAAGACTTAAGATGTTTGTTTTGATGCTTCTGAAAATGAAACAGATTTTGGAGGTCAGAGTCAGGAGTGGACTGTGACAATGCTTGCAGAGTTGATTTGCTGTTGGTTTTGCCACTTCAAGAATACAGAAAGCAGTGCTTAGGGAAAGCACTTGAAATGTGAGAGGCAAAATCTTGACCTTTTCTGCCACTTAAAGCAGCTCTGTTGGATTGTTTGCTGTTCCCATTATTTGTATTTAGTAATTCAAGAGGTCTCAGATGATCATAGCTGTACTTCTCTGGTTTTGCTGGAAAACAGATTTGTTCTTTAAAAGTTGAAAAATGTAAGAAAAAAGCAGAAAATGGAGAAAAAATAGAAACAAACTTCTAACTTGGGTTGTGTGGGTGGGCAGAAGAAATATTTATAGTTTTGTCAGAGTTTCTACTGGAATGAGTGTTTAGAGAGGGGGGAAATGAGAGGGAAAAAAAGAAAAACTCAAAGCTATCCAGTCTCAAGTAGGTTTAACTTTGAAGCAAAATGATAAAACAGTTGTTTATAATTTAGATTTTTGTGAGATCTTAACCTCATGAGTTCTTCCTTCATGTGCGAAGATTTAGTACAGCAAAGGAGGTGAATCTCTAATGTATGAAAGAGATTGTGATTCATCTTACTTATTTCTGCTTCAAAGCCATTTTTTTTTCCTTAACAAAGAAACATGCTTGCTTTTAAACTTAAGCTTAAAAAAGACATAAAAAAGGACAAATGAAGACTTAACACTTGGGTTTTTTTGAGAGTCAGGAGTGTAAAACACAAAATAAACCAGAGCTCAGTCTTACAGTTAATGATGGCACTAAAAGGTGTTACAACAAACAGCTATAAGAATATCCTGTACCTTGAGGACCTTATTAGACCATCAACATTTCTGTACATCTTTGGTTATTTGTAGGGAACTTGCTGCTGTTTCAGATGCAGATTATTTTCTCTTTATGAGATAGATCTTCTCACTTGCTGTAGATCATTGGATCCTGGAATTAGCTCCCCTTCAGGAGATGCTCTTGCTTTTGATACTTTTATGTTTATCCCTACTACCTGGAGGACTACAGTATCAATGTGCAGTGGCTTCTCATTTCTGGTAAAGTGCGTCATTAGCTTCTATTTTGTGTTTTGGTTGAGATGCCAGTGATAAGGGATTTGTCACCAAGACCAGCCCAGATGAAGGCATGTGCACCCCTGCCTACTGTGAGATGTTCCAGCTAAGCAAGCTCGCTACACAACATACCAAAGTTGGAAATCTGATAAATCATTGTGCTAATTTAGAATAGAACTGTTCTCCGTAGAAAATCTGTTGCCAATTTGACTGGCAATAAAGCAGTCATTACCAGGTGGGCTCCTTTCAGATCGGTATTAGATTGCTACGGCAGGTATCAAAAAAATATTAACTGTTATCTTTGATAACACAGATAACAGGGTTCAGGAATGGAAAGTTAAAAGTTTCATGGCTCTGTCAAAGCATGGTTCACATGAAGCCCACTTTTCTGACTTAATGAGACTGGGTTTGATATTAATAGCAGCTTTTAAGAGTATTGAAGCATAGAAAGTTTGTATTCCACATCAGAAGAGAAGCTGGGATTACTCTTGAGTTATAGTGGCATCTAGGAGATTCCTTGATTTGAATTGTTTCAAATTACAAACCCTGTTATTTTGTGTCCTGGTCCCTAGCACTACCAAGAATGCAAATGGGTTGGGTCTTAGGGAGTCCTCTGTAGTCATCTAAAAGGTTTCCATGTGGCATTTGAATTTAAGGAAGTATCTTTACTGGTAATAGAGCTTTTCCACATCAAAGCCAGGTACAGGAGCTAGACCACATGAGAAATCCTCCCAGGAGACTGCTTGTTTCATCTTCAGGAGGCTGCAGAGTCACCAGCTAATCTTCACAGGGCCTTTGTGGTTGGCAGGTATTTCAAAGCCAGCCTGGTTTATATGCCTGAGGTCACCCATATTCAAAATGTGGGCATTGAAATCAAAGATGGGGAGCAAGTTAGTTGTTTTCAGACATTGAGCAAAAGTCTGTGTTTGGTTCCTAAAATGGAACACCTGATTCTGTATTTAGAGTCTCTGCTTTTAGAAGTGCTAGACTGAATGAATTATAAAAGTCTTTGTTATCCTGCCGGAGCTCTGTTTCTAAATCTCTAAGTCCGAAATCCAGAACATAGGTTTTTCTCCAAATAGGGAAACAACTGGCTGTTGAAAATACTTTCTCTTCAGGTCACCACCTGATCAGGATTTATTTTTTCTGTGTTTTGTTGCTTGTCTGACTGACCTCTATTCTCTCAAGCCCAAGGCATTTGATTCCTGGCCTCATGCATTGCAGCATCCAGTTTGTCACTGGTGTTTTGGGTTATTTTGCATTTGATGTAATGCATCAGCTGGCCTGACTAGAGGGGGAATTCCAGTGGTGATTCTGTTGTCTGCACTGAGTTCTGGTTGGCACACAGAATTTTTATAATGTCTTAACTCTTAATTATTATCACTGGAGCAAATATGGTTGGATTATTATATAACAGAGAGAGTTTTTTCTTCTGTCAGGTGTCTGCTGGAGTACCACCAGAAGGGGATCAGAATGGCCTCATGGGGAGAGTGGATGAAGGTGTGGATGAATTTTTCACTAAGAAAGTGACAAAAATGGATTCAAAGTAAGTTTAAAAAAATTTTTAGAAGTTATTTTTTAAAAAAAGTCCATCTTGATAACTGGGCAAGCAGCACTTTCAAGCTGTGTTTGACTCCTGTTCCCAGTATCTGGGGGTGCTGTTGTCAAAGTCAGAAAATACCTTAGTAGTCAAGACATTGTGAATTCAATTACCTGTCCTTAAAAGTGGCTGCTTTGAAATAAATTGCTTTACTATACCATGCTGGGGGGATTTATGACTAGTGTTTATTTTTATAATTCAGTTGACTTAATTTTACCCTTCAGTGAAGCTTGTTAGAGCTGAAGCAGAGCTTTGTATTGGTTGAGAGTCTCCCCAGTGCTCATTGTGCACCTGGTTTTTCTCTCTAGTGAGGAGTGCTGTTGGTTACAGCGTTTTTGTAGATGACAGTAGATTTATGCTGGTTTTGAAATATGTTTAAGATGTGTTTCACCAATTTGTACTATTCCAGGTTTAAGCAAAACACTAATCTGAAAGATGTCTCTTTCTTTATATAAGAGTTATAGAGCTTATGCAGTTGCTTTGGAGCTGGCTGTGTATTTACAGAACCATGCATGTAGATGTTCTTGAATTCATGCGTGTTTGTGCACATGCATACACAGACTAAATGAGAAAGCAAGGGTGATTTCCAGGCAGCTTGGAATGACTTTTTCTGTGTTTTCCATTAAGGAAAACAGTAAGTGTGACTGGTGGATAGCTATGCCAGGAAAAGCAAATGTTCTGAAGTCACTATGAGTTATAGATACCTATAGTGACACGTGAAGCCACGTATGATATACTATGAGGAGGCATGAAATTATGGTAGCTTTGAAAAATGTACTAAGCAGGTTAAGTTCAGGGTGCTCACAGGCTTGCATTCTCCTGTGCCTGCCAGCTGCCCATTTCACATGTCCCTGTGAACTTGCACCATCCCTGCTTGCCCATCCCTGGCCATACTCATTGCTGAGGATTTTTATTTGGGACACCACTGGCTCTCTTTCCAGTTTGCGTGCTTTTATGTGAATATGTACATGTTCAGCTTATTCCTTAAGTGTGCATACTCTGCTCAGAAGATGCTTCTAGAAAATCTTAGTGGCAGGTGGGCTCTTTAGGGATTGGTTTTGCTTGTTTGCTCTTTTGGGTTTTGTGGTTTCTGTTTATTTTGGTTTTGGTTTTTTTTGGGTTTTTTTTTGTTTGTTTGTTTTTTTTGGGTTTTAGTTTTTTTTGTGTTTTTGGTTTTTTTTTTTTTGTTTTTTTGGTTTTTTTTTGGTTGTTGTTTTTTGGATTTTTTGAAGATGCGCATCTGCACTATAAAAATGACCTCTGTATTCTTACTAAGAGAAAGTGGCTGTGCCAGCTATTTCCTCTTTCAAGCAGGGCCTTTAAAGAACAAGATCTCCCAAAAGTCATGTTAAACATGTGCCTACATCAGTTCTTCTCCTTTTACTACTAGGCAAGTGCAACCCACAGACAGTGCATTCTGGAAACAGAGCAGAGTGAAATTGTTTGTTGTGGTGGGTCGACCCTGTGCCCACCATAGCTGCCCTATCACTCCCCTCCTGCTGGACAGAGGAGAGAAAATATTAGAGAGGCTTTTGGGTTGAGATAAGGGCAGGGAGAAATGTCTTGCCAGTTACTGTCATGGGCAAAACAGACTCGACTTGGAGGAAAATAAATTTAATATATTACCAATCAAATCAGACTATGAGAAATAAATCAAATCTTAAAAATACCTCTCCCCACCACTCCGTCTTTCCAGGGCTCAACTTCACTCCTGATTTTCTCTACCCTCTCCTCCCCAGAGACACCAGGGACAGGGAATGGTGGCTGCAATCAGTTCATCACACATTCTCTGCTGCTGCTTCCACTTCAGCAGGAGGACTCCTTACACAGAAGCCACTCCTTTAGACCCCCTACTGCCAAAACCTGGTCATGCAAACCCGATATCCATGTGCATAGACAGCTTGGTTAGAGTTGTTTGGTGTTAGAAACAGCTGGATTCCCAGTGCAGATGAAACAACTGCACAAAGCAGCACAGGAACCTCAAGATTATATGATCAATGCTAATTGTCCTGTTGTTTATATAGAGACACCAGGTAATGATTGGGCCTAGGGCAATATATGGGTCATAGAAAACATTAGCTTTGCCTGGAAGAAGTAATTTGATACTATTTAAAAAAGGGAGGAGGGGAGTGGAGAAAAGTTTGAAATGTCTGTTTCTTTTTCAGGAGACCATCAACTAAAAGTTCAGACAGCAGCGAGCACAGTGAAGCAGGTGATGAGAAGAAGAAAAGGGACTCGAGGAAGAGTGGCTTCCTTAACTTAATCAAATCAAGAGGCTCCAAATCTGAACGCCCCCAGACTGTGTCAGTGGCTGAGGAGCCCTCCTCACCCAAGGTTGCTGCAAAAAGCCCAGCTTTAGACACAAGCAAGAAGGAGGCAAAGCCTGCAGAGCAGAACGGTGGCACAGAGCGATCTGAGGAATTAAAGACTCCAGACTCACTGGAGGAAGTGCAGACAGATGATGTGGCAAAAGCTGAGAAGGGTGACAGCAAGGGAAGCCCCCAGGGAGGCCGGAGGTACGGTGTGCAAGTGATGGGCAGCGGACTTCTTGCAGAAATGAAAGCCAAGCAGGAGAAGAGAGCAGCCTCTGCTCAAAAGGTGAAGGCAATTTGATTTCTTTTGAGTTGTTAAAAAAAAGAGCCAAACTGTGTGTCTTCAGGAGAGGTGGTTTGGGACTGCAAGGGTTGGTGGCTGGGGCTTGACACATCAGTCCTGCTTTCCAACAGGGATTGTGGTGTTCCTGCAAGAGGACTGCTCTCTGCTGTGGTGGTTGAACACAGACTGGGCAAGGCACAGGCTGCACATGTGGAGCAGGAGTTGCACCCTTGTACCTGCACTTTCGCTCCCCTTGGGGAGGTAGTGACACTTGCCCTTGCACTTGGTGTCAGACCATCACAAACACAGAAGAGGACATGTAATTGTTTGCACATATCACAGAATAACTTGGGCCCAACTAGTAAGCCCAGCTCAGTATCTCCACTCTGTATGATGTGTGGTTTGTTCACAGTGCACACTGGAATTGCTTCAAAAAAGATAAAATTAGGACAGGCTTCCTACTGTGTGCCCCTTGCACACAAATACCTCAGGTATGTGGCAGAGTTAAGTACAGTGGCTGTACTCTTTCAGAAAATTATATAGACAGATGGAGAAGTCTGATGTATATTAAATTATATATTCTATGCAGAGAAGTGAATCTGGCTACCAGTCGCTGTTTACAACATTTGGCATATACTTTTGTTGTTGCACTTTTTGATTTTTATGTCCTTTTGTACCACACCTAATTATTTTTATGCCTTTGATTTATGTATTTCAAATACTAACAATGAAAGAAAATAACCTGTTAAAAACTTATTTCCAGTTGTCTGTCCAGATTCCCTTTGCTCTCTGTAATTTTCTCTTCTGTGAAGTGCTGATCCTGGGCAGGAACTCTGCTGCACTCTGCAAATGTACAGAGTGGAATATCCTTGTGCTCCTCCAAAGCATTCTGTGCTGGCCTATTTTGCCTGATGCCCATTTGCCATTGGTCTTCCCCGTTATTATCCTCTGCTTCCTGCCAGCTGCAATTGGCATATTCCACAAGTACCAAAGAATCAGCCTTTTTTCACTTCTCTCCTCCTCTTCCATGTGCAGGGCACTCAGATGTCCTCCGTTTGCCATCACTGTCCCCTGTCATTTAAAAGGTGTTACCTTACAGTAAAGCTGCTCTTGTGCTTTGTTGTGTTTTCCTTCCTTTGACACGTACAGAGTTGTCTTGCTGTGGCCAAGCAAGGCACCCAAAGTCCATTTTTAAAAAGGTGTTACCTTACAGTAAAGCTGCTCTTGTGCTTTGTTGTGTTTTCCTTCCTTTGACACGTACAGAGTTGTCTTGCATTTTTGCCTTTCTTCATGGCCTTACAGTGCTTGCCATGATGTGTGAGCCATTCCTGCAGACACCAGAGTCTTGTCACAAGCAGATTCGAATTAATGCAGTTATCTATGGATCATTAAAAGGATCCTCAGTGCAGAAACGATTTTTCTAAAGAATGACCAATTCCTTCCTTTCTCATTGGTATTAAGTAATGCCCATGAATAGTCTCATTGACTTCTAAAGTACCAGGTTTTCAAATAAAATGCCATATGATTTTAAATAAGAGTATTATGCCTTGCCTGTAATTTATAAAATACCGAGCTGTTCCAGATTATATTAATTTTTACAAGTGCATAATTGTGTATGCTTCATGCTCTTTGGGTTCTTAACACTTGCTATCTACAAGTCAAATCTGAGTCAAGTGAGTCAAATCTGGAAGGACGTGACTGAGGTAGAATATTAGCATGTGTAACTTTTTTTATAACTGGGGAAAGTAAAAGTCCTCTTCAACTGGTGAGCTTTCATAACATTAACTGGAAACTTTAATTTCATCCTTCAGAAGTAAAAGTTGTTGTTACCTATTCCAAGGTTTTGGGGTGGTTTTTTTCTATGACACTTAATTACTGGCTGGAAAGATTAGTCCTCTTATTTCAGGTTTAAATTACAAGAAAATAATGTTATCAGTCTTATTTTTTGTACAATTTTATATTTATGGAATGCAAAATTATGCCTTTATACATATACATATATAAATGTGTGACAATAAAACTCAACTGAAATAGGAATATGTACACAGCAGAGTACTGAGTTATCTATCCTTAATGTTGCTCAGAGGAGACAAATTTGAAGTGCTGTTCAAAAGCATTTTTTACATACTTCATCCATCACAATATCAAATAGTTTAGGTTTGCACTTTTATTCATGATACTCATGAAGGTGGAAATCATGCAGTATCCTGACACCTGAGCTGTAGAGATAGCATCCCTCTGCGACATTGTTTAGGATGGTTATGATATCAAGTTCTGTAATACTTTCAAATTTATCAGAATTTCAGTATGATAGAAAATTGCATTTTCCTGCAAGGTACAGATGGCTGCTTATATTCTGAGCTATTTTACATGAAAACAAAGCCAGAAGGAATTTACTATTTCATTCATACCCTACCACAGTCTTGTTACAGATAAAAGTGATGAGCAGGTGCAGAGTACATGGAAAGATGGTAAATGCATTTTTGTTTTCTTTTGCTTAGAAAACGACGTGGGAATTGGCACTAATGGTAGAGTCAAGTATTTGGAGATCAGTGTTGCCGCAGGGCACACATAAATAGATCTTTTAGCTCCATCTAGTGTTCCTCACTGGATTTTTAAATACCTGAGCAAGGCCCACGAGGAAACCATCATTTATAGCCTGTTTATTCCCTCTCAGTGGCAACCATCTCTGCAGTGTTCTCCAGCTTTGCACAAATTCCTATTAAAAATACAGCCTGGGCATTATTTATCTATGTAATGAATTCACCTGTATTGATATGACTTCTCAGGGTAAATTTTTGTTGCCAGTGTTTAGTGTTGTCTGGGGACCATAAGCTGTTTGTAATGTGTTTACAGTAGGTAGCCAAACATGCTCACATCCTAATTGCATTTTTAAGTACTACACTAATAGGTGCCAGCACTGGCTTTTCTGCTTGTATTGGTACATGGTCATATTTCCCCAGTTGTCCCATAACTAGAGAGGGAGGAAGGAACTACAGTGAAATTAGTTTCATACACTCATGCAGCTCTCCTAAGTCATCTACTGTAGTTAAGTGTTATGCATCTTTCTGCAGTATTTGCATAAGAAAATTAGTTTCTCGGTGAAAGTTCAAGAGAATTTACATTCCATTAAAAGAGTGTTGCAAAAATAGGTGTTTTTTTCCGAGGTACAGAAGAAAAGTCCAGCAAAAGGAGAGTGGTATTTCCTTAAAAATATATATGGCCAAGACAGTCTTATAGAAAAACATGTAACTTCAGGAGGTGAACAGGTGAAAATTTAGCCAAAATATCAATGTCAGTCAAGAAATGGGAACAAAAACTGAGATCTGCCCAGTGGCACAAAGCCCTAGTGTTTCTATTTCTGGAAGTGACTTTGTTTTGTCCATATGGACACTGCAGCTAAATATTCTGGCCCTACAAGTCACAGCATTTCTAGAGTTCATCTGTCCAGAAGACTTCATTGTATCAGGGTATTTTTACAGCACAGGAAGCTTAATGATTATTCTAATAGCACCCTCCTTAGTGCAGTGTGCCATGCTAAGTGTTCACCTGTTCTTAGAGGAGAGGTTGGGAAATAGCATCACTCTGCCAGGTCTTATACAGGAATGGTAAACACTCAGCATCTCCGTTCTCTTTGTTGTATTGAAGAGAGGCTTTGTTTTAGGAGCTGTCAAATTACATGAGCAAAGTGGAGGTATCAGTAAATCTGTAAGGCCAGTTACACTGTCTTCTGCATCAGTCCCCAAAAATCATCTTCTCTTGAAATGCATGGGAAAGGCACACAGCCAGCAGGGATGTTTAGAGATCGTTTCTTGATGCTTGTATTTGAAATACTGATTTCACTCCAAATACATCAATTTTTCTATAGTAGGCATGTACTTCTGCTACTTGTAACCATTTTCTTCCTTCCTGTGTTTCCTGTTGTCCCATTTTAAACTATATGCTATACTTAGCAGTCTTCCAGGTCATAACCCCCAAAAGGTAGTAATCATGTTTGTACACTGTGTGGCACGTGATGGAGATTTCTGAATGCTATGGGAGGGACAGTCAGAGTTGGTGTTGGAGCAGTAGCAGTGACCTGAACACATTAGCGTTACTTATGCATGGGTATATAACCAAATACAGTGCTCACCAGAACAAATAATTTTCTTTAAGTCATTTGCCACACTGACTGTCTTGAAATAGTAAATAAAGATCAAGATTGAAGCTGCCTGGCTGCAGAAGTCTATCCCTACATAGTTTTAAAAAAAAATCTCACTTTTACTCCTAGTCTTATCTTTATAAGGCTTTCTCTCTTAGTATATCCTGCACCTACTTCTATGTGCTTTTTTTCAATCCTCTCATTTGTCCTTCTGCCTAAGCTTTGGTAGCAGGTAAGGCAGTAAAAGGAGGCTTCTCCTCCTTTAAAGGTTCTTTTGCAAGTGCTGCAGATATAAACTTCTCCTGATGAATACACAGGTTTCAGCCTCACTTGGCTATAACATGATAAAGGCCTCTAAAGTTTGGGGTTTTTTTTTGAGACCAAGATGTTAGAAACCTATTATTTACAATAGAAGAGAGGCAAAATATCAGCACATAAACCAGAAGTCCCTTTTCTTTTGAGGTGCTGAGCACCCAGCAGTGCTGGTGATGAGTAGCTTTAAAAACTTTTCAGTGAATAAGGTCTGTTGGTTTTTAGGGGAATCCTGTAAATATGTGAGCACAGCTACTTCTGTAGTTGCAGATTTATCTAAAATAAGAAGTTATTCTTCTGTGTAGAAGAGCATAAGATCAATTCAGCAGTCATATTCAAAATCTAGATCTTCAGAAAAAGGTTTTCATTTCAAACAAAAAGCTTTTAGATCCAGAGCTATGTTAGGAGGCCTGACACATAGGAGGCAGTGTGTCATTGCAGCTTTGGTAGGCATGTGGCAGTGTTAGGTGCAAATCAGGGTAGTTTCCTTCCCCCTTAACTCTCCAAGATCTGAAACAAAGAGAGAGAATGCAACGTTTCTTGCTATCACTGATTTCTCTGCCTGATGGCTTCCAAATTAGAGGGTTTTTCTTAATAGGACAACTGAGTTGTGTTAATTGCAGATATATTACTAATCTGAGAGCTTTTCTCACTCTTTCAGAAACTTGGGAATGACACAACTCCCAGAGAGTCTTTTGACACAGCAATGAGCTCAGAACGACTGGATGGAAGTGGTACAGGTACAGTATAAGTTTCCTGGTATAAACTTCCTAGAAAACGCAAAATGCCTGATGTCCAAAATCTCACTTCCCTCTTCAGACTAAAGGTCTGCAATTGGTTAAGCAAAGTAGGAGTTTACACTATGTGAAGAGAATTAGAAACAAGCTCACTTTTTGTGCTATGGATGGCACTTCTCTTGAAGTCAGCTCTAGGGCTGAGGTTATGGCTCACTTTTTTACTCTTGTTGCACAGGAGGGAAGGTACTTGGTGCAGGTGGCTGGGGTGCCTTTGGAAGAAGGCTGGCTTTTAATGGGATCAGCAAAGCTGAAGCTCAACCCAAGAGCCAGCAAAAATGCCTGTGCACAAAGAAGTGGAAGTGCTCAGTGTATCTGAGGATGGAAATATGACCAGTTTTCGAGCTTTAGGTCTGCTCATACTAACTTGAGTAGTGCTGACTTTCAGCTGACTGTAGTGCTGTCAGTCTGTCAGTCAGCAGTGCTGACTCATAGTCAATGGTAGCTGGCTCTTCCCAGAATTTTACCAGTCTGATCGAAGCCAGGGCTGTCTGCAAAGCTGTGGAGGCCCCTGGACACTGCTCATGTGCACAAAGCAGCTCTCCATTGTGTACGAAATGGTGTTCAGCCCTGCAGTGCTTACAGCACCGATTCCCTCTGCACCTCATCTCTCCATGCCCTTGTCAAACCGCAGTCCTGGCCCTGACATGGCAGTGCCACACTTCAGCCACCTGAGGACAAGGCTAGCAGACTGGTTTGCATGTATACTTTGGGGACTAGCCAGTGAAGGTTTCAAAAGGGATTCAGCTCTGGTGGTTTGTTTTACTACCTGAAAGGAGTGATCTGAACTAGGAAATCCAGGTCTGATATCTCAGCAGCAGTGATATCCTGCAAGCCTGGCACACAGGATTGCTAAAACATACCAAAAAAAAGGCTGGAAAAGCAGGCTGAAATCAAAATCCAAATGTGGCCATCTTGATTCAGCACTTCAAAGGTCAATTTTGAAGTTTTATGTCTTTCTAAAGCTTTTTTAAAAAAGCATATTCAAAGCATGCCATAATTTATAAATCAGTGCTTTTAAAGCCTGCTTGTCTTTTGAGGAGGACATTGTGAACTGTATGTGTCCCCTGAAGACAGCATCCTAAAGTCAGAGGAGCAAGGATAGTCTGCACTTTGGGCATTGGAGTAGCTGGGGGTGTCTGACCTCAAGTTGCCTCTGGTCATCGTCTCTGTATATGACACATTTCACCCCACCTCACTGCACTGTGCTTGCCTCTTCCTTTTGGCCTCCAGCTCTCAGTTGTTTCCCTACCACTCTTGCTTGAGAGCTCCCCAAGGCTTCTTTTCATTGTTGCAGCTATGGTTAGTCTTTGGCTTGGGCTAATTTATTTTAAATTACTTCTAATAATGTTAGAAGGCCTGAGGTCAGGAAGAAAAGAAAGAAAGTTAATGGAAAATTGCTGAATATTGTTACAGGAGAACTAAGCTAGTGGTTCTGAAGGAGAAGAAGTTTTGGGGTTTTTTTTCCTTGCTTTGTGTCTGGATGCTGCCTGCTTCTTTTGTATGCACACACGCACGGGTGCAGGTGGTTGCCCGCTGTTTCACTTGCAGCAAGAAAGAATTTCACATGTGCAGACACAAACTCTCACTGTCATGCACTCACGCTCAACTCTACGTGCCATACAGCTGTCTGCTTTGCCAGAGTTTACCTCCAGCTGGGCTGGAAAACGGCTACATAGGCTGGAAAAACATACTGGAGATTGGCTTGCAACAAACTGTATAAACACTCTCCCTCCCTTCCTCCCACTGCCATTAAAATGCCTGTGCTCAGCACTTCCATGTTCAGTAGGCTTTCTGAATGGGAATAGCAGGTAGGTAGGTCAAGTCAGCATCTGTGAGCACACACTTGGTTTTGCCAAGTACCAAGGCTACCAGTCTGCATTTCAGTTAGTCTGAAATTCTCTTCTGAGATAAAAGGTGTGAAAACTGTTGAAAGTCCCAGACTAAGAAACAAGTTCCAAGATTATCATTGAAACTGCTAGATACAAGTCTTCTACCTCCTGAAAGCTGCAGAGTAGGAAAGTAGAGCAGGCTTTTTGCTTGTTAGCAACCTGGAGTCCAGCAGGCTTTCTACCAGTAGCACAGTTCGATGGGACTGCTTGCAAGTCACTGTAAATTGATCTCTAAATACTTTGGTCTTTGTTTGGAATAGACAACATGTTGGTAAACTTACTAATGTTTGGAAACTGTAAGCCATGTACAGTGTTATTAGACAAATCAAAATACTACATAAAGAATACTTTGATCTGGGCTGAGTTTCAAAATCTCTTCTAGAGCTTGCTAAAAGCAACAAATGAAAAGATGTAGCCTGCTGGTCACATACTTGGGATTTATTTTCTGGGCCAGGATTTCTCTGTTGATCTTGGAAACCCAGCCTTTTGTCTGTAGAGACAAAAAACAGTCAAAAGTGGCTTTTTCCACTGATCCATCACTGTTTTCTCAGCAGGTAGGCTGTGCCATCTGCTCCTAGAAATACAAAGGAGGAATAAGGTCCAGCTAGCCATCATCTCAAATATATAAAAAAGGGGGACATGCAATTGCTGTCTTAGGCAATTGAATCACAAATCTTAGCACATGTCAAAATTAGCAGGTTTAGATGCTTTGCTTGCAGTGATTTTGAATAAGACATTGGGGATCCTCTTACACATAGCAATGCATGTGTTAGCTTGTGGTGGTATTTTCCACACCCCTATAGCTGTGCATGGACCTTCCTGTGCTGCAGCAGACTTCATTTTATGTGTATATTTATTTCAGTGCCTAAACAACAGCAGACCCTTCCAGACAGTCGGTTTGCATCGAATAAAGGTGACTCCATCTCAGCATCATCAGAAAAAAATTCAAAAGCTGAACCAAAGGCAGAAGCTGGTGCAAAGGCAAGAAGTTCTTCCAATACACCAACTAGTCCAAAGCCCCCACTGCAGTCAACAAAGCCCAGCCTGGCAGGACGACCCACAGTGCCACAGAAACCACGCTCTGCCTCTCGTACTGGTGAGAAGCTCTTCTGGGCAGTTGTTATCCCCAGCTCTAGGTGCTGTTTGTGTGGGCTGTGGTGGAGACAGCCATTGCCACATTCTGAACAGAAGTTAAAAGGAGAGGGACACTACTTCATTACCTTGCTCTCGACTCACATCCTTCTCTTCTACCTCCCTTTGCCCTAATTCAAATAAACTTATTAAAATGGTTTAATCTGTGACCCTCAAGAGTAAAGTGTGAGAAGCAGTAGTGGCAGTGGCAGTGTTTAGTTAGCCTGCTGTCACAGAAGAGGTGAGCACAGAAAGCTACTTCAGCATCAAAGCCCTATTGTAGTAGCACTGACAAAAATAAATGTGTTTTCTCTAAAAACCTGCCTCTATGTACTAAAGTCCTTGGCATTTTGTGGCAGGCTGCTCTTAGCCCCTCAAGCAAGTGCCTGTTTCTTAATAACTTGTACAAACCAGCTGTCTCTTACTTTTTCCTTGTTTAGCCTTTGTTTATTTCCCTATTGCTTTTGACTGAAAATAATTGTAACTGGGCTTTTATAATCCTGCAAGACTGCCTTCTGCCCAGATATTATCTTAAGGTTTCCAATAGTGGGAAATGTTTCAGCACATCTCCCATGCATTTTGTCTGTTGTTTAATAGGCCAGTGTCACAACCTCCTCTTCCCAAAGTACAGCCACTGCAATTGAGGAGAATTAAAAGCCAGTTACAGACTTCCCAAGTATCTACAGCAAATATAGCTCATTAACTGCCAGGGAGTGAAAAAATATGAGCATGGCCATCTGTAAGAGCTTGCAGCCCTCTTGACTTTTCCCATAATCACTGTTGACCTTAGAATGATGTCATTTATGATAAGGATGAGGAGTCAAAGGGATGTTACGGTCTCCTCCCTGCTCTTGATGTGAAACCTGAGCCTTCCTGAGTCTCTGCACTCCAGTGGGCAGAATGTCGTTCACATACAAAATCACCTTCAGATTTTAGGTGGATTTACATTTATTTTATTGACCATTTTAGAAACGGTCATCGAAGTGAGGGATGTTGAGTGAGATGCTCATGAAGATGAATGTAACAGGGAGGGCATGGATTATTAGTGGTGCTTAATCTGTCAAATAGGCAGTCAGAAATACCTGAGCTGTCTCTTTCTGCCAGCTCCTATTTCCTGCAGAGAGAGCATACTGTGGATTTAACACAAGAGAGTAATTAATACTTACCCATAATAAGCCAGTTCTTTGGTTGATAGTAAAAGCAGCACAGCTCTGTTGCAGACTAATTTCTATCCTAATATTTGTAGTAACCCACTGCCTAAGGATGCCCAGGCAACGTGATGAAGAAAACCAAGCAATCATCCTTTCTATGTTCTTGCTCTTGCTGTTGTTTCCAGCACTGTGGCCACACAAATAGTAGCAAATTTTTTGCTAAGTAATCTGGGTGCAAAGGAGCACAGCTCAGATGTCCACAAATTGTCAAAGATTGAAAGTCCATATCTAGCTGTTTTTGCCAGTCACTGTGCTCCTCGTGTTGATACTGAGCTTTCCCAAGCAAGTGGCCTCAGAGGCATATCAAATGCATGGAGAAGGTTCAAGAATTATTGTATCTGTTCATACCAAATTGCATTTGGGAAGCTCATCACTTTCCTGTGCTGAAACAGTTGACTCTTTGTGATCTCTCCTTAGCAGAGATAAATTTGGATTAATTTCTAGTATGCAACTGAATTAACTCTTTTTACAAATACGTAATACAGATGATACTCTGACTCCCTTTTGTTCTTCTGTCAATGCTAACCTATCTTCCTAGTTCCTCTGTTATGTACACATGCCACTGTTTACTTCTTGAAAAGCAAACTTAAAAACAGTTTAATAATCCACTGTTGCTGTACTTCCCTACTGTCCAAATGAGGCCTCTGGAGTGTAAGACTGAAAAGGTCTTCCTGTAAGGACTGTAAAGATGGTAGTCAGCTTGCCTTACATATCCAGCCTTTTAGAGACAAGATATCCAGATGGTTTTAAACTATGGATTTAAGTTTAAGTTTCAGATTTTCTCACAGTCCAGAAGATGGAAGTATTTTTTTCTTTTCAGCAACTCTTTATGGGTGCCCTTGTGTTATGCTCTGGGAAGTTATTCATGGATGTACAGAGTTCTGTAACACTTTTTATATAATTTTTTTCCCTGGTTCACTTTTAGACCTTATCATTGTGAAACAGGACATCTAAATTGATGAGTTTATTATGTTTCAGAACAAAAAAAATATATAACTAGAACAAATATTTCCAGAAACCCATCAAATTTTTTTTTTCAGCTGTTCTTTCCAAATTCCTACTTATATCTTGCATGTAAATCACATGATCACATCAGATTTCTATTTGCACTACAATAGCAGTACACATAAAAAATGCTGAAATTGAGATCGTCTGTTTGACCACTAAAAGTCTTTCACCTGGACTGAGGTCCATACAATTTGTTCCCTTGTTGTAATGTAAATTCATGAATCCTTCTTTTTCTGACACAGGTTCTGGCTGGTTTTTGTTTGTGTGTTGTGTTGAGGTTTGGTCCATCATAAACAACTGTTTCTGTGAGCTTTAGTGTAGATACAATTTTTCCTTTTCACTCTTTTGTTTGTGGTACTCCACAGAGGATGCTCCAGAGTCTCCCTCCGGCCCCAGTTCCCCAAAAGTTGCCCTGCTTCCACCAGTGCTGAAGAAAGTTCCTTCTGATAAAGAAAAGGATGGTCAGAGCAGCCCCTCAGTCAGATCATTTTCTCAAGAAGGTAGGAGTATTTGTGTAGGAGTATTTGGTGTCTTCTAGTGAAATTTGATGTGTCAATGTCTCCTGATTTGTTTTCACCTGGAAGGGGGAAGAGGGTTATGCATTTGAAGGTGCAAAAAGCAAGAAAAATTTATCTGGTCACCTATTCAGCATCTTGTCCACCTATCTTTGATCAAATAAAATAAAAAATTAATCCCTGGGTATTAATAATGCAACTGAACAATTAAGGGATTCATGTGTACATTTATGGTTGGTTTGGTCTGAACTAAGATGTTCACACCAATAATGTGAAATTTCACACAATAATGGGAAATGCAGCTCTGTGGTTCAGAATGTTTCCAGGGGAGAAGCCATGGCTTTTTTCCTTGCAGCCAGCCCACTGCTCTCTTTGTTTTCCTTTCTGCTGGTCTCTATATGTGACTGACTTCGCCTCCCCATCTTTGGGCAATGAGTCTCTGTGTGCCAGGGCAAGGCTTGGTACCTGTTATCTTTTATACCCAACAGTAGGCTGCTCTCTTCTCTTTGCTGATTTTCATGTGTGCACTGGATTTCTACTTTTGCTGATGGATTTTCATGCCCTGAGTTGATTCTTAGAAGAGCTCAAGCTTCCTCTGATAGCACAGGGTATGTGCAGAAATAGTCACAGGAATGTTGCTCAACAACATGGTGTTAGCTGGCACAAGTGATGATGCTTGAAATCTGGGGGTGAGGTGTGTTTCCTTCCTGGGTCTCTCCTCAAGAAAGACATCTAAGGTGATTCCTATCACTTAAACTGTGAAACAAAGGGGTGCCCTTTCACACTCTGACAGCAGATTTTCACAGCATAAAATGGGGAAAAAATGAGTTGAGGTAGCTACATAATGCTGGGTTGTGAAGACTGAGAAGTTGTGCTGCAGAATCCACTGTCATCATTCAGATGATCCAGATTACCAAAAGCAACAGAAGTCAGGCACTGTGCTTTCTTACTCCTTGCTCCCTTAAGCCTCTCCAGTCAAACACAGAATTTTCTATTCGGCTCTACATGGTACTGTACATATTTTATCAATAATAGTTTAGACTTGCCAGGTCCTTAAGGAGCTGCTGGGCTTTGCATGAAGTTGTTTGGAAAAGAGTAAATTCTGTTTATTTTATTTGTATTCCTTTTCATGTTTTCTTTTTTATTCATTACTGTCATTACTTTTTTATTCATTACATCACTTAGCCATTCCTCTGTCCTTGCTTTCTGCCTCTCTTCAGGCTAGCATTCAATTTATTTCTGCAACTGGTAAATCACTGCAAATCTGTCTGAGTTAGTAACAAAATTATATCTCCTGTGAAATAAAGCTACAAATTAGATGATACTTGATTGTAAAATTGCTTTATGTCGATGATTTTAACTGTACTTCATGGGATAACCTGAAAATAGACCACTTTGCACTGTGCAGCTATGAGATCGGGCTGCAGTTACCAACATCTCAAGATATCTGGACTACATTTAAACAATCAACTGGCATACTGATTACTTCTCTCTGAATAATTGATTAAATGGGTTGGATAAGTGAAAATTTTCATATTACCTTCTGTATGTGGGCCTACAGAACAGCTTAGGAGTATAAACAAATCCTTTTCCTTGCTAGAGCAAACAGGAGATTGTCAAAAAAGAGATGCAGCTCTTGACTGTGCCAAGCCATCTGGCAGCGTGAGAACCACTCCGGGGCAGTATTCTACCAGTGCAGAAGAGGAAGCTAATGTGCTTGGGCAGAGGATGGCACAGCCAACTTCTGGTTAGATGTTTTCATTTTTCATCAAGGTGGTGCTTGATAACTGGCACTAACAATTGTTAAGAAATGGTAATAGCAAAGAAACCATAGAAGGGTGTGGGTTTGTCATATGTCATCATGAGAATGGTAAAAATCTCTTGGGGTTCTAATAATATTTCTGCCCTCATAGGATTTACATGGTATGAAAAAATTCACAGATACAACATGTTTTGTGCATGTTTCCTTTGTGTCAACTCCAGTCACCAGTTCCATCTAGCACATGCAGCCCCTCTGCAGAAGAGCACTCACTACTATCTGTGACTGCTCAGTGCAGCAACATTGGCACGCTGCAGGAAGGCTGGCTGCTGCTTGCTGTGCTTGCACACCTGTCATTTCTAAGATCATGCCCTTCAGTGTTTCAAAAAACATTTCAGTTTGAATATTGTTAGTGCCAGTTTCAGTGCATCACTCACAAAACCATTTGAGAACTGGGTAAATCGGATTATTTATCATTACTTTGATTTTCAGTTGCAAAAGCAAAGAAAAATGCCACCTAAAGAGCCCAAGCCCAGAACTGTTAGTCAAAGGAGCAGCTTTGACTCACAGTGAGCTCATTCAGCAGGCTATAAAAGTGTTCATTTCTTTTATGTGCTTTTAAAATATAAAAGCTCCTGTTCTCAAATGGTACATGTTTATATGTTTCTTTACCTGTTAAATGGTTCATTTGAAAAGTTGTTCAAAATTGCTTTTTTTTTCTAAAGTGTTTTAATTGTGTATTTGAACATCTTATGCAATTCCATTTACCCACAGTTTTTCTGCTTATAAGACATCACATAACACTTCCTCAGCCCAAAATTTATCCTTTTTGTATTATAGAATCAAAGTTAGTCCATCCAAACTGAGAATCTCCCTTTCCTATCATAATCAAATTATTATATTTTAGTTCATTCTGAGATACCTCTCTGGCAAAGTAAGTTTTGCAAGCTGAGATCCTGCCGTAGACTGATGCAGGTCACCTGTGTTGTACGGTTTCATCGAGGGGAGGGTAAGCTCTTCTGGCAGAAGCCTGCTTGCATTATGTGGACTTAAATGCCTGATACATCTTTCAGACATTTATGAGGCAAACTACTTGCCTATATTTATCAGGCCATAAGCTAAAATGGCTGCTGCAGGATGTGTTCTGGATTTTGTTTGAAGTCAGTGAAGGCCAGACAAAGGCCAGGTAATTATTAGGAGCTACTGGTATCAAGGATGACTCAAAAAATTTCCAGGGACCTATTTCTTTGAAAAGCAGTGGTGTATTGGAAGGTAGAAATGCCTGAATATTTTTGTACAGGATAATCCTCTCCAATTCTGTGAAATGGCTTTAAACACTTTTCTCAAAATCCCTTCCTGTTTCCCAGCTTGTAATGCCAGGGTAAGAATGCAGTGATTGTGTAGCTGCTGGCCCTTATTTCCTCACATATTTTGGCTAGCACAAAGGAGAAAACAGGTGTTTTGGACTCAGGAGAACTATTTGGCTGCCTTGGGATCCCTCTCTGTACTTCCCACATTCCTGGCAGTCCATGGCACAGCCTGCCACACTTAGAAATGGCTGAAGAGATGGTCAGTGGCACGCTGCTGCTGTGGCTGGAGCTGCGTGCTGGGGACAGTGCAGGCTGTTCATTGCAATGATGAGGCTACAGGTGAGTGCTACACGGGGAAGGAGAAGTGGTGCTGCATGGCCACAGCAGCCCCTGGTGCCTTGTCACGAGAGGTATTCACAAAAGTGGTCAGGAGTAAGGATCAGTGTGAACCAAAGCCAACCATCCCTACCCAAAATGGTGGATCAAAGAAGGTCTTGTAATGACAACATTTAATTTTGTGGGAGTGAAGTGAGGTGACTTGCAGCAAGGTCCATTTAAGGGCCACAGTGTGTTTGAAGTTTCACTTCAAGTGCAAGTATGAGATTTGTAATGCTATCAGTCCTTGGGTAAGGTCACCCTGGTTGATGTGTATAACCATCTTGTTGCCATAGCAGTTGTAGGCCACTGATTAGGTCAGGAATCTCAACAAGGTTTTACAAACTGGTTTTCCAATTTATTTTGAAGCTTTTAGGTTTGGAGAAAGCCCTGGCTTTATGGAGATTTCAGAGTGCTGGGTGACCAAAATGTGTACTGTTTACATTTAGATTGTGGGAAGTGAATGTGGCCTCCTGCTTTCCCCATTGCCAAGCACAGCAAGGTGCAGAGCCATGGGTGTCCTTTTTATCAAGGGACAGGAAGGACATTGGGATCTGGAAGTGTAGTGGGGCAGGGAGAAAAAGTTTGGGTATCAAGAATTAATGGACCCATGGTACTCCTCCTTGTGAAAATTAATTCAGTGGTATCAGGAGAAGCTCCCATGTGCATTAATGACTTTTTAATTGTTATTTTTTCTTCTTCCTTTCTCTTCTGACATCATTAGTAAGTCCTGTTTCTGTTTTATGCAGCTGCAAAAAGAAGCCCTGGGCAGCAGTCTCATGAGTTCCAGGAACTGAAGCAGAGGTCCTTAAGTAAAGATGGCCATCAGGGAAGCAAGTCCAGTGACTCTGGAGAAGAAGCAGATAAAGATTTTATTTTTATTTAGCAATCAGTACAAGTGCTTTGTAGCGCAAGAGCTTTTTATAACAATCGGGGTTCAGCAATCAACAGCCCTTTTAGTCAGCTGCTCTTTCACCACAGGTACATTTCCATGCAGAAAACCTGATCTTCCAGTCATGACTTACAGTACACCTGGCATTGATTCGGTCCTTAATTTCTGGTGTGTACAGTGCAAGGCATTCCTTTCCATGCCTTTGCCTAAAGCCAGCTATTCTTTCACGTGTTCTACTTGAATTTCTCTGAAGCAGCTACAAGGAGTGCCCTGCATTAGGGCATTTAGAAAGCAAAGCAAATTAACTGGACTCTGTCTTACACTAATACACTGTACAGCAGGTAATGTGTTGTACTGCTGAATGTAAATGTGTCAGATCTGCACGTGACTTACCTATAAATATATTCTTGCGGTATGCAATTGCACATTGTAATTATATTAAAAGAGCACACTAATAAAATAATTTGTATAGATTATATATATTAAATGCTTGGGTATGGTTTTTACATTCTCCCATAGGGAGCTTCTTTCTTCCTGTTCACCTACTGTACATAAAGCTCCAACGCTTACATTTGTGTACCGTCAGAAAGCACAACAGATAAGGATTTGGATTACGTATAACCATGGTATGCTTCCACATTCGTATATTAATGTATATAGTTGATTGGAATGAGGGCAATTGAAATTTTATTAATATTGGTGTTTTCTGGAGGCCTTCCTTGGTTCTGTCTGCATATTAGCTTCATTTCAATGTGTAATTCTATGAGAAACATAGTTCGACATCTGTAAAAACATTTCAGCTTTTGAGGGAAGGGATGCAAATTTCATGGCTACCCACTTACATTACAGGTTGAAGGGATTTTATTCATATGTATATTTGTAACAATAAAAAAATGATTTTACAACTGAAATACTAGTCTTCATTTTTACAGCACTGTTTGTGGTCTGGTGGTCTCTGATCTTTGAATGCTGGCACTGGGTCACGTAGGCAAAGTGCGCAGTTAAGACAAAACCTGTATAATTTTTCTGCTTCTAGTAACGTGCCTGTTCCAGCTGAAAGGGATACATACACATGAGAAAACTGCTGAGGGACGATCACTTCACTATTCTCCCACCTTGGAATCTTTAGCAAACTAGCTTATGTGTGAGCCAGAAACACCTGCTAATTTAAATTCTCAATTTTGGTCAAACAGGACAGAATGAAATTGGTTTGGTAACTCTCTCCCAAGAGCAATTTCTCTGGCCCTTTTGTGGCTTCTTGACTAGACAAAAGTGCTCAGATACCTGCCTCTCTGATGACTTTCTGTCCGATCCCCGTGCACATGAAATGAAATCTTACGAAAGGGAAAAGAAAGACTTACAAACACCATGGAAAGGAGATATGATCAAATGAAATGCAATTGAAAAAAAAACCAATAAAAACCAGAAAATAGATACATTCAGTCTCAATCTACAAGAAAATGCTCTGGGAGGAAATGAGGTGCAATGCAAAGGGCCAAAAGATGCCAAAACTAACCTCACAGATGCTGCAAGAGCAGAGGAAAAATCAAGGAGGAAGACACAACTTTGAGGAGAATACATCTGTGACATAACAATTTTGAGGGGAATATAACAGTGACATGGCATGGATCCTGAAAAAAAAAAACAAAAAAAAATCTCCGCCAAAGTCAAAGCCATCAAAAGGCATGGGATGCTGTCAAGGGCAGGGATATGGACCAAAGATTGCCCAGTTGACTCCCATTGAAATCGCAAGATTTTGTTTCCCTTCCCGAAAGGAAATGAAATTTCCTTTTGGGAAGGTGGGACAAAGTGGAAATTTTCCAGAGTAGAAATCCATTTTGATTTAGGTGAAATGTACATCTTTGAGTTAAGCTTTGAGTAGCTTGCAAACATAGTTGTTTAGTCTGACTGCCTGTTCTCGAAAAACCTATGCTTGGAAAAACTGCTTCAGCCCAAGGACAAGAGATAAGGGAGGAGGTGGGAGACAGACAGAAAGGATGCTATGGAGAGCAGGGCAGCATGACCCAGGAATTCTTTCTGATAAAGAAGAACTGGCAGCAATTGTCACTGAAAATCAGTAGAATGAATTTCTATGAACCTGTTGTGAAATTGCATGCATATGTATTTGAGAGTGAGATAAACAGGATCTGGAGTTCCCAGAGGTACGTATGTCATTTTGGGGAAAAAATTCCCACAGGCATCCAGCATCCAGCACTGTAATAAACATAGCGGCTTTACAACTTTCACAAAGTTGTGGAGTTTGTTTGCTTCCATAAATCATTTTGGCGAGGCCAGCCAGGGGACTGTCTGTCCTTGCAGGGGTGGAGGGGAAGACGGACCTCCTGAGGCGCGCCTCGGGATTTTCCTGGAGGAGCTCCTCTCATCTTGGCTTACCTCTGAGTGTGGAGACAGACAAGGACCTGCTTGCTGGTGTACAGAGGACAAACAGTATATATTGAGGCACCCCCGGGGGGAAGAGAGAGATAGGACTGCTGAGTAAGTCACTCAGAGACATCTGAGCACTCAGCCTCATTCCTGTGCCTGCAGGTACACCAGCCGATGAGGCGGCGGCTGGATTAGCAACGGGGGGTTCACTGTTGGATAGGGCAACTGCTAGCGACTCTGGGGGTCGAGTGAGCCCGTGTGTGTGTTTGTGGTCTCTGGACCACATTGCATGGTTAATGCATTGTGTGGTTAATGGTAGTGTGTTTGTAATCGTGCGGGTGCGTGGTATACAAAAAGGAGCGAGTGAGTGAGTGTACCTACAGTGCAGAGGGGTTTCTACCCACGGCTGAAGCGCCCGAGTGAGGCCTGAGGCACCGGCTGGGGCAGGCTGTGGGGCAGGGAGCGCCTAGCAGAAAAGTGGAGCAAGCATGGGTGAGGACATTTACTGTGTTTAAAGGTGGTGATTTGTGTAGATTGTGCACACTTTAACCGTGGCCAGATGAACTCAAGGGGTTCCTCTGCCCTAGTGGTTTGGACTTGATCCCTGGGAGTTTGTGAATCTTGTGAATTATTGGATAGATAGAGGAGACGAATTAGTTCATTTAGAGGGGCTTTATTGGACTTCAGCTGGTACTATAGTAAGTCTGGACTGGGAACAACCTGCCGCAGAGGATTTAGAATTCCCTGGAGTGATAAACAGAATAGCCTGCCTCTGCGGGCAATTCCTGGAGCCTTTGGTGCATCGAGAGGCTGGCACCCTGCGTGGGTACTGTTGCAGGGCAGAGTTTGTGAGAGGCGCTGGTATTGCTGTTCTAGTAGGTGTCAGGGCATATGCCCCAAGTGTAAATTGAAGTTTCCTGCGACAAACATATGGGAGTGTCTGGTGTCTGGGAACTTTTATACTCCAGGGAATGGCGACAGAGGAAGAGGTCCACAGCCAATGGATACCAGTGAGGAGTGGTGAGGGGAGGATCTCTTCACCCAGGAAGAGACCACCAGGGGGTACTGGGGTGGGTGAGGGAAAGACCATGTGATGGGAGAAAGGGGTAACAAACCACGTGATATAACATAAGCTATACAGTGCAATATGAAAACTACTCTGTGCAAATTCCCAATCACCCAGTGCAAAAGAACAACATGCCCTCACTGCCAAGGGTCTGCATCGCCATCTCTGAGTGCAGGGGTAAACCCACATGGACTCCATGGTGGTGAAATATGGCAAACTGATATCACCCATGTGTCAGAATTTGGAAGGCTAAAATATGTGCACATAAGTGTGAACACTTTTTCTGGTGCTGTCTATGCCTCGGCCCACACAGGGGAGAAGGCAAAAGATGTACTACACCATCTAGTGCAAGCCTTCTCTGTGTTGGGGATCCCAAAGATGATAAAAACAGATAACGGTCCAGCATATATCTCTAGGGCGGTAGCTGATTTCCTGCAGGATTGGGGAATCGAACATCGAACAGGAATACCACACTCCCCAACTGGCCAGGCCATAACTGAGCGCACTCATCAAAGTTTGAAGAAAACCTTACACCATCAAAGATCACATCAGAAATTATTCATAATCCTTTCTGTTCTGTTTTTTTATTTTGTGAAGTGCTCAGCCAAGGATATGGATTGGAAACAGATTGCAGTGTGGCTCCTGGGGATCCAGTTCCTAATCAGCGAGGCGTGGATTGTGCCCCAGCCCAAGCAGAATGTTTGGGTCACCCTAGCCCGTGTGCTCCAAAGAGATCATCTGTGCTTGTCTATGGCCTCAGCGGATGACCCTATGTCAACTTGCATGGTGGGAATCCCGTTCACATTTGATCAGTACCCAGCAAAAATCCGGGCCCTCATGGATCAGATTAACAGAAACCGCTCTATGATTTATTGTCCTTATGTTCCACTTACGAACCCCCTAGTTTTGTGGAAAAAGTGGTGAGCCGAGCTACCCACACTCGAGAATGATCCTCCTGAGTTTGAATTATTGGCTTCTGCTAAAGCTTCCTTTTGTATTCAGTTTAACTTTAAGCCTCATTACTATCCTGAGAGTTATATTTCAGTTAAAGTGTGCCGGAAGGAGTTTTGAGCGGCATCGTGGTGCAAAGAGATCACTCATCAAAATCTTCCATCCAGTGAGCGTCAGATGCCCTTGAAACTCCTGAAGGGAACATTTTTGATTTGTGGGCAGAGGGCCTGGGCAGGGATTCCCTCTCATCTTCTAGGAGGTCCATGTACCATCGGGCAGCTGTCCCTGTTTTCACCCAACACCACCCAAATTTTAAATTGGCAGACTAAATTAAATAATTCGGCTCCTCAAAGAGTAAAGCATGACGCAATGCAATTGGACGAGCATTGCGATTCAGAAGTAGTAACTTGGTCCAAACCTGTGAAGGCTGCAGTGTCGGCATTTTTACCTTGGGTTGCCGCAGCGAAAGCACTCGGGGGATTAGGCCACCTTGAGTGCTGGTTGCAAAACAGGCCAATTTAACATCCAGCGCGCTCAGTGACCTCCTAGAAGATGAGCAAGCAACCAGGAAGGCGACGCTACAAAATAGAGCGGCCATAGACTTTTTACTTCTCGCGCACGGGCATGGGTGCCAAGAATTTGATGGCCTGTGTTGTTTCAACATCTCTGACAAGAGCCAAAACATCCATGCCTCGATCAACCAAATGAAAGATTTAATAAAATAAGTCAAAGAAGAAACTGGGGACTGGTTTTCCAACTTTTTCAGCAGTTGGGGACTGTCAGGATGGGCAACTTCTCTTATCAAGGACATTGTTTTAGTACTTTTGGTTATCTTTTTAATTTCTATTGCTGTTGGAATTATTAAAAAGTGTCTTATTAAGGTAACCACAACCACGGCACCTACCCCTCCAAGATCTTTATGGGACGAAACCCAACTCTAAAGTCTGCAGTGACAATCAGCATTCATTTTGTTATGTTACCCAAAACAAAATACTAAAGGAGCTCGAGGCAGGGAGCGGCCACTCGGTGGTGCCGCTTGGAGGAAAAGGGCTGGGCAGCTAGCCTGTACGAGGCTCGCCCTTTCTCCTGGGATTGAGGCCGCGTCAGTATTGGTATTCATTAGTACTGACGGATACATTTTCAGGATGACGAGAAGCGTTCCCCACCAGAACTGTCAAGGCTCAAGAGGTGACCAGGGTATTATTACATTAAATAATACCACGCTTTGGAGTTCCAGCCACAATAACCTCGGATAGAGGATCACATTTCATTTCCAAAATAGTGCAATAGATTAGTAGCCACCTGGGCATAGATTGGGAACTTCACACTCCATACTGCCCTAATAGAGCGACCAGGTGGAGAAAATTAATCATTTGATTAAGTAGCAGATTGTAATACTGCAGCAGGAAGTTAATCTGCCTGGTCCCAAGCTCTTCCACTGGCACTATTGCGAATTCAAACTAAACCTCGGGCTAAAGAAAAGCTGAGTCCTTTGAAATGCTTCATGGAAGACCATATGGAATACAAAAGGGAACATCCACCCACACTGGGGTGGTAACATTGGCCACCTATGTGGTGGCTTTAAGCAAACAGCTCAGAGGAATTGAGAAACACACAGCTGGAACTCAGAGCAGGCAGCTAGATGGACCAGTACATAACATACAGCCTGGGGATGATGTGTAAGTTAAGTCTCTTACAGAAAAGACTTTAGAACCACAGTGGGAAGGACCATTTGAGGTGCTTCTTACCACCTTCACCACTATCAAGATCAAGGAGCAGAATGTTTGGATCCACCACTCTCGAGTGAAGAAGGCCCCAGAAGCCCCTTGGAGAGTGACACCAGGAAACAATGAACTGAGACTAAAGCTTACTCAGGCAAAATGAGTATATTGTGTCTGGGGGTTGTTTGTAATTTCATTTACAGAATTGTTTTGTATATAACTGGAGTCTTAGAATTCAAGAATACCTCTATCCAAAGCAATGCTGAATGTCCTTGGTCCCAGGCTTTTAATCACTCTACTGGATCCATAGGAGAACCTTCTGAGATAAAACATTTAAACCTATCCAGTGTGGCAATCCATGGGAAACTGATATATGAGGAGCAGGAGTGGTAGGAACTGTGGACACTTCAAGGGATCAGAGGAGAAGAAATCAAGGTAGGGTGCTGGGTGGTCAATGGGAAGGCTCATGAGAGATCAGATTAGTGTCTCAACCTCTCCTGTATACAAACACCAGGAAGAATGTAGGTGAACAACAACTGTTGTTCAATCCAGAATGGTCTCTCAAACGTGTTGAATTGCTAATGCAAATTAACAACTCCAAAATCCTACCAGCCTGCTCCTCTTTGCTAAGAACATCCTTTGAGAGCTGGACAATGTAGTTACAAAGACAAGTATACCTCAGAAGCAGAATAAGAAAAGATCTAACTGAAATATTAAAGATAGGATTGGGAGTTTTAAATGGAACTGATTCAGAAATACTGATGAATATGCTGGCCACTACAGCAGCTGTCCTAGCAACATTGAAGCAGCCTTTACAGACATCTCTATTGGCATTAGGAACTGGACAGTGGCAGATTTCAAAAGTACTGCCAAAGTGGGAAAAGGCCAGGGACCAAGACCACAAGCTAATACTAGAAGTGCTTAGTACAATTCAAGATAATGTGTCTTTAGCTTTCAGTTTTATACAAGCACAGTTATGGATGTAAGCAACAGCAGCTTTGATCATACAGGAAGGGGGTGAAGGTAATTTTCCAGCTGAAATTCAGAAGGTTGTCTGGGATAATGCGATTGATTTTGAAAGGAAGTTTCAGTCCTAGTGGACTATGGTAAATTTCACCTATGATCCTGTTTCTAATGTGGCCATGCCTTTGTACTTACCATACGTAATGCCACTCTACGTTATCCACCCCATCATTGCACTAGGATTAAATCATGAAAAAACAGTGCTCTACCCTTCAGAACATAGGGCGGGCATGAAAGGTGAATGAAAAGTGGCAAACAGTAAAATTAGAATCTTGTATTACTAGGGAACAACTAGGACTCATTTGTGAAATCAACACTATTAATGCTCAGGATGTGTGTCCAGACACTGAACAAAGTATTTGCCACTTTGAGGTTCATCCAGTCACTGATCAGAAAAAACTGTGCTCGTATAGACTAGTAAAGGTTCTGTGTACTTGAGAACTGTTTGTGCTATTGTAAAAATTCATAACAACTATGTTATTTTGTCTAGTAGAAATCATTCTAACTTTTGTATTTGTAGTTTTGTTAACCTCCTTATTAAATATACATGGTAAAGCATTAAGAGACACTTATTATCATAGGGACTTGCATTAAGTAAAAGAATATACTTATGTTCTCGGTAAGGAGGGAAATGAGACAGAGTGGAAATTTTCCAGAATAGAAATCCATTTTGATTTGGGTGAAATGTACATCTTTGAGTTAAGATTTCAGTAGTCTGCAAACATAGCTGTTTAGTCTGACTGCCTGTACAAGAAAAACCTATGCTCGGAAAAACTACTTCAGCAGAAGGACAAGAGATAAGGTGGGAGGCGGGGGGGCAGACAGAAAGGATTCTATGGAGAGCAGGGCATCAAGAAGCAGGCATTCTTTCTGATAAAGAAGAATTAGAGGTAAATGTTATGCGAAATCAGTAGAAGGAATATGTATGAATCTATTGTAAAATTGCATGCATATCTATTTGAGAGGGAGATAAAGAGGATCTGGAGTTCCCAGAGGCATGCGTGCCATTTTATGGAAAAAAATACCACGAGTCCAGCGCAGTAGTAAAAACACTGGCTTTAAACTTCCACAAAGTTGTGGAGATGGTTTGTTTCTGCGAATCACCTTTGGATGGTGTTGACCTTGGTGAAGATTTCTTTTTTTTTTTTTCATGATCCATGCAATGTCAGAGATATATTCCCCTCAAAGTTCTTCATCCTTGATGTTTTCTCCAGATTTTGCGGCATCTGTGAGGTTAGTTTTGGCATCTTTTGGTCCTTTGCACTGCACCTCATATCATCCAGGTCTATTTTCTTGCGATCTCTAAATGTCTCAATTTTCTTTGTTTTTTTCTTCAACATCACTTCCTTTGATGGTATCTCCATTGCAGAGCATTTGTAAGTCCTTTTTTCTGTTTCCAGGATTTCAACGGGGATCAGTTTTGGCAAGCTTTGGTCCATGTCCCTGCACTTCACAGCGTCTCATGCCCTTTGATGGCTTTGACTTTGGCAAAGATTTTTTTTTTTTGCCCTGCCTTTGCAGCATCTGTGAGCTTAGTTTTGTACCTGTTGGTCCTTTGCACTGCATCACATTTCCTTCCAGACCATTTTCTTTTAGTCACCTAATGTCCAAATTTTCTGGGTTTTGGGATTTTTTTCAGGTGCATTTCATTTGATCATATCTCCTTTCCAGAGCATTTGTAAGCCTTTCTTTTCAGGGTCGCAAGATTTCGTTTCCTTTCGGAAAAGGAAAAAGAATATTTCGGAAATTTCCTTTCAGGAAGGGAAACAAAATCTTTCAATTTCAATGGGAATCAATTGGGCAATCTTTGGTCCATGTCCCTGCACTTCACAGCATCCCATGCCTTTTGATGGCTTTGACTTTGGCGAAGATTTTTTTTTTTTTTCCCCCCAGGATCCATACCATGTCGCAGATATATTCCCCTCAATGTTCTGTCTTCGTCCTTGATGTTTTTTCCAGATTTTGCAGCATCTGTGAGGTTAGTTTTGGCATCTTTTGGTCCTTTGCACTGCACCTCATGTCATCCTGGTCCATTTTCTTTTAATCTCTAAATGTCTTAATTTTCTTTGTTTTTTTCTTCAACATCATTTCCTTTGATGGTATCTCCATTGCAGAGCATTTGTAAGTCCTTTTTTCTGTTTCCAGAATTTCAATGGGGATGAATTTTGGCAAGCTTTGGTCCATGTCCCTGCACTTGATGGCATCCTATACCTTTTGATGGCTTTGACTTTGGCGAAGATTTTTTTTTTCCAGGATCCGTGCCATGTCACATATGTATTGCCCTCAAAGTTGTGTCTTCCTCCTTCATTTTTTCCTTAGCTCTTGCAGCCTGTGTGAGGTTAGTTTTGGCATCTTTTGGCCCTTTGCGCTGCACCTCATTTCCTCCCAGACCATTTTCTTGTAGTCACTAAATGTCCCAATTTTCTTTTTTTTGTCTTCTTCATGTATATTTCTTTTGATGATATGTCCTTTGCAGTGTGTTTTTAAGTCTTTCTTTTCTGAGTCGCAGAGTTTTGTTTTATGAATGGGAACTCCCTTTCGGGAAGGGAAACGAAATCTTGTCACACCAAAAATAAAGATTTGCAAAGGTTCTGGAAAGGAGGTGGCCTCAAATTAAATGCAATTGAAAAAAAAAATCCAGTAGACCTAGAAAATTGCAGCATTTAGTAACTTCAGGCAAATGGTCTGTGAGAAAATGAGATTCAGTGCAAAGGGCCAAAAATGCCAAAATTAACCTCACAGATCCTGCAAAACAGGGGAAATAATCTAGGAGGAAGCAGAACTTTGAGGGGAAGATATCTGTGACATAGCATGGATCATGAAAAAAAAAATCTTCGTTAAGTCAAAGCCATCAAAAGGGATGGGGTGCCATCAAGTGCGGGGACATTGACCTAAGATTGCCCAGTTGATCCCTTTGAAATCATAATATTTCATTTCCCTTCTGTGAAGGGAAGCTTTTATTCTTTTATAGAAGGCTGCTAAGTCGAAACAGAACATCTGTAATGCACCTGGTTGATGTTTACTTTTCAAATGTAGGCTAGAAGGTGGTGGGTAAGAGGTCACGAAGGCTGGATCTTCTTTCCTGTGATTTGCCCTGACGTTAAATTATGCATTTATCTGAAATTATTATCAAAGTGTCATCATATTCACATATATACTTTTGGTTTATTTGCCATTAGTAAGAACAGAAGACAAATTGCAAAGGAAAACTTGAAATACCCGTAGCATAAATGAAAATTCATTTATTAATAAATAAACTGCAGTATTTATTCTTATTGGTAATTGAAAAACACAACATTCTGAAGATAATAAGTATGAAAGAAGGATATCTCCAAGTATTGGTTTTGTGAATTGAAGAAATTTACACCAAGGATTTTGGTATTAAGACAAAAATTTAATATAGTTTATGACTTCCAGAGCAGTTAATTGCTGAAGATTTTTTACTTGTGCTTGATGTTCTTCTCATCAGTTATCTGAGGTAGTGTTCTGCTCCTTCTGTGAGAAGCCACAGCACCCTGGCATCAGTAAAGCAAAGAAACGGATGTCACAAATGCTGTAGACAAAGCATGTGTTTGTGCTGTTAAGAAGAAAAAAAAGCTTTAGTGCTAACATTTGTTTGCTGAAGTATAAGGATTTCATTCAGTATTTTTCCATATTATTTATGGAAAGCCATTCATCTTTATTCCAGCCATCACTGTGTTGTGGGCAGGCTGAGTGGTAGAGAAACAACTATAAAGGAGTGCTAGTGAGAGGTCTTGAAGACCTGGGGTTTGGCTTTTTGTGTGTGTGGCTTTGGAGGTGGGGAGGAGTGAAGGTATAATTTCTTTACTTTCTTTCTGCCTGGCATGTCCAGCACTATCAGCCTGACTGAAAAGAATTAATGTTGCGTCCAGATCACCCTTCTTGTACCTCTTCTGTATATAAGTGTGGGAACTCAGCACATCACTCTGAATGTCCAGAGTCACCGAGAGAACCCTTGGGGGGCTCGGAGACCTTGGAATGTTGCCAAAAGTGTCTGGTGGCTTGACTTTGATCCATCTAGAGAGGAAATGTCTGTGTATGAGGAAATGAGAAGTTCTAGGGTGTGAATAGTATATTTACGGGATGAAATACAGATTTTAGAAAATTAGGTACAGGGGTTCATGAAGACAAGATGGAGGATTCAGGGCGTAGTCCTGGGTTCTTCTTCCTTCTTCATGTCTTCCATTTTGTGTGATGATGTTGGCACTTTTGGATTGGTTCATGGTGAAGGTACACTTGTCTATAAGGGTGAAAAGTATTGGGAATTAAAGGTAAATATGATATACGTAATTTTCACTATAAAAGACACAACCGTCCTGTGGGCGGGGGAGAGTGCACTTGACTGTCCTGCTGAAAGACCTCGGCTGGGCAGAGAGAAAATATTGTATATAAGAATTAATAAACAAGACTGAAGACCGAAAACCTGAGAGTCCAGACTCATCCTTCGAAATCGCGGCCACCCAGAACCACTTTTCCCATGTCGGGGCAGAGACAAATAACAGCGAACCCCGACATATAAGAAATAATTACTTTTATTTTCAGTATCTTGAGCTCATAGAGACCATGGGCAAGTGTTTCAGGAAAGGTACAACCACTGTCCCCTGGTTCTAAGCCAAGCCAGGAGGTTCGAGGAGATTCTTGCAGAGCAAGGAAGGTGCTGCTTTTCCATGAGCTTTGGGCCCTCCAAGCAGGTGCATTGGTGGCAGAACCCTCATTTCTCATTTTCCACTCTGCTGCTTGAGCTGCTCTGGGGGTGGCCTCCTGTGATCCCTGCCTATCCTGGCCCATGTGCTTCCCTGGGAGGGTGAGGGGCAGAGCCCAGAAGCCACATTCAGCTGCTTTAGTGGGCTGTCAGTGGCAAGGATTCCTGGAGTTCCTGGGAGACTGAACAGAGATCAGGTAGAGGTACCACTGAAGGAAAGGGTTGCTAACTTGCTCTTCCAGGGCATCCATAATATCTTTGAGTATCACAAATGCTCTGTGTTCCTTCCTGTCACACACTGGTGCTGTGCTGGCAGTTTGCTGGCAGCTGTGGAAGCAAAGTTTGATATGGGAGAAGTGCCTGCCTCCCAGGCATGCTGCTAGCATTCATTCCCCTTGCAGCTGAGGGCATCTCCACAGTGCTGTGCTGTACAGTCTGGTCACACAGGAAGGGCTCAGAGGCTCCAGCTGGGGTTATGTGTGACACCAGGGCTTGGTCCCTGGGCCATGACTGCTGTCAGACAAGAGAGCAGTTGCCTTCACCATATTTAGGGGATAACAGCAAAGGGGAGGCAGCATCTGAGGTGACAGCAAGGCCCTCTGCTTCGCCCCATGCACATAAGCATGTGTATGTTCAGTATGAGCATACAAGAGGGAAGGACCAGCAGTCCTGGTCACTCAGTTAGAAATGCTGCCCTGGAAGGGGTCTTACCATGAGCATCTCAGTTCAGAACTACACCTAACTGATCCACCTTTAGGAAATGGGGGCAAAAAGCTCTTCTGGAGGGAGCTGCTCCTCTCTTTTCTGCTCTTAAATCTGGTTTTCAGGTTTTGCTGGCAAGGAATTTCACCTCTGATGTACATAGTGGGAGCACCTCCCCCTCTGAGAGGCACTGAAGAAGGGCTGTGGCCATGTGCCAGTGTGAACTCAGACAGCTCTGTACCGCAGCTGCAGGACCTACTTCCCACTCCCTGCTAAAGGAGGTTAAACTCTGACTGATACATTTTGAGCTTTTTAAAGTATTCCCTGATGCGCAGTAATAACAGTAGATAGCTGCTTCCTAAAATGGGAATTGTAATCCTCCTAAATCTTCCCCCCTCTGCCAGAGCCAGCCATCCAGGCTGAGACAAACTGGGAATTAATGTGGCCCATTAGTCACAAATCTGTGCAACCCACCACACTTAGCTGAGAGCTCCCACCAGCACAACTTTTCGCCACCACTGCTTATTAATTGATTAATGTGGAGGTGATTTCTCTCCCCTATTGCAAACAAAATAAGGCACTGAGAATAATTTTTGGGCAAATACCAGAAGGCTGTGCTCCTGTTTGAAACTCATGAGAGCTGTGCTGCTTTCCTCATGCCCAGGGATGCTAATACTGGGTGGGTTGTGCCTCAATCCCACCTCTGGAGATTATCCTCTGCTCGTGCTGAGGCTTGGGGAAGGTTTCTGGTAGAAACACTGTCCTTTGCTTCTCCTGGAGCCATGGGCCAGAGGAGTAACAAACATCACAGATTGAGTAAAGATTATCATTTAATGCTGGTCTCCTATTGATCAGGCCTGGAAAACAGAGCAGTCTTTCCCCATCCTAATAAAATGCAATCGAAAATTGCAATTTTCAATTTTCTTGAAAACAAATTTTCAACTTGTTGAAAATTGCAACATAAACACAAGGTGCCAACCATTCCTTCTAATGTATGAGCTGCCCATCCTAGAAATAAGGGATCATAGGAAGATCTGCCAGGCACCTTCACAGCTTTCCTACTCATCTCTGTGCCCGTCCTCCTGCAATTCCTCACGCCTTCTCCCAACAGGGGACTCTTGCCAGCACCACAGCAAGTGCCTTTGGAGCTGCCTGAGCTGTCCTCCACTAATGTCCAGCATTTCCAAAGCCTCCTCACCACAGCAGGGCAGGACTTCACAGCAGCTGGGGTGTTTTCCCCAGGGGACAGAGAGGGGTGTGCCTATTTTTGGTTGAGAGCAATTAGCTTCACTAAACAGACAGTGCTCCTGGAGTTCCTCAGGCCACGATGGCACCTTGTTTCAGCAGGCACTGCTAGTGACTGGCACCTTAAAATGCTGCTCTTATCATTGCATGTGGAAGTCTTTTTTTCCCTTCCTGAAACTGAGATTTCTCCAGCTCTGGAGGACAGTCTTCCAGAGCTGCACAGAGTTTGCATATTCAGAGACCTGGGGAACAGACATCTGAATGGGTGAAGAAATGCAGAAGTGAGGCTTTAGAGTGATCTGCAGGGCAGGGAAACAAATCAAATAGTGATTTTTTGGCTGATGACAAGTCGCTAGAAAGCAGCCTAGTGGGGGGCCTGCCTCCAAGTGCCCCTTGGGATTGTGAGATGCCCTAGAGGTTCCAGGGTCACGTGGTAAGGAGAGAAATCCCAGCTGATGGAGAAAGGCTGGTGCAGGGCAATGGCTGAGCTCCTGATAAAGCTCCTTTTTCTTCTGAGTCCAGGACAAAGCTGCCAGTTCTCAATCAGCAGCCAGTGACATGGTGGTCCATAGGATGAGGCACTTCTTTGAGCAGGAACCAGAACCAGAATGCCAGCTTACCCCCTCCCTGGGCTCTCTCACCTGTGCTTGCTCCTGCTGCATCAGGGAGATCCTGCAGGAGCAGGGGCTGCGAGTGTCCTGTGGTAAAAATTCCTTCCATGCCAAGTACCAAAGAGGAATCGCTGTGAGGGCAACAATGCTCATCAGCACCAAGAAGCTGAAGAGTGAAAAAACACCTGAAGAGCTGTATTTTTGAGTAGAGGGAAAACAATCTGTGGGTCTCTGCACAGAAGATGATGTCATTATGAGGGATCTGTTATTACAGGACTTATACTGTATCCCACAGCAAACTGAAGAGGTTCCTGCAGATCGAGTCTCTTCCTAATTAGAAAGCTACTCTGCCTTTGACACCCCTACATCAGCTGTCCTAGGGATTTATTACATGCAGGTTCCAAGTGCCCATGTTTGGGAAGCCTGCATGGAAAAGCAGATATGCTGCCACTGTTCCTCCCAGCTGTGAGTTGAGGTTTTTGCTCTGATGCCTCTGTGCTGATGCTGCTTTGGCTGTTTATGATGAGTCCTGCCAGCTGACCCCGAATCCAATCCTTCAGAGTCTGTTTTTTCTGCTTTTCCAGTAAGTTGACCTGAGAATAAAAAAGCTGCATGGGAGAAAGAGTATTTAATTAGATTGATACCAGCCAGGGAAGGCAGGAGAGGGGCTGCTAGCTTGGCAAATCCAATTTGGTTTCACTGAATGGAAGAGTCAAGTTAACTCTGTAATCTCTGTTTAGCATCGTTCCAGGAATGCCTCCTTCCCTTCCCATTTGCTTAGGTGAGTAGGACCTAACAGAGGGTAGAGGAGCGGGCTGTGGAGGCTGTACAGCCCAGGCTTTATTTGGACAACATTAAATTATAGCCAAAGACTAAAATGATGAAAGTCACAAACTGTAACTGAGGCTGCATTCCCTGGGTAACAATGAGCAGCATGTAGCTGGGGGAAATATCAGCTTTTCTTTTGGGAAATCTCAGATACCTTCCGATGTCCTGACTCCTCATTTTAGTGGAATCCTTGTGGGAAGAGGTTGTCTGCTTCCTTATAACACTCAAGGGATCCCATTGCTGGTCCAAAATGAAGACAACAGAGGACTGAAGCCTCAACTTGGAGGGCTGGCTGGGAAGGCTGGAGAAACTTAGCTTTAGTGAGAATCTGTGGATGGAAATGTCTGTGAGATGGTAGTCTTTGTGTCACACCACATCCATCAGTACCTGACCTGAGCTGTCATTGCCCTTCTTTGCACCCTGAACCCACACACTCTGCACCACATCAGCCAGAAAGATGGACCCCGGATCTAGCCCAGCACAGGAATGTGGGATTTGCTGGGCAGAGGGAGGGAGCGGGATGGAAGGAGGGGCAAGAGAAAGGCATCCTTCTTGGAAGGTGGGGGTCTACTGCTAACAAGCAGCTTGTACCCATCTAAGGATAGGTTGGAAAGAAGAGTCTATTTCTTTTCTGCAGCAGACAGCTTCATCTCTGACTTGATTTCCAAAAAATTGTATGAATAGTAGGGGCCTTTACTGACTGTATTATTTCCATTTTGATTTCCTTTCAGTCTGTCTCTCATTGCTCCTGCAGCATTTTCCTTTGCTGGGATGCTCACAGACCCTTTGCTGGGCAGGAATGCATCATCCCCACCCTTGGCAGCCCGAGCAGTGCATAGCAGCTCAGCCAGCACACCCACCTTCCACTGCCCTGATACAAACCAGGGTCTGGGGAAAATGGGGAACACTGGGGATCCAGGCTGTGGCATTCTGCAGGATCCGTGCAGGACCCAAACCACATGCAAAACACCTGCCCAGTGAAAGATGAAATGCTGATGGCTGGTGTTGGCTTCCTCAGTGTCTCCAGTCAGTGCAAAGCTGAAGGGAAGCTGAAGCCATTTGATGAGGAAAATTATTTCCATTTAACTGTGCCTGCATGTATTTGAAATTTTCTTCCATAAAGGTGAGGAGCAAAGTCCTACCACAAATCCAAATATTTGGTTTGTTTTTTTGTTCTCTAGTCTGTTCATGGGAACCCGAATATTTCATTTCACATCAATACTTTGAGTCTGGCCCAAAGAATGAGGCATTTGTCAGCTGCCCCTCATTTTTGTTTCCAGATGAACAATCTGCACTTTTATCCATGTTTTCCCATGTACAGTTTGATTAAGCCTTTCTGCAAAGCTCAGGGTTTGGCCACAAGCTCCTTATTTTGCTCTTTACTTGGCAATAATTGCCATTTCTTAATTTATTATCAATATCAGTTAAATAAAACAGCATTGCTGGTGTCCTCAGCTGGAGGGTTCCTTGACCCACAGCAGGACCAGGCAATGGTTGTGCAAATGCTTCCAGCCTCAAGGGACCTACTGAAGCACTTTATATATATATATGTGTTTTTTTAAGCTTTTCAAAACACAGGTTTGAGCTCTTCAGCCTTGAACTTTATTGCACAGTGCAAAGCTGATGCCAAAGTCCTTGTTTAAAAGAGTTCATTATTTTTTAAAATACTGCCTACCTCTAACTCTTATTTATTCTTCTGAGGAAATAAGCCAAGGCAGAGTGGTTGCTGAGCTGGTTTTTTGGTTTTTTGGGTTTTTTGGTTTTGTTTTTTTTTTGTTTTTTTTTTTGTTGTTTTTTTTTGTTTTTGTTTTTGTTTTTGGGTTTTTTTGTTTGTTTGTTTGGTTGGTTTTTTTTGTTTTTGTTTTGGTTTTTTTAAAGTTTTTTTTTCTTCTCATTCAGGCTTTAGTGTGTCACCTAAAGAAATTGGAGAAGATGAACACATTTCAGGCATGCAGCAGGACAGCCATATCCTCTCTGCAGGCTGGGATTTACCTGCTTCCAGTCACTTTGAGTTAAATTTTGCAATTCCTCTCCTAAGAACCTTAAATCCATTGTGTGCAATACTTGAGGTGGGGCAGAGCATCTAAGCTGTGCATCTATAGGGTATCTACCCCATATCTATAGGGTATTTCAGCAGAGGGTTTTGTGGGGAGAGCAAAGGCTTAGCTGGTGCAGTTAGAAGAGGAATCCATAATCTCTGCTCCTTTTTCCCCCTTTGCAGGTATGGTGCTGTGTGAAATCAAAATCCCTCTCTGTCAAGCACTGAGAGTGTCCGGGATGACAATGATGCTCAGATGGATGGACACATATCATCCACATCCTCATGTACAGGTAACAATGAGCTCTTGTGAGCACCCTTTAAGCATGAAGATCCTTTTTTCTCTCCAAACTGCACCTGGTTTCAATGGAGTTGCGTGAGATGCTGGATAAATACAGGTAGTTTAAATAAGGTGTCACTTCTTGCCTGCTCTTCCTCCTGTGAAAGCATAGGGGAGAACCAGCTATGAGAAGCTCTTCTCAGTCTCCTGAGCTTTGCATCCAACCCCAGAAAATCTTGCTGTCTCCATCCCTGCCAAATGGCAGGGTGCTTTCACTTGCAAAATATTTCAAAACACGGGTAGTGTTTTCTCTTAAATTAGTTTTGTTAAAGGTATTTTTTTAGTAAGAAACCAGTTGTCATGATCATAATACCAGGGGACCTTGTTGGTTATCAGCCATGGAGGTGGTTTCCAAAGCCAGGTTGCAAAGCATGTTAGAAACTGATGAACATCTCTTCCTAAACACCTGGATCAGTATGCTCCCTGTCTGGGGTAGATGGGCTTTGGGTCCTGGGAAGAGAGATGGCCCTAAAAAGTGACCTTCATGCCATGGAGCAGTGCCAGGTGACTTCATCTAACACAGGAGATCAGGCAGCTCCCATGGAGCACAAGGCCACCACTACCAGGGAGCCATGTGGGAAGAGGGGACTGAAGGAGGGGTTCCATGAGGGAGCCCTCAACCTACAGTGAGGCCTGACTTTGGGCCATGAGGCAAGGACAGATGACAGAGAAACCTGTGGAGTGACTCTACTCTTTGCCTGCAAGGGACTCGAGCAGGTATCCCCTAAAAATTTAGACTTTTCCATGTCATTACCTAATGAGTTCCTCTCCCATGCTGGGGTTCCCCACCAGAGCACAGTCAAGGAGTGCTTCTGGCATTGCTGTTGCATCAAGATCTTGATAATAAATTTTTTGAGGTCCAAAGATAATCCCAGGCTGCTGTCTAGGGAATCCCTGCACTGAGATGCTCCCATGCTGCTGTTTAAACACATCAGCTTTACAGCATCTCCTTTTTCTTTGCACACTGGAAATGCTGGACATTGCTGTGTGATATCCCTGAAAGTATTTCCTGAGTAAAACACAACTCAGTTCTTCAGGGTTTTTTTGCCTCCCTCAGATCAAATAGGAACCTTCTCAGAGCGAACATTAAATACTTTTTAAAAGCCTTTTCTGCTGCTTCTGAGAGCATCTCTAAAGCAATCATTACGTGAATAAAACAAAAATATGTATATATCAAATCAAAGGCAACCTAGAAATAACTGTAAGGGTCTCAAAGGAGATAATAATGATTCTCGGAGCACACATGGAGACCAGCTCAGTCCTAGGTGCCTAAAATCACTGCAGGTGAATACACAGTGACATTCAAATCAAATCTACTCCCAAGCTGCTCCATCATGAATATAATGCTCTACCAGCACAGAGACCTTAAACCCCGCGGTTTCTCCATTTGATTAGTATTACAGGAGGAAGACGATGCAGGTTTCTGTCTGTCTTTGTCCTCTGGCTGCTCGTTCTGGCGAGGGGTACCCTCCCGATGGCTGTGAGGAATGAAAAGGTGAGAGACCTCTGCCTGCTGCAGCTCTGCTTTCACAAACCGAGGAGGAGAGTTACCAGCTTCAGAAAACTCCTTTTTTTCCCCTTAAACTCTACTACTTCTTTGAAGCCTCACATTTCCCTCCTTCTGCCTTCATTCGGGGGGGGTTTGAAGCTTTAAAGGTCGTATGCAAGCGACGCGCGGCTCTTCCGAAGCGGGGGCTGCGGGGTCGGGCTGCTCCAGCCCACCTCGACGGCCGAGCTCCATCCCGCCACAGCCCGTGCCCGAGCACACCCGCGAGGGATCGGCCGGGCGGTGGGACGAGCTCCGGGAAGGGGCAGACTTCCCCACTGCGACCCCCGTGGGGCCGCCCCCGGGGCGGGGCCGCCGCTCTGAAAGCCGGGCCCGGCGGCGGGGCCGGGGCAGAGGCTGCGCCGCCGAGGCAGGGCGAGGGTGAGGGCGAGGGCCAGGAGCAGCAGCACGGCCGCCGCCCTGAAAGCCGGGCCCGGCGGCGGGGCCGGGGCAGAGGCTGCGCCTCCGAGGCAGGGCGAGGCCGAGGGCCAGGAGCAGCAGCACCATGGAGAGCGGCGCCGACGGGCGCCTGGACGCCGCCGCCTTCCTCGGGGCCTGGCGGCGCTTCGACGCCGACGGCAAGTGGGGACACGAGTGGGGGGCGCCGGCTGAGGGGTGCGTGGGTGCCGGGCCCGCTGGGTGCCCTGCGGGGGTCTGTCCGTGCAGGGGCGAGCGGGACCGCCAGGGTGGGTGCGGTGTGGGTGCCTGGGATGCCGCCCATGGGACCGATATTTCTGAGCTTTACACCCACGAGGTCCTGCCGGTGTTCTTGAGCCCCCCTCGTCCTCCTCACCATGAATATCATAGCTGTAAATCGCCCTTTCCACCCCAAATTTTTTGCCTTTTCATCATTTCCCCGTTTCATCTGCTGTTCTCTCTTTTCGTCCCAGTTTGGGACATTTTTTGTTTCTGAAAAGTTTTCTGTAAGAAAACTTCCAAAGGGAGCACCGCAGCTGTGCCCAGCCCTCACACAGAAGTGAACAGATGAAATTGAATAGAACATGGGGCTCCCCTGAGTGGGCAGGCAGGGCTGAGATCCTGACCCTGAAGCCTTGAGCTACCTGCACGGTTCCTGGAACTCAGGCAGTACCCTTGACCATTAATATATTTGCTCTTTTTTTAGACAATGGTTACATAGAAGGGAAGGAGCTTGACGATTTTTTTCATCATCTCCTGGAGAAACTGGGACCAGAAGTAAGTGACTGTGCCGCGTTAATTGCCCATCAGGTCCAAGTAAAAAAAGTTATGCTGAGAGATGGTTTGTGTTTGTTGTTCCCCGATTGCCGACTTCCTTAGCAGTTCCAAGGTAAAGAGCTTTTCTCTTGGCAACAGGGTGGCTTTTAAGCACGTACAACAAGTGCAGTCAGCTGAGCAGTTTGATCAGTTGTTTCCAGCCCCACAGCTGCTGGTCAGCGGCAGATCGCAGTTGGCACCAGCTGAAGGGGCTGGTTGGCAGTGTGGACAGAAAGTCATTTACTGTTGTTGAATAGAACCAAGTGAAAAAGCACGGGCATACAGCCTGGCTACCTGAGCGGGAGGGCAATGTTCATGGTTTATTTGTTCAAGCCTGTGCTGATTAATTTTGTTCATATGATAGGTTTCTTTCACAGGTCAATTTTTAACAAATATACTGTCATTAATTTTAAATGGTGCTTAGGAAGAAGGCTTATGTCTATATTGCCACAAATGGCTAAAAGCCAAATGAGCATCAATTCTGTTGCTTCTAAGATCCAGACCTGGCTCTACAGTGTTTTTGGGCTTCTCCCCTGGTTTCTTTTCCTGGTTTTGGCAGCATTTCTCCTCTCTCATTTTCTGCTTCTCCATACAAACAGAAGTTGCACTACAATTTACAGGGGCTGCTTTCCTTAGCTCCAGGTCTTACCTTGCCTATGAGTGTCACCATCAGTGAAGGAGAAATCCTGCCACTCAGGCCAGCACTCAGAAGTTTACAAAGGATATAGTAATATTTTCACTACACAGAGTCTGCCCAAATAGGGAAAGGAGAAAACATCTTTCAAATGGAAGGAGGAGGTATGCCAAAAAACAGAGTTGAAACAATTCCTTTAAGCAAAAATTAATTAACAAAGACAGAAAAGATAGCTGATCAAAGGCATAAATTCCTGAGCATCAAGTGTAAAATCAGAGTGGTACTTACAAGTCAATTAGTACTCTTAGATCTTTAGGGCTGCAATTAAAAAAAAATAGAAGCTGTGGGTAATTTTTTCAAGCATATTTTTATTTAATTTGCAAGTAAATTTGGATTGAAATATTGGCAGTTTCTGCAGAAATGTCTTTCAGAGCATGGATGGCTAGATGAAGAGATAGGCATGTAAAAAGGCTTCAAATGAATCAAAAAAGATTCAGCAATAAGAACATTTAGGGACATAGAAAAGCTGATTTAAAGAGAAATCAGAAATTTTGTGATTGTTTACCCAGGAACAAAAGATGAAATTGGGAGCTGCTGGTCTTGAGGTACTGAAACAGCAACACAAAGCATGCTCAAACAAACTCAGTGACAGCAAATATGAGATGTTGAAGAAGACACTTAAAATGAGGCTGCAGAACTCAGTGCTGCAGTGGGACCTCCAAGTGGGGCTCTCTGGAGTGAGGTGATGGTGATAAAATCTAGGGATAATCAGAGATCTCATTCTGAAGGCAGTTTCCTAAGGATTTGAGTCAAGAGAAACTCCAAGCCCCACTCTAGCCCATAGCTGCCCTTGTGTATCCCTCACATGAGGTCCTAGGACAGTGTCACACCAGCTAAGTAGAAAACCCTACAGTTTGTGTAGTCTTACTGTTGCCAGTGTGAACTCCACTACATTGTGTCATTTATCAGCACACAGAACTTGCAAAATGAGGATTTTCTAGCAATTAACTTCCTGCTTTAAGAAATCAATATTTTATTGCTTGTTAGAAGTCTCTGCTTGGATGACTCTAGCTTAACTCAGCACACTGATCCAGTTGCATCTCCTTTGCTTCTGCTAGCTAAGTTTTGCCATTAAAAGAGATAGTTTAACACAAATTGAATGGAGAAAGAACCAACTCACTCTCCTCCTATTAAATAGAACTAAATAGGCTAATTCTGAAGGACAGTGCTCACTAACTTTCAGAGTGCTCAGACAGGCTCTCAGTGCTTTTGGTTTTTTTTCCCTTAGTCTTCTTGCCTATTTTTGGCAGTGTTTCCACTCTGGTAATATTCGTGATAAAATTACATGGCAGGCTGCAGGCAAAGCAGGCTGTCTTTGTGGCAGAAACCCCAAGGGGAACTTTTGTCCTGGGAGGCTGAAAGCAGTCCTCTGCCCACTCCCTCGACTATGGGAGCCACTTGAGCACCAAGTTAAACAAAAGTCTTAACTACCTTTGTACAATGAGTTTGTCTAACAACATTGAGCCATTTTTTTCTTTTTTGCATGATTCATAATGTACAGGGTTGTGATTATGGCAGGAGGGGTAAAGGGTCCCCTCTGTATTGGTTTTACCATCCTACAGAAAGTGTCCTGTGTGATAAAAGGGTGAGCTGGGACTGAGCATCCGTCTGCTGTACTACTCATCTTGACCTTTACTCCTTTGGTTTCTTAATGTCTTAGTTTCCTTGCACGGTAAAAGGGGGAGACAGCAGAACACTGGCACAATTTACAGATGTGTCACAAGGATTAATTAGTGACTCTGTCTGAAGTGCTACACAAGTGATAAATAATGTTGTCAGCACTAGAAGTTGTCTCTGCTTGAATAGAGAACGGCTTCATAATTATATTTTTTCAGCCTGCATTCTATAAGCTGTTATTTTTCTTAATGACCACTGTGGTCCTTCAGCTCTGTTTTTCTTCCCAGTTACTCTGCAGCATCCCCAGCTGACACTAAATGCCAGGGGATGGGAGCAGCTGGGAAAACAAAGCAAAAATGAGCCTGTCGGGAAGCTGAGCGACACAGCTTTTCCTGACAACTCTGAGAGAGGAAAGAAACTTGAAATAGCATCCAGTGATGGAGGCCAATTCATTGTCTTTTATTGAACCATCAACAATTGTGGGGGGAAAGGGAAAACTTTGCAACAAAGGTAGACCTGTAGTAAACCAACCAAATCCCAGATGCTGCTTCCTGTCCCTTCTCAACCAGCAGTGGGTGATTGCTGAAGGCATTTGGACAATGCACCTAACAACACACTTTAACTTTTGTTGAGCCCCAAAGTGGTCAAGCAATTGGACTAGATGTTTGTTGTAGGTCCCTTCCAACTGGAATATTCTATTCTATTCTATTCTATTCTATTCTATTCTATTCTATTCTATTCCATTCCATTCCATTCCATTCCATTCCATCCCAGTCCTAAGAAAATCCCTTCAGTTTCCAGGTGTGTGTAATTCATTCTCATGCCAGCATTATATCTTCGAGCTGCTGGCACTGTTCACCTGTTTCTCTTATCACTGCTGTGATTTCTCTCTAACCATTTGAGCCTCCAGCTTCCAAGCTGCTACTGCATGCCTGCCATGAGCAGCCTGAGCTCTCTTCTGCTCTTTCATAAACCTCTTTCTTCTACATTATAGCAACTCTATACGTACATTTTCTAAAAGTTTTTATACTGAGCAAAAGCCCAGTGGAAAGGACAGTTACTTTCAGTGTCAAAGAAGTAATTTTATTAGAACAGGAACTATAGCTCCTGCAGATCTGTCTTATATTCCGGTACATCTTTCTTTCTGTATCAAGATCACTAAGGATCTTCCTTGCTTCCTCTTTTCTATGGCTTTAATGAAGCTCTATGTATATTCTCATAATAATTAGATAAGACTTTATAGAAAGGAATGGCTGTAAATTTTGGGGTTGGATTACTGAAAGTTTCCTTAGAACCAATGATATCTGGGCAGATATGGAGAGAAATGCACATTGACTTTGGGCTTTCTCAGAAATGTATTTCACTTTGCCTAAATTATGCTCAAATTTGATAGAAAACTTTCAGATAAAGGATGGTTGCCTTCACCTAACTGTAAGTGTATAGAAGACCACAACAATTGTTGAAGTATAGATTTGATTAGACAAGACAGGTATTAGTCTTGTTTAAATCTCTCCTGCCTGAAAACCACATGAATAGTTATGACTAGAAGGGACTGAAGTTAATCCTCTGGAGCTCACTCTTAGCAGCCATTAAGGATTTGTCTTTGGTTTTTTACTTCCAAAGAATATAAACACCCTCCAGCTGCCCTTGCACTTCACCCTTGCCTTGCACACTGCATTGTCTATCTAAATAATGTGTATAATTTAGCATAGCCAGGAATGCAACAGCTAGTCAAACAATGTTTTATGGCCAAAATATCAGTCAGCCTCAAAGCCATCCAAGACAGACTTCCACTGTGCTTTATCACCCCAAGAGACCTAAGGTCAATAGTGACCAGCAGGTGAATATCAAGAAGATCCCTAGCAGAAAGCAATCAGCTTTCATCCACATTCAGAATATCTCAGAATTCTAACCCCCAGGCAATCCTGGCTCTCTAAATATTAGGACAGAATTTTTTCCTGTCAGGGTGGAGAGGCCCTGGAACAGGTTGCCCAAAGAAGCTGTGGATGTCCCATCCCTGGAAGTGTTCAGGTTGGATGGAGCTTTGAGCAACCTGGTCTAGGGGAAGATGTTGGAACCAGATGATCTTTGAGGTTCCTTTCCACCCAAACCATTCTATCATTCTGATTATTGCCAAATAGAGTTCTTTCTTTAGGTGTGGCTTCCATCAGCCTTGATTACCCTGGCCAGCTCCTAATCCTGTTCCTCCACATTAAGGCATTGAAGTGCCTCGAGGTATTTCTTAATGCTTACCCAATATACCCATGGTAAAAATGACACAATATGTTTTCATCACCCAAATTCACATCAAACAACTTTCAGCCTAGCAGAGAGGACAGAACCTGTCCAAAACCTAACCGCAAAACCAGGATGGCACAGGGAAGACTGTGCAGTAGCCATTGTTGGATGCTGGTGTCTACTATGGAAAAGAAGCTTTCCCACATTTATGCTGATGAGAATTAGAAAAGAAACCAAAAACACGATGCAGGATGACAGGGTAAGTGCTCATCTATTGTCACATGCAGAAGTACAGTAAATCCTAACCAAAGTACAGGGCCAAATTCTCAAGTGATAGCACTGAAATTAAGTGAGAAAGATTGGCCCAAAGGAGAAATTGGCCCTGGAGATGTAGGGTGAAAACCCACAATTATGCAGGCCATCCAACCTACAGCTGCATGGGGGTAACAAAGTCATTAATGAGATTAGTTTTTACAATGAAGAAATATTTGGCCCAAAAATGAAAGGTTCTTCTTCTAAAGTCAAAGTGTACATTACTGATGTCTCTCTTTTGGTACTTGCTGGCCTCATATCTGTACTGTGTAGCTTTTGGCATGATAATAGTTGTTGATTTTCTTTTCCAACTCTCCTTCTTGGCAGACACAATTTATTTTCATAGATCTTGTAGGAACTCTATATCTGTGGGACCCTTGGCCTTTCTATCATATTTGGCTGAAGACACATGTTTGAGCCAGGATTTTCAGACAATTCTCTAGTTTTTTTTCAAGGAACAGGGTATAACGGTCACTTAAATGTAGTTTCATCTTTTTTTATACCCTAATCAATATAGCAGCTTGCTTCTAAAATCATGTCAAGAAGGAAAAATAAATCAGTTTATTACAGGAATTTCTTAACCAGCAGAAATTAAATGAGACATCCCATTTCATCAAGTAGGAAATGCTGTGCAGTGCTCCATACTTTCACTTTTTGCCCTCCAAACCAAATGACTCATAATTGTGTTTTCATCAAGGCAAAGTTCTGCCAAGCACATGAATCCCTTAAGGAACAAAAATTTAATTAGTCAGCGTGAGGCAAGGAGTGCAACAATATAAAAGGAATGGATTAACAAAGATTACAGCCAGGTTTCCAAACAATCATAACCAGCCATGACAAAGAAATAAAATGCTGCAGAAATTTAAAAAAAAATGTGATCATGCCCTTTCTGTGATGACAAACGCTATTAAAAACCAGATTACCTTTGTGTTGGTACAAATACTTCTAAAGGGTTTTCACAGCAGGGAAGATGGAGACTGGACATGGAAAGGAGAAAGCAGAAAGCAGAAAATTCATTTGCTATGGCCACTTGAAGCACAGAAGCTTTTCTCTGTTAAACTCTGTGGAAGAACACCTGTAGTAAGAAATTTGCTTGTTAACCCTGAAAAATATGTGAACAAAGCCACGGCAATATTTTAAACTGTGTTCTTTTATGAGAATAAAAAGCATCTGGCCTTCTCATGGTAAGTAGTACAGATTTCTTTCCTGACTGCAGTGAGAACATGCAGCAGCCCTTGGAAACCACACATCATCCACAAACTCAGGGAGGTGCATGCACCAGGGAAAACAAGGAATTACAAGAAAGGCTTCACTGTACAGAATGACTGGAAAGTATGTAACAGAATTCACTTAAGCCCTCACAAAAAGGAAAGCTTTGCAAACCTTTGAAACTGGTTAAGAATCTGTTGCTTGAGGCAGGCAACATATTTAAGACAGCATTTTCTGATAAAGATATGCTCAGCTACAGACTTTTACTTGCTGCAGAGCCATTTCCTCCTGATCCATCTTATGACACAAGAGACACATTTTTGTATGCTGCTCTTTGTTACACCATGATTTAACACAGCAGGCAGCCTCACTCATTCACTCACTCACTCTCTCACTCCTCACTCACTCTCTCCCCAGTGAAATGGGAGAGGTAATCAGAAAAGTAAAGTGAGAAAACTCATGGGTTGAGATAAAGATGTTTTAATAGGTAAAGCAAAACCCAAGGGCACAAGCCAAGGCAAAATGAAGAATTCATTCACCAATTCCCATGAGCAGGCAGCTGTACAGCCATGCCCAGGAAAGCAAAGTTCCATCATGCTGACTTCAGAAGACAAACACCACACTCCAAACATATTTTTTTTTTCTCCTTCTTCCTCCAGCTTTATATGCTGAGCCCCACACCATATGGTAAGGTATATCTTTTGGGTCAGTTGGGGTCAGCTGTCCTGGCTGTGTCCCCTTTCAACTTCTTGTGCAGCCCCAGCCTCCTTGCTGGTGGGGTGAGGTGAGACTTCAAATCATGTCCTCCCTTGCTTGGACAAGGGGAACAGATCAGGTAGATTATGGGGGTTTTCCAGCCTTTTAAATGTTTTTGGAATATAGAGCAAGAATATAGAAATATTCTATAGAAATAGAATATATAGGAATATAGAAAGGAATATAGAGCAAGCTACTTGTTTGCACCACCAGTAGGTCAATCTTGAAAACCAGGTCTCCCAACCTTAGTTTCTGTTTGGAATATCTTATTTGATCTATCAGGGCTTTTTCAGTCTTCTGGGATTTTTTTTGGTAAAGAGAAAGGTTCCTTTTGAAACCTAATGGTCATAACACAAGGTCTATTGTTCTTCGTGTAGAAATTTTTAATATTGGAATAATTTTGTCTTGAACGTGCATCTTGGGAAAGCCAGTTTGTGCTTTATTATTTTATTCTATGTGAGTAAAGGCTGGGTTTTGGTAGAACTATTACCAATTGTGTTTCATAAGTAGAATATTTGTGAAGATATAAAGATTGTCCAGGTTGAAAAATCTACTATAGTGTAACCCCTTGGACTAAAATCTTTCAGAGCTGTGTAAATATTGTAAATATTTCAGGCATTTACGTGATGTATCCCATAGTTAAAATCAGAATATAAAAAGAAGGAGGATGTCCTATTTTCATGCAGGTAACAGTGTCCCTGCCACAGACAGCTCAGTGAAGTGGTGGTTAATAGCTGACACCAGGTTGTGCAATAAACATTTTAACAAATGACTAGTTTGAAATGCACAGTACACATTTCAAATATCAGTTGTGATTATAATTTTGTAAATAATTCATCCTACTGGGCTTGAGGGAGGATCATTTCAGAGTACTTTGCAAGCCTATTGAAATTGGCAACTGATAGGCTTGCCTAACTCCTGGGAGGTGTCTCAAAGTGTCAAGATGCTGTCAGAAGGCAATTTAAATATCATGGGGCTGAGTTACCATGCCAAGGGGAAAGAAAACCAAGGTGTGTGTTTAGTGATGTGCTGTGCCCTCAATACCCGAGCCCACAGGACTTTCTGGACACCACCATGGGAAAGGAGGATCCTGCAGCCTTGCCCTGGGACCTACTCAGCCACTTCTTCTGGGACCTGCCACCTTGGGTGTATCCCAGTGGGATCGCTGCTTGATGTCTCATCCCCAGACTGGGAGCTGCCACCCTTGGTGTTACACACCAAGGATGCATCCCAAGGACTGCACTGTGTGGAGCTGTGCACTGTAAATTTGGGAAAGTCACTCATGGCCTTGTGTCGCAGTGATAAAAAAGGGAGTGTACAACGATGTCTCATCCCCAGACTGGGAGCTGCCACCCTTGGTGTTACACACCAAGGATGCACCCCAAGGACTGCACTGTGTGGAGCTGTGCACTGTGTAAATTTGGGAAAGTCACTCATGGTCTTGTGTCACAGTGATAAAAAAGGGAGTGTACAATGTATGGAGCTTCAATAGCAGCTGGAAAGAATGAAAAACTGGGTTAGAAGACCCAGGAAGGAATAGCTGCTATCCCACATCCACCTGGTTGTAGAGATTATAAAAACTTTGAAGGACTTTTATTCAGGGATTGGGAAGAAGGTAATTTATTGTCTTGTAAAATTTCTACAAAGGTATGCCACAATGCAGTGTGGGTTATCCTTCTCCCTTCCTTCCCTCCCTTCCCAGAGAGGGCCACCTCCCACATAATTGGAAGAGAAGCCAGAACCTGCTCACTGTGGGTGCTGAGGGTAACACAGGACTTAATTGCTTGGGAAAGATTAACTAGGTGAGCTTTCCAGCCCAGCCACTAAGCTCATATGACCAGAAGCCTTTTCACATGGTGGGGAAATTGTATTTTGTGTAGTCCAAACAGAGTGGTTCTGAACCTTATGGTTTCTGCTAAAGAAACCATGCCCGATGAAGCTAAACTTTTTACTTCACCTGTCACAGCGATGCCTGTCAAAACACGTAACCTGGCAAGTCTGGAGAACTCCTCACTATGTGTAAATCAATTGCAGGGTTGAGCAGATACAAAGAGAATGTCAATTCCTTGAAATTCTGTGCTTTTAACCCAGAAACACTGACAGGGCTTGGTGCCAGGTCTTAAATCAGCTGACAGGCAATAATAAGCAACAATCTAGCTCCACTGACACCTTTCAAGGCTGATGATCTAATGAACTGCAGAGATGTCATTTAAGGATAAGGATATCTTCCTGAAAAGCACAAGCTGAAAACAAGCAGGATGGAAAGTGCTGTAACACACTCTTGAGCAAAACCAAAGCCCAGTGATATAACAGGAACATCTGGGTAAAGAAACAGGTGTCACTGAAATATTTTTGGGCTCCCTAACACTGATCTTCAAACGGAAAGCTTAGTAGCTGCAAGGATACGCATAGGACTTATTTCCAACAATTCATCCACAATGGTGTATCTGTGGGTTTTTGAAGGTGTTATCCCCAACTGTAAGAATGCAATGATCTTGGTGATTATTTATGAGTGAGGAGAGATTTATTCCAGGAGAGTCTTCTGGTGCCCTCAGCAATTTTCATGCACTTGTTGTTTTCCCCATGGCAGAGCACCATCACAGAAGAAGAAGTTCAGAGGATGAAGGAGCAATTCATGTCTGTTTATGATGTCACCACAGATGGACGCTTGCAAATCCAGGAGGTATCTCTGCCCAACTCCAGCCCAAGATTTCTTTTATACAAGGATGGAGAACTAGAAGACTTTTTATAGGGTCTGTAGGAGTAGGAAAAGGGGTAATGGTTTTAAACTGAAAGGGGGTAGATTAAGACTAGATTAAGGAAGACTTTTTTTTAAATGAGGGTGGTGAAGTACTGGAAGGGGTTGCCCAGGGAGCTGGTTAATGCCCCATCCCTGGAAACATCAAAAGTCAGGTTGGATGGAGCTCTGAACAACCTGATCTAGTTGAAGATGTGTCTGGCCATTGCAGGGAAGTTGGATTGGATGGCCTTAAAAGTCCCTTCCAACCCAAACCATTCTTTGATTAAGACCTGTGGCAAACTTGGGAGATCTGGAAGATAGAACCTGGGTGCAGAGGAGGTGACCCACAGAGTATTACATTGGCCAGATCCTTTGGTCTGGAGTTTATTTCCAAGTTTATTTCCATGCCAAACCTGTATTTCACATATTGGATCAGTAGCTGCCCAAGTTTTTTCCTTTCTTTACTTTCATGGTGTGGGTTGGTTTTTTGTTGTGGGGATTTTTTAAAATGTTTTTCAATCCAGCTTGCAAATATGATGTTGCCGGATGATGAGAATTTCCTACTGCTTTTCCGACGGGAAACTCCCTTGGACAACAGCGTGGAATTCATGCGGGTCTGTATCTCCACACTGCCTCCTCCCCCTTGCACACCACCAGCTCCTTGAGCACCAACCCTTTTGTCCCCTGTAAAATGCAGCTTGGGAAATAGATGGGTATTGTGGAAGCAAAACATGTTCTGACCTGTTCAAGTAAAGAAGGTTTTACGTTATTTACACCAGCGAAACAGAGGTGTGGTATCTAGGACTGGACCAAGGGTACCCAGAGAACTCGCTACTTTTCACAAACACTCTCAGCCACCTATCAGTCATGCCACTACAGACAAAATGTCCCCACTCATCAGTTCACCCCTGCAGCTCCTCACCTGCAATGCAGTATAGACCAAGACAAAGAGCAGGTACATTTTAAGCCCCATTTTATCCTGAAACATTAGACTGTTAGGGCATGGAGAGGAAATGTCCATAAGTTGGGTCAATAAGCCCACAGAACTTCGCCCAATCTTCCTCTCATCTCTGCCTCTAAGTATCCCAACAGGGAATTTCAGTTTTTTCCAAAATCTTATGCAGATACTTTTATTTCACATACAAGCTAGGGGCTTCTACAGATCAAGGACCTGTTGTATATGGCCTTGACTCAGAGCAATAAAATAAGCTGCATGTACAAATTAGGTAAGAAATGCAAAACAGTTTCTTAGTATTTTCTTCCTTTTATAGACAGTGTGTCTGCATTAAACATGTGATAGCAGCATGTAGCATGTACAGCATCCAAGTGTGAGTAAGAGCTATTGTGTGAAAAGTTTATTTAATCTAAAATTAATTAAATGTTGGCTAATGCAACAACTTGCTCATTATGGAAGTTCTGCTTTGAATCGTTACAATCTATCACAGAGCAGATGAGTAACTGCCGTATTTATGTGCTCACATCAATCTATCCCCGTTCAGATCTGGCGCAGTTACGATGCTGACAGCAGTGGATTTATTTCAGCTGGTGAACTCAAAGTAAGTTATTCTAACAAATCTCTTCGGGCTTGACCTCACTGATGTCAATGGGAGCCCTTCCATCGGCTTTACCAATTTGCTGTCTTTTTGTGTGAGTGACAAATGGCATTTCTGGGTTGTTCCTAGGTAGTTTGAGGACTTGTGCCTTCTGGCATGGTGGAGGGAGGATGGTTTGCTCCTGCTTGCCACTAGCCTTGTGCCATGACCCCAGTTGTCTTGGTGACCTGAGGTATCCAGTGAGCCCCACAAGGCTTTGCACATGTGCTTCTCCCAGCTAAACAGAGCCAAAGCCATTGTGTTTTATTAAGGGAATTTCTTCACAATCTCTTCCTGAACTTGCAGGTTTTCTGAACACTGATTTCTCATTAAAGCTCAGGCTATTGAGGCAAGAGCCTGTTCAGAAACCATAATTCAAACACTTTGAGCCAGCAGTCAAAAAAGTCCATCCCTGCGCTGTACATCATGTGCTGAAGTCTCAGTGTGTGGCCTCAGCCTGTGTCCCAGCAAAGATGTTAGAGGAGGCATGAGTGTTTTACTGAATGCAAATATTTTTATTTGAGATCAATTAGCAAGTATTGCAGGACTTATGTTGTCTTTTGCTTATTTCATGAGTCTGTTAGGACTCGCTCCAGTATACCTATTCTGGGGAAATTTAGTTACTTTCTAATTTATTCAAAAAAACACCAAGTTTCAGCTAAAAAAATTTGAACTTTGTCAAACTGAAGACACTAGTACTAACCAGGAATGTGAAACTAGGTTTGTGTAACCTTGCTCAATTTGAATTTAATTTCCTACTGTTATTTCTTGAATTTCCACTAGAGAGTAAAATTTCTCTCTTTTCTTACTACAGGATTTCCTGCGAGATCTCTTTTTGCAGCATAACAAGATAGTTGCTGAGGTAAAGCTGGAAGAATATACTGATACTATGGTAAGAAAACATAGAATTAATGTTTTTTAGATCTGAGTACAGCCTAAAATCTCCTTTAGGGTCAAAGTCTGCAGGACCATGAAAGCCCTGCAAGGTGCTTAAAAGGTGTGTCAGAGATCCTTGGGGGTAGTTAGCATGCCCTGGTGCTAACAGTTTTTGGACTGGGAATCAGCTGTGAATGCATTTCAAATAGTTTTGCTGATAGTCAAAATATTTCCTCTGAGAAAAGAGCTCAACTTTATACCAAAGCAGGCTGAGCTCTAAACGCCTTTAAATACAGGTGAGGTGCATCCTTATTGAGGATATGTTCAGCCTCAGGCAGATCTCCAGCTCATTCACTTCCTCCTTCCCACTCTTCCTCCTAGCAAATCCTTTTACTCCCAAGACATGCAGGTATCTGGCTTTTCTGCTCTCAAAGCCCAGCAAGCCTTGCTGGCTCCCTGCTGCTTCCCTGAAAGACTGAGAGGTTGAAAGTTTCAATTCTCCACCTGGCTTATCACAATATAGCTTTTATACTGCAATCAACAACATAGTATTTGGTGTGGGTTTAGCATCAGTCACCTGGATTTCAGAGCAACTTATTATATCTAAACATCTAAAAACAAGAAGGGAAAAAAAATCTACTTTCTGGATGTCATTTTCAAGGGTATAATTTGAATTCCACTAGCAGACATCTATCACTGTAATTTTCTAAATGTCTTTCAGATGGGACTGCGTTGTTTCTTGACACAAAATCTGTGTTTGTACCTAAAAACCAGCTTGGTATGCAAGCAAACAAGGAGCTGCCTACATATTTTGCAATAACATGTTATGTATGTGTGATGTCTGTGTGCCCAGAAATGTGACCCTTTAGAGCAATGTGAGAAACTGTACTGTTATGGAAGAGTGTATATTTTGTTTTTCATATTTATAAGACAGTGAAGAGAGAGGAATGCCAGCTGCAGAAATTATTTTCCAACTGGCAGAGTTTGAAAGCAAAAAAAGCCCAGAAGTTACAGCTAAGACAAAAATATTTCTGGGAGCATTTGCTGGTAGCAAATATCTTTCATTCTGCTCCATTAAGATTTCCATCCCTGGTGCTTAATCTCTGATCAGGTGCTGGGGAATAGGTGATCTGAAGCTTGTAGACAATGGGTGGTTCATTTGCTCCAGCTAATTTCTCTTCCCTCTAATTTCCCAAGAAAGATCTGTGATTCTGCTGCCCCAATGCAGCTAGGTATCAATGCAGCCCAGGGCTGAGAGCCAGGAGATCTGGTTTCTATTCCCATGGTTTCTTGTAGAAGGGCTTTGTATCTCCAGACAGGCAGTTTAATCTCTATGTTGGAAGATGAGATTTGATATGGGAAAAGGGATGCTTTGTATATCTAGGGAAATTTATGATCTGAAATGCAAATTTGGCTCCTGAGGACAAAGGGTTGCCAAGCTGCAATGCCAAAAGACTCAGGGATGTTAATGGTTATTGGGAAATAAGAATATGGCAGATGATTAATTTTCACCTTGCAGTTCTTTTCTCTACTGAATATCAAGGATGTTTATAAACACATCTGGTCTCAAAAACTAAGGCAAGGTTTGACATTATCACTGCCATAATCTTATCCTGGAATAAAATAGAGGATGTGAATTCTGTATATAACAGCAAATTATCCACATGGGCAGTATCCTATAGCATCAGATGCACTCCACAAATGATTGCATAGGACGTTATCCGAAGTATCTATCTGAAGGCAAAATTCCAAGGAGGGAAGAAAGATTCAGCCTTGCATTTGCAGGGCTGGATTAAAGAGGGAAAAGTGACTCAAAGGTTTGATGTCAAGGCCCAGAGTAATGGCAACCCTTTACTTGAAGAAGAAGTGCCCTTCACTTCTTCTCTCTCCTTTCCCACATGGAGTGAGGAGCTGCTGGAGTGCAGAGTCCCACTGCCACTGGACTCTGCCACCATCACCACTGTTTGGGACAAATGGGTCAGTGGCCCATCCATTTTTTCCATGACTCTGTTATAACTTTGACAACCAGCAGCAGTGATTCCTTTTCTGCAGATTGGACATACTTACATTTCTCTCTCCTATTGCTTTGCTCCCACCCTTTTATATTTTTAGAGCACAAAGTCCTTGGGAGCAGGACCTGTTTCTACTTCACACAGCTATAGGGTCTCACAGGATAGCCCATCTATTCAGCTCAGGGCTTTCAAGGGCCAATGTAATTATTTTTCAGTTGAAATAAGCTGTGTCTCAAGGAGCTGTAAACCCATCTGTCTCCACAGGAATATACAGATTTCTGCCCTTTTTTCTGTACATGCACAGCTGCCTGCACACATCTTAAGCAGCTACTGGTATACTGAGTGGACCCTAGGGCCTTCTGGAGGTAGAGATAAAGGGGAAAAGGCAAAAATTGTAATTTAAAAGAAGCTAGCCCAGGCTTGAGGAAAAAAATTAAGGCAGCATTTTATGTTTCTGTGCTGGGTGTTTGCAGTTTGTGAGCAGATATCAACCAACCAGGGCATGTTAAATTCTTGCCCTTTGTGCTGTTATGAATGGTCTCATACGACATTAAAAAATGCTGGGAAGAGGGAGAGAGTATTTCATTTGGAAGAGATTGGTCATCTCTGGAAAGGAACATCATTTTATCAGGTTGCTTAGCAGCCACTTCTTAAGAGGCTATTCTGTTTCCTTATGACCTTGACATCCTTTCTTCAGAGAACACTGGTATAGATCAGGGATTTGATGAACAAGTGATGAACTCCTATAAAGACAACAGGTAGTGAACACACTGGCATTGCACAAACTCTGTGAGTCTGCTAAATCAAATCTTAAAAAGCACTAAATCCACTGGGGAAAATCACAGAAGAGCACTGCAGTTCTCAAGACTCTTCATGGGCGAATTGAAGTGGCAATGCTGTGGTAAGGAAGCCCCTTTGTAGGCACTGTTGTTTTTTTTTCTATGCCTACATAGATACATATTTGTATTAATAATAATGAATTTAGTGTGTATTAATAATTATTTACATGCACCCCCTTGCAGTTCTTAGTATTTGAAAACAATCTGTAGGTTTGTTGCCTTCCCACAGGCTGTTGGCAGGGAGCAAGTAGCTTGGAGGTTAATGTGAAGCCTGGTATTGTTCTGAACTTCCTGAGAAGAGACCCCAAGGGTCCTGCAGTGTGTACTTTGGGAGACAGAGTGAGCATAGCTGAAAATGGATGGAGGGTTTAAATAGCATGGTGAGAATTTTCTGCCTTCCTGAATTAGCACAAGCTGGAGAGATGAAGACTGCCCCCCTTGATACTTCATGGTGAGGATACTGTGGATGATGACAGTAGAACAACATTTTCAGTCCCTCCCACCTCCCCTCAGACCCCAAGATCAAGCTGTTAGTAGGTTTCTGGGTCCTGATGAAGTTTCAGCTCAGAAATACCTGTCTCACATATGCATTTGACAACAATTTTTAAGAGTGACAGGTTCCATTACCTGTGTATGCACTTAAGCAGAATATTGTAAATGCCAGGGTATGAACTAGATTTAAGATATGGTTTCTGATAGTCTGTAGATTCCCAGATAGCAGGATGCTACTTCTAGTTTGTAATGCAAATGTCTACAAGCTGCATGCAAGACAAGCTCATTTTTGAGTCAAATTTCAGCAATTTAAGTTGTTTATTTTGCTGAAGCAGTCACACATGCAACACTGACATTTACTTTTTTAATTGACTTATGTTGATTATGTCAGATGGAGCAAAAAAATTCCTTTAAACTGAGCATTATTATATCTCAGTAAAATGCAAAGGACAGTTCTTATCCAGCCAACATGCCATCTTTGCCCATCACAGGTTAATATTCTAGAGAGGCAGTGATGTAAATGCAGTGACTAATAACAAGTACTGGTCATGAATTACAGCATTTGAAAGCTTGTGGATGATGATGATGAGGATGAAATCTTAACCCCGGAGAAGTCAGAATAGATATTTTCCCCAGCTGTAATGACACCAGGGTTTTGCTGGGCTTATTTGCCAAGATTCTCCTGGGCACTGAGCTATGTGCCCCAAGTGCAGAAGCCTGCAGCTGAGGGCTCCTCATCTTCTCAGTGCAAAGTGGAAAAGGTTGTCTTCTCCCTGAGGATGATCTGTGTCCATGAGTATGCACTGTGGACTACCTTTATTGTGCATTGGGGGGATTTCCAGTGCTTTTGTGGCTGCTGCCTGTCCCCTCTGCAAGGATAGTGCCAGAGTTTCACTGTGGTCAGTTGTATGGCTGTGCAAGTCTGTCTGTGTTCAGTGCTGATGCCAATGTACTCACGTGAGAAAATAAAAGCCAAATTCAGGTGATTTAGACTCTTAACATCTTACTAGTCAAGGCAGCATATCTTTGTTAACAAAGTCTCCTGTGATCACTAAACAAAAGGTGTAATAATGGAAAGACAAATATTTACTGTATTGAAAAAAAGCCTAAACAGAATTTGTTATCTTTGTCAACACACCAAGCAAACTTCCCAAAGCTCTAGAAATACCATAGGAGTAGAGTGTAGCCTACAAGACTGGTTCCCAAAGTGCAGTCTATGGTCATCCCTTCTCCTCCTGGTAGTGGTCCATGCTGGCTTCTCTCCCAGGTGACTGAAAGGACCCACACAGCTGATGAACACAAATCTGCCTCCTGTGTCCCTTCTCAATTTAATGCCAGGGTGCTGTCATCTCCAGCACCACACTTGCTGTGGCATAAGCCAAGGGAGGCAGAAAATACAATTTAATCTCAAACTTCATTTCTGAAGATCAAAACCAACAGAAGTCAGGAGCCTGCAGGCTTCTGAACACCTTAACAGATAATGCCTTGATCTCTTAGGAATCAAATCACTCTTAGAAATCCTGTGCTAAAGAACTTGTTTATGTGACACAGGCAGTCTGGCTGGGCAGGACGCTGAGCTTTTGTCCTGAGGGTAACTTGCTGGCCACTGGGCTCTCCTGTCACTCTGCACATGCCTTTGTGATCCCATCCTTCCCTAAAGAAAGAGGCCATAGGCAGTCCTGCAGCTTGGGCTGATGCCTGTCTTTATACAGTCTCAATAACCTCTGTACTCCCTGGCTAACTTTTGTTTCAGCTGTTGGGCATAGGTGCCCGTGATATAGACATTAAAATATATTTGTGAGAGTAGGAGCTCAAGTAAAACTGACTCTCTTAGTGTCCCACTTAATTACACACAAAGAGACCCAGAGAAGGTATGAAAGCAGGTTTTATTGAGTCTGCTGATCACAGAACTATTTATTTTGGTTGTTTACTTCTTTCCTTATCTCTGTCATGGAAAATAATTCAGATTTATATTGCTCTTCAAAGAATGTGTGTGTTTGTCGCATTGTGGTGCTTCAGTGGCCTTTAGAACACTGGACTGAGAAAGCAGAAGTATCTCTTTTGCTGAATTAAAAGCTGATGGCAGTTTTAATTTTGCACTTTTAAAAAATGGAGATGTAACAACTTTTATTTGCAAACCAAGCTCTTACATATTCTCTGTCTGTCTCAGAGTGCTTCAGAGTACTTTCAAACAAACAGGGTGTGCCCTTGCTGCACTGCCATTAAAATGTCAGTGAATTAATTTGTGCAAACACTTTAAAACATGGGGTAGTTTGACAGTAATGGAAATGCATCATTTTATAAAGCATACTGCTAGATGCAACAGAGCCTTTAGTAAATTTGAGTGCTATTTAAACATGCGAGACCTTGTCCTAAACCACATTGAGATGTTTCATATCAACCTGGCAGTGTAAATATACCTTTCATGAGAGTAAACTGAAAATCCATCAAATTTAATATATCAAGATGATGTGTGAAGGCAAAAGTTTAAATTAGAAACAACTTCATAACCATTTCAATTATCTCCTTCTCCCATTATGTATGCTTTGTCATATGGGTACACAAAGAATGACCCTCTGTCATTCTTTGTGTACTCAGGCACAGAATTAGCAGATCAGATCAAACACTCACATGCTTGAAACTTGAAATTTCGATTAAAAAACATTTCCCCAGGCTGTTCCCCGAGTAATGCAGCACGCGACTGCCATGTAGTGGGTATGCATGAGCTCCACTTGTCCCAATAACAGGATTAGGTCTATCTTATTAGCTGTGGTACCTGAACTAATTCAGTGAACACCAGCCCTTCTTCCCTCCATGTTTTCCATATTTCATGTGTTAGTCACTGGGCAAGAATTAGCTTGGCGTAGTTCTTCCAGCCAGACTTTTTTTCTTTCTGTCGACTGGTATGGATGATCAAAATATTGCTTGTGTTTGATAATTGTATTCAGGGCAGTTGTGGCAGAAAAAGGCCAAACAGATAGAAAACACAAAGGTTCTCTCTTACAGAGCTGAGTGAAGGAGGTCAGGGAGGGGAGCTGGTTAGCTGTTAGTAGATGTGGTCATTCACTGAAATTTCAATATCAAGCTGAAAGATAGGGTGCAGGAGAAGAATGTTTCCTTTCATTAAGAAATCCACCAAGGAGTTTGTTACCTCTCTATTAAATGTGTTTTTCTGAATCTGTACTGCTGCAGGAATATTGTAAAGGGCTCAGAAATTGGTAGGATTGAAAACCATGTGCTCACAAAATTGATAATGAAGCAGAAAGCCTTTCTCATCTAAACCACCATCTCTCATCTAGTCTGTTTCATTAAGAGTGCACAAAATTCTCCCTCGTTATTTGCGACTTCTGAAACCATGAAAATATGATGCACCCACAAAGTAGAGCAGTTGCAGGGCAGGTGGGATACATGAAGTCCCAAGGCAAGGACAGCAATGCTGGGATTCTTATGTATTTATGCCCTGGAAAAGAACATGAGGCTGAAGATGTTTCACTGGAAAAGAATCATGAGACTTGCACCAGGCAAGCCTATGTGAAATGAGAATTGTGCCCCAAGTCTGGCTCTTGGACAGAAAACCTCCAGTTCTGTTATGGTCCCATAAGCTCATATGGAGATTAGGACATGGTGATCACAGAGTTGAACTTCTCCCTGAAAAACTCAGTGTTTGCTTTTCTGAGGCATCACAGAGAGAAAAAACACATCTGAATTTGAAGTCTAGGCTGAAGCACTGAATTTTAGTCTCAAGACAGTAATTCTGAAATGCAGCAGAAATGGGAGAAAATAGAACACACTTTGAGGAGCTCAGAAACGTGGAGAATCCAAGTGAAGTACTAAGACTACTAAAGGCAGTATGTTTTAGTGTGTTTTGCTAAAGATACTGTATTTTTATATGAACCAAAGACCAGTGCCTTCAGCCAGAGCTGCCCTGACCTGGCAGAAGAGTTCCTGAAATCTGGGCCCTGTGTTTCCCGCCAAAAAATGTCCTTTCCCAGCAAATGCTGTTCTGTCTCACCCCCCCAGCTGCACTGCTTTGTGGTGACCTACAGACCATGTAGGTAACTAATGCTCCTTGGTGGCCTAAATCAAAGGATTTAGAGTGGCATTTTCGAAAGCACTGAAGTTACTGTAGAGCCCTCGTGGAATACCATAAGGACTATGGTATTCCCACCACCCACATGCTGGTACTTTCTCTAGCCAGCTACATAGGGGTTGTCTCCATAAGCTTCCTTTAGGCAGCATATTTTACAGCAATGATGTAAGCTGGATGTAGCAATGTCACCAGTGGTGGAGAGTATGCCATAGCAAAGTAGAAGGGGTATTTCTCCTCAAAGAACAGACAAAATCAGGTTAGGCATTGTTGTTCCATTTGGAGAGAGGCTTTTAAAATGTTATCTGGGCTTACTTGTTTCTAGAAAGAATATTAATCATTTTCTATGACCTGCAGAATAACTCCTTTATCAGCTAAGACTTGAAGGCTCGGGTTTATCTCTCTGATGGCAGTGGGAGGCTGTCATTGCAAGGACATTTCTCCCCTTGGTGGCACCAGCAAAGGGAGCTTCTGCTCCCATCCCTTCCTCTAGCCGTGTCCTACTGCTGCTCCAGCAGAGACCAGGGAAAAGTTCCATATTGCTGTGAGAGATCTAATGGGGCAGGAAGCAGCATGCAAGAAATTAGATCAGCTGGAAGGGAACAACTTGGACTGATGCAACCAGGGGGATGTCCTCAGGATGGCCTGGCAGCTTTATTTGTCTCCCCAGTTCTAGAGTTCAGAAGTCTTTCCTCTGTCGTTTAGTGGCTCTGCACAGAGCATATGTTTGGCAGAGGGCAGTTAAATGGAAAAATAGCTTTCTTTGTGCCACTGAACACCCACATGGTTCCAAATTGTGATGCCATTTTTCCAAATATCTCAATATGGGCCTTCAATCATTCGTAGGACTTTCATGCTCTCTTTCAATGGGAGGAAAAGTGAGCCCATACCAATGCCTCATCAAAAATTCCACTCAAATCTCACAAGTGTGAAATACTCAGAATAATTAATGGTACAGAGTCTGTTGCAGAATCTCAGTCTAAATGTGCTACAGTAAAGGGTTACTATGGACTTGCTTCCTTGTTCCCCTTGAGCAATGGGCAGGGAAGAGGCAGCACTGACAAAACAGGCAAAATCTCCCTGAGAAATGGCAGCTCTCCAGATGCTACTTTTTCTCACGTGATTATTAGGCTCTGCCCTGGCTCCACTGCTGAGAAGTGCTCAGGACATGCTGCTGGCTCCCATGTGTTCAGGCTATGTCATAGGGGATAATCCCGTCCATCTGAGCTGTGTCAGATGGGGCTGGTTCAGGCCTTCCTCACCAGCTGTGCAGTGCACAAAAGATCTGTAGTGAACCAATTACTCTGCACAGCCAGTAAACAAGCAAATGTGATCTATTAAGGTAAGATTAATGCATATTCCTTAGCTGAGCATTTGACAAAGAAAGATAATATGTCATAGTAAAATGTTCATGTTCCCTCCACACACAATGTGGATTTTTTTATTTTTTTCTAGAACTTTGAGCCATGAGATATTCAGGTTTGCAACTCATTAAACATCCCCCCCACCCCCTTCTTTGTAACAGTCCATTTTTTGTGCCTTGAAGAGAAATGGAGAACCAAAAACCGAAAATAAATTGGTTTTTTTTCTGTGATGGCTCATCAAAATTATGCTATTCAGTAAAAGAAAAGAATAAGTTTTGAAATCACATTTAACCTCTTGATGTTGGTAGCCTGAACCTTCTTCCGAGTCTTAGTCCATTCTAGCAGCAGGCCTTGAGCCAAGCAAACCCCACAGCTGTAGTGGTGTAAAATCCTGACCTGAGTGGTGATTAGAAGGTGGCATTTGCACCTCAGCCTCTCAGAAGCCACAGCAGCAGTCAAAGGTAAGGATGGAGTCCAGGTGGAAGTGTTTAGAAATTTCTCCCTTTTTCTGGCTTTCTTTTTTTTTTTTTCAGGACCAGGGCAATGTCAGTATTTAGTTTCTGAATGTCTTTCCTGCAGACTTGCTTTATCCCCATGTAAGGTGGGAAGGGAGAGGTACTGCTATTTGATTGATTTGGGTTGCTGCTGTCAGAAAGCTGGCTGGTTTTGCTATTCCCTTGTGCCACCCTTGCACTTGGTGCTAACACAGGATGCCATGCTTCCCAGGGTCTGGGCAAGCACCCTGAGCAAGCAGAGGGAAGGGCACAGGGCAGAGAAAAATATATATTGCCCTTTTTTATATATGTGTGTGTGTTCTACTTATGGCCCATGTGCTTTATCTCTGTCTTCTTGATTTATAGATGAAAATCTTTGACAAAAACAAAGATGGAAGACTGGACCTGAATGACCTGGCAAGGTAGGATTTAATAATGTTGATGGGGTGCTTCAGCTCACAATGGTCAATCCATGCAAGGTGATCCTCTCCCTCTAGGCATGTGCAGTTGAATTCTACCAGCTTTTGAATTAGATCTGCTCTGATCCCACCTCTCCAACGCATGATCCCCATTGCAATAATCTGAGAATCTAGAGCCAGGGATAGGAGCAATGCCAGGGTATGTCTGTACAACATCAATGTGCTCTGGCATAATCGGAGGTGCTTCCCAGGAGGTGGCAAAAAAACCCATGGCTCTGTTTCTCCAAAAGAAGGATGACAATCCTTTCAACAGGGTTACAGACATGCATTTATTTTTCATCATTATGTGCAGCAGAAATTGCAAAGAATTTATACTGCATTTTGAATAATGAAAATGCCACCACAAAAGTGTGTGGCAGTGGCAGTAGGAAAGGATTTGGAGTGCCATAGTGAGATGCTTGTGAATAAAGCTGGGGACTCAGTCATGGGCCTCTGTCTCCTTTCTGTCCCTGATTCCTCAGAGGCTTTTAGATTATTTTCACTGCCTAGAGATAGAGAGCATGCCTCTCTCTGTACAACTATGTGCATTGGTTAGATAGGACTTTAAATTTGCAGATACAATCTTAGAGGGCCAGTTTAGAGGGTGAGGGGACAGAGGTCTGGTTTGCCACTGTAACTCTCTGCTTGGAATCCTGACAAATGCCAGCACAAATAACTGCAGTGCATGCAGCAGTTCCCTTTGACTATGAATATAGGAGGAGAATCTGGGGCAGGATGGAGGATATCTAAAGGGGGTTGTTGTTACAATTTTCTCTTAAATACAGTTCCCTTTTGGGAACCAGGCCATCTGAGGCTCTCCTCCAATCTGAAAACATTTCTCAGACTCCAAATCCCTCCATGGGCAGACACAGCTCATCATGCCCTGTGCCATGGGCTCTAAAAACTTTGGGGTTAGCAGAGCAGTTGAAGAGAGAAAAGGTTTTATTAGTGCTTTACAGGGTTTAGGAGATGAAAAGAGAGAAATTCTGCCAGTCTTGATGCACAGGCCAGCATTACTTTGTCTTTTACTTTTACAACCACCAAATCCTCCCTCCAAGAGAGAGCCATAAATCACTTTCTTTAATGCAGCACAGCAGCCCAGTTACAAGGAATGATTGTCTGATAACACTTGCTTCAGAAGCTGACACCCTCTGTTGTGCAGGACCACCAGAAATGCTCCGGGAGAAGCAATGGTGCTAATAGGCATGTCTGTGATGAACCAAAGGGCACTCTCTGTGCCCAATCAGACAGGGAGGAAGGCATGTGTTCCCACAACAGCCCTCTGTAAATAACCCCACAGGCAATTTTCTCTTTTATAGGCCTTTAATCTAACATCCCTTTGCTTTGCAAACAAGGAGAGCTCAGAATAGGTCATGTGCAGATGATAAAGCAAAAAGATCATAATTAAAATCTTTCCATTCAGGATTCTGGCACTCCAGGAAAATTTCCTTCTACAGTTCAAGATGGATGTAAGTAGCACTAATTTTTGATACATTCATCCTGTCTCCAGCTAAGATGACCTGGGCCCAAACTTGAAATTTTTGCTTTAATTTTTCTTTGTTTGTCCTCTCTGTATGCAGGCTTGCAGCACAGAAGAAAGGAGAAGAGATTTTGAGAAGATCTTTTCACACTATGACGTTGTGAGTCCCATGAGTCAGTTCATTCCCTTGCTGTTTGTAAATGACAGAGTTAGCATGCGCTGCTGAGACTTCTTCCTCCTGCTGGGTGCTGCTGGAGTCACTGAGGACCAGCAGTTGTGCCCAAGCCCATGGCTCATGAGCCCAGATGCCAGACTGGGAGGGGTAAGGTAGGGACAGAGAGGAGCTATGCTCAGAGATCTTGTGTCAAGGACCCATTTTGACTTTCTCCATTGCTGTGGCCATTGCTGCTGCATTAGCAGTTTCCCTGCAGGAGATGCAAGGGAAGAAGAGGAAGGTGGTGGCTTTAGCGCTCACAGTCTCTGGCAATTCAGGACCTGCATCACCATCGTGTTGAAAAATAAACCCCCTTCCCATATGAAATCCATGGTTGTTTAGGGAGTCTGGCTCAGGACAGATGTAACCATTTAACTGCGTGTTAGACATCAGCAATTCAGTCCTGCTTCTGGCAGTCAGAACTCCCTCAGGATGGTGGGAGACATTTCTCCCACTTGGTGGGAAGAGATGGTTTGGGAAAAACAATGGGATCTTAGACATTAGGTATTGGGAAGAAATTTTTTACTGTGAGGGTCTTGAAGTGCTGAAACAGGTTAGCCCAGAGAAGCTGTGGATTACCCAACCCTGGAAGTGTTCAAGGCCAGGTTGGATGGGGCTTTGAGCAACCTGGGCTAGTAGAAGGTGTCCCTGGCCATGGTGGAATGGTTGAAATTGGATGATCTTTAATGTTCCTTCTAACCCAAACCGTTTCATGATTCTGTGAACTTTATGCTAGAAAGCTTGGTGACAAGGTATTGGTACTCACCAGTAAACACTGTAGTGGTTTTGACTCACTGGGGAGTTTTGATGTCTATTCCTTCTTTCAGAGTAAAACAGGAGCGCTTGAAGGCCCAGAAGTGGATGGATTTGTCAAAGACATGATGGAACTGGTCAAGGTATCTTCATGGCTCTGTTTGTTAATACTCTGTATTTCTTAAAGATCAGTGCTTTTGAAGAGGCTATGTTCACAGAGACAGTAGTAAGAACATAGAGAAAAATTTTAGTTTGATCATCAGCAGAAGGCAATGTCACCATCTCACTATGTATACTGTAAAGCATTTCACCATGTCACAGAAATTCTGCCTCACAAATTAATACAGCTTCCCACGGGAACTCTGTTTTTAAAAGGTCCATTCTAGTTCATACTTTGAATTAGGCAGGCATTACAACATGACATGATATGGATGGGTCATCACAATTTCTTTCTTCTGTTTTCCTTGTGAATGTGGTTCTCACCAGAATGACCTCATGGTTCATAAGTTCATCTCAGGGCTACAACTGAAAATTGCTTGAGGTCTGTCTGCAGTCAAGAATACCATACCCAGTGTGTCTCTTCAGCTCCTGATGGACAGAAGAGTCTGTCTTCATTGGATTATCTCAAGTTTCCAGATGCAGTCCAAGATAGAGCTTTTGACCCAAATAGAATCTGATCTTTAGCTTCCTCTGAGCCTGAACTGTTGCATTTCCACACAGTGTGGGATATCTGTGCTGCCATGTCTATTCAGGAGAGAGCAGAGAATGGCAGCTCTGTGCTGATGGCTGTGTGTGTGTGTTCTGGCCATGCAGTGTGCAGGGAAGGGTGTGGGGATAGGCAGGATGCTGGATTTGTGTGGCTATGTGTGAGTGTGTGTAAAGAAGGAAAATTTGTACTTTACCTAAGGGCCTTCATCAGCATTGCCCTTGGACACCACAATCTGTGCATGTGAATTTGATCCCCTCCTGAGAATGTGGGAAGCAGAGCAAGCAGTACAGCATTAGGAGCATACAGACACTGTGTAGCCTGTAAAATGTGTCTTCAACATGGACTTGATCGACAAAAGGTATTTTTTCATTGCTGACTAGCCTGTAAAAGGCTAACAGTAAGCTGACAGTAATGTCACATTAGTCCTTACACAGCAGGTTTGAGAGAGGAAACCAGATGAAAGCACAGGTCTGGGAGAGCAGGGATCTGCATTGCACAACTTTCTGAAGTTTTCTTTTACATGGATCAGATACTGATGGCCTTGGCTGAGCACAAAAGTCATGGTGTATTTCCATACAGTCGCTTACAGTTCCATGCACCTTCTGCTTTTTCAGGGCACCCTTTCCCCATCTTCTCTTCACTTCCCCATGACATATGAGATATGGGGCCTTTTGGTCACTCTTCCTTGGGTGAATTTCCCAGTTGCTGCATGGTGGGCTGCTTTACTATCTGGGGAAATCCAGAGTAATTTTCTCTCTCAGCATCCTTTTTCTCTTTGCCTGCAGCCCAGCATTAGTGGGGTAGACCTGGACAAGTTCCGCCAGATCCTGCTCAACCACTGCGATGTGAACAAGGATGGGAAAATTCAGAAATCTGAACTAGCTTTGTGTCTCGGGCTGAAAATTAACCCATAGCTGGGAAAGTACTTGTGGTTGTGTTTCCCTTTAAAGATTTGCCTGCTGCTCCTTGTAGAAGTGTGTTCTGTGCTGCTGTGGGAGTGGTGGGGAGCTGAGGCACCATGCTGCCAGGCTGGAGAGTGGGATTTGCACGGCGGCCTCCTCATTCCACCAACTCCTTTGTGATGTTCGCTTGCTTCTGCCTCTTGTGGGTCCCCTTAGCAATGTCTGCCCATCAGCAGATGAGCTACTCAGAGGACAGCTTGCTGTTCTTCTGGCCTCATGAAATACTGCTCTGTCCATTCTCCTAGGATAGGAAAAAGCATCTCCTCAAAAACATCCCCTCAGTGCTTTCAGAGTGCAGCTACTAGGTGTTTCTGATGGTCACTTTATATGTGGAAGTCAATACTTTGATGAACATTGTGCCTTGTGCATTTAAAATATTGGATGGATGACAGTGTATTTGTGCAGAAATAAAATGGCAATTACAAAAATTCAGTAACATCAAAGTTTGTGTTATGTAAAGAAAGCCGTCTGCCACAGGCTGGCAGACTGTACACAGTAGCCTTTTATGTAGCATGCATCAAATGGCAAGAGGTTTTGTGATACCTGTCAGTTGTGGGGTTTAAATCTGCAATGAAACGTGGTAGATCCTTCCCATGGGAAAACCACACACACCATGTGTGGTTTATGTGTCTCCCTCAGGATGAAGCCACAGAGTAACATCACTTCTGGAGGACACTTCTGACCCAAACTGAAATAACCTACAAGGTTTCAATAAACTGGAAAACTGAATGAGAGCAAAGCTCCTACATGTGCATGTTTTTCTTTTCAAATCTGTTGGAGTTGGTAGATGCTTGTCACCCTTTTTGAACCTAAAGCTTCCTATCACTCCTGGACCATGAGTGTAGTCCCAGAGCCCAATGGCAACAGCATCCTTTGTGCCACATATTTCCCTACTCCAAAGGCTTTGTCTGAATATTCAGAAAGTGTCATGCCCATGTTATCATGCCCAAATAGTTCTTTCTTCATTTCCCAAGAGAAAATTGTGAAGTAGGGATTGTTGGCAAAAATTCCTCACATTTCACAATTTCTGTCTCTAACATAGGACAGACCCACACCTGACACTACTAGGGCCTTTCTGGTTATGTTTTTTGCGCCAGGAAGCACAATGAAACATTCCCATTATATTCAGTTTTGTAAAAATTAATCAGAGATTGCCTTCAATCAACATGAATAGAGGTGTTAACATGGATTACATAAAGCTCTTAAGAACATATTCAAATTATGCTTATTTTCTATTTTGATTGATGATAATCTCACAGACCAAATAAGTGCTAAATACTTGTTTAACCCCAGCACAGAGCTAGGCCTTTAAATTCTGAAACGGCTTTTTATCACCCTGGCAGCAACACAAATCACAACCACAATAACAGAGCTTTACAATGGTTCAAAAAAACCATAAATAAGGAATCAGGCCTTAGCATTAACTCCTCAAGCCAGCAGGGTTGCAGTTTTACTCGTGAATGCTCACACCTCTCTAAGGGAAGAGCTGTGGTCAGGAGTGCAGGACCACCAGCAGAGAAATCCCCCACACTGCTGTTTATGCTTTATCACAGTCTTTGAACAGCTTGTAACAAATCTAGCAGAGTAAAACAACTATTGTTTTATTCTACCTCAAATAGGATGTGACTGATCAGAATAAAAAGTTATGCCTTTAGGTATATTCTTCTTTTCTCTCTTCCTTCAGTCTATGTAATTCTAATTGTTATTCTTCTTTTCCTAAACTACAGTTTTTATTCCTTTGGATGTGGGAGATATTTATGTACCATCCCCTTTGATATATTTCCATATTCCAAGATGTAGGTTCTTTTTTCTCTTTGTATTTCCCAGTGATGGCAGGTCTATTTTTTCCCTCCTCTGTTTAATCCTACTTATATGAGTAGAACTGTTTCTTATTTATTGAAGTATAAATTGAAGCATATCCTGTCCTGCCTCACCAAAACTACAGCAACTCTTAACCTAAAGGGAAAATTTCTTTTTAAAGACTAGATACAACCACAGGTCTCATTTCAAGAATTATAAAACACTTCCTCTTTATTAAAACCCTATGCTTTTCACATCCTCTACAGTTAATAGTTTTTATTCAACAGACACTGAGCAGTAATGAATCTGTGATGTCAGTGTCGTAATGTGCTTTGCTTCTTTTGTACAAGTCTGGGACTTATTTTTTTAAAATACTGATTTTGACACAGGCTTCATACAACTACTTTTACTAGTTTCTAATAAGTGAGTGCATAGGCTCCAGTAGGTGAGTTTAAAAGAGCATTTTACAAAACATTAGCAAGAAGTAATTTGTAATAATAGATTACAAGGTTATATATAGAACTCAGAGAATGAGATTTTTTTTTTCTTTTTTTTTAGTTAGTTAGTTTTCTCATTCCCACAAAAGTTTGGTTTTTTATTGTGTCCTGGCCAGAAACCAGAGAGCAGGAAGACAGACCCACCTGCTGTCTTTGTGCAAGGACCATAAGGGAGTGCCGTGTCCCAGTGGGACTGCAGCCTCGGTGAGCTGCAGATCCCCTCTAAGCAAAACAGAATGTGAGGTGCAATGGGATTTGAGCCCACATTGCAAAGGGCAGCAAGGCAATCACTAATGAGACATAATTTTATAAACCTGTAGCCTCTGAAAGTCAACATTAAGGCAGGACACAGACATTTTAAGACTTCTTGCAGACTTCTTGCTCTGTTCATTGCAGAGCTTTTTTTTTTTGTTTTCCTTTTTTATTTTTTAAATTATTTTCACTTCAATAACAAATTATATACGAGGTCCTTTGGTCTCAGCCTCTGGTAATATCAACCTTTTAGGTTCCTGTAGATTTAAAGCTGGGCAATGCATCTGATAAAGTATACCTGTTTTCATTTTGCAAATTTGAAGGGTACTTCTATGTACTCCTATGTACAAAATACGAGATAATATTTCACATTTAAAGGGTTGCAATAAAAATACTTGTTTTGCATTAGATATATGAAAGCAGCAACAATTTCTGTGATTATCACTCAATTTTTAGGAGGCTACATCATCATAACTAGTATTTGAAATCAGAAAGTGAATTTGCAAATATAGTTTTCCCTTGGTATTTTCATGGTTTTCCATCATTGTGAAACTCAACACACTCTTTGCTTGTTCCAAACCATCATCATGGGGACTTGTCACTGGAGGCCTCCATTTTCCTGAGTCAGCCTCAAAACCCCAAATGGCTCAAGTGCCAGTTGTTCCTTGGTCTGTGCAATTTTCCCCCCAAAAAATGAACCCACATATACATGCTTACCTCATTCCCCAGTCTGAACACATTCCAGCAATCTCACATCACTGACACACAAATTGGAAACAAATTAGATGTTTAGGAATTGTAGCATTTAAATTTCATCAGTGCTTTATTTTCAGATTTTCAAAAAAAAATTATCTCTCTTTGTTCTCACAATTTTGCTTTAAATAACAAGTGTGAAGCTGCCTGCACATCTTACAAAAACTACTCTTTATTCCAACTGAAAGCTTAGAATTGAGCATCAGTCCAAAAGAGGGGTTCAAAGCAAAGGAAACCAGCACAGTATTTTGATTAATCTCCTTTTCTGTTTGTCTGGTAAGAGAATAGTGTCAATATTAATGAAAACAATTGTGATTAATGCAGTCAGCAAGACTATCAGAGAATCTTCCGCCACGTTATAATAGGAACCCATCACTTGAAACACTTTAATTACAGCTATTGTCTCTTGAAATGTCTGAGTAACTCTTAAAATTAGTCTGATTTGAAATAGAAAGTTTCCATTATGTAGTGAGATGTTAAACAGGGCCTTGCTGTGCAATTACATGGGGTAAAGTAACTATGAAAGTGGATTCCGTATGAGGGCTACACTGACAGCTAATGAAAAGATCTCATTTTCTGGCACCTGTATTTTCAGTATTTCCATGGAGATTTGAGTCTCATTTTAGGTAACATTTTCACATGGGAAAAAGGGAGTAAAGAATGTAGTTATGACTACTATGAGAGAAAATAAGGGAACTGTTTGTTAATGACAAGAGACATCTACAAGGAGCTCCAGTTGGTTCCCAGAGGTAAAAACATTTCCCTGTCCTCTCTTTCATAGCTTGAAATCACTGATTTTCACAAACTTGTTCCATGGCAAAGCATGCTGCTTGCTGCCTGCCATATGCTTAGCCTTTACACTGGCTTCAGGCACTTCAATTCACTCCTTCTAAGTTGTTCTCATCCATAAAAATACACCCTGCAGGTGTGCTGGACACCTTGCATATGATGACAGAACCAGAGTGGATGTCTCTGCCCAGAAAAAATGCTCAGCGCAGTAGCACACACAGTGTGGACAAATGTTCAGGCTGCACCTCTGACATCTGGCGTCTCTTTAGACGAGCTGTTTCAGGAAAAAAATTAGTTTGAGTGGATTTTAGGGAGGCACCACAGCCCATGAGAGATAATATCATTAGGCAACATGTCTGGAGAATGGGTGTCTGCTCCAGGCTCAGAGAGACCTGGTTTGGGGTTTCTGCTCTCCCCAGCATTGTGGCTGTGAATCTGAAATGTTTTCAACCTGCTCAGTCTTACCAGGAGAGGGCTTCTGTTTTGGATGATGAAAGCACATAACCACTATTTCAAAACCACAATTTTGGTTTGAAAGTGTAATTTCAAGGGATACATTCATTATAACAGCTATCATGTTCCCACCAAAGGAGAGCTGACGGTTCCAGTGCCCACATGCAGTGTCAGGGACTGCACGGGTTGCACCTTACTCTGAACCTGGTCACCCCTTTGAAATCTTCCTGCACTGCACCCTGGATTCAAAACTCAGGGAAGGATCTCCAGAGGAAATACAGGGAATTTAAGCCCTAAATTTATTTTCAATTCAGCTATAGCTTGCATCCCTGCACAGTAATGTTTGTTCCATCTCTTCCATGGTTCTGTTTTGTAATCAACACTAGAATGTAAAGAAAGAGAAAAGGGTCACTGCTGACATGGTGTGAAGAAATCACCCTTCCTGCATCTCTCTGTGAGGTGGGAGATGGGCTTTAGTGACAGAAGCTGCATGGGGCAGCCACAAGCTCCTTCCCCTAGCTGCCAGCCTGCAGATCTCCCTTAGCTCCAATGGAGTAAGACCAGCTCAGGATGGCAGGAGAAATGGCTGTGGCTCTGTTTCCAGACATAGCCTAAAGCTTTTAAAGATGAAGGCTTCTAACTTAAATAGTGACTATGGTATGAAGTGGCAGCATGAAGGCTTGTGCAGGTTGACACCTCAGTGAAATACCTCCTGCTCTGTTGTCTGCTTTACACAGATAGAGGGCTGTTACAGAGTTGTCAAGGGACTTCCAGCAGCTGGTAGAGCTAAGGAGAACACGTTCTCAGTTTTTGATTCCATGCCAAGTCTCATGTCAAATAGTACTCCCAGTGCCTCATAGAGAGGAGGATAGAGATGCTCTCAGCAGTCTTGTTTAGGTGGCTGTTTGAATAGATTCATCATCTGTCACTTTGGCCAATATGTCTTTACTTTGATGGTGTGAACAAGAAGTTTTCATTTATTATTGATAATATGTAGGAAAAGGGTTCATTTGTCCAGCATATTAATATTAGGAGCCAGGAGACTGCAGGGGTGTTCTGTGCCAGGGTCAAGGAGAAGCCTGGAAAATTTTTGGTTTTAGATGAGGATCCAGGCAGCAGCTGGGTGGCGGAGCTTGGAGGAACATAGAATCTCTGGTTTTTAAATGATCCTTGATTTAGCTGAGAGACACAGCAAGGGCAGCTGGTTGCTGCAGATTAGGGGAAGATCAGTGCCTTTTCAGGCACACTGACCAGATCATTAGGAAACCCACAAATGCACATGAAATTGAGGCCAACCCATTCTTTTTTCAGTTCCTCCTGCAAGCAGAGAAAACACACATGATGGCTTAGATACAGTTACACAGATCTTGCCAAGGTGCCACAATAACTTGATTTTTTGCCTAAGACCTATTAATGAGATCATAGAAGGCAACTGTTTCTGTTTTCCTGATAAGTAAATGTGCATAGGAGCATGGACATGAGTCTGGGACACTTTCTGATCACTAAACTGAGAGTGATCTGCTTGGGTTTAGGCTGTGTAGGAGGTTCTAAACAAATCAATAGATACTTCCTATCTATACGTTTATCATAAGGCACAAAATGCTAATATAGGTGGCATATTACAAGGACCTTAAATGATTGATACAATGACAAGATGGCATTTAAGAGACTCATTCTAGAATTTCTTGAAGCATCCTGTCTAATACATCTCTGTCTTTGCAGTAAGGATTTCTTTTCATGTCTAAACAATGGAAGATTCTATGGGCTTGCCATTAACGATGTTCAGAAAGCTGTCTTGAAGTTTTTAAGAACTAGAAATTGCCTGATGTTAAAGGGTCTTTTCGGTGTTATTTTTAGGTTCCAATAAATTATCATGCATGTTCTGCCTTCTGACTTTCTGACTAAGAAATTTAGCATATGTTTGCCCTGGCCACTACTTCCACTCTCTGGCTGACAGGATCCCAAAGTGCTCTTGCCAACAGAGGGCATGAATCAGGCCACACCAGACTGAGCAGCTGGCTTTAAAGCTGTAAAATCTCTAGTTTTTCCTTCTCTCATTTCCCCCCTGCATCTTTGCCTTGTTTTTCCTTTTTAAAGGAACCTGTGGGACTCTTTCTATCCTGTCTTCTGTTTCTGAAACCTCTTGGCTGCCACATCTACAAGTTTGCTCTTCCTTGATTTACTGTTCTGGGAGACAGAGAAGTCCAGTTAGGTAGGTGGAAAGAAGAAAAGAAAGGTGAGAGTATGCCAGTTCAAGGCCGAGGGATATGCCATGCCGTCACCAAACATGCATCCTTGCCTGAATTCACACCTTTAGACACCTGAGTCACGAACTGCAGTTCTTCCCCTGTACTGAGGAGATGTCTCTGAGCTGCTGAGATGTTGGGTAAAATCTCACCAAGCTGCCATCAGAGTTCAAGCTCAGTGAAGCAGGGAGCTGTATGGCTTTTCAGTCCAACAGAGGGGCATGAGGGATGGCATCAAGCATGCTCCTAACAGATGCCTGAGGCTTTCCCCTCAACTTCTTTCCACTGCCTTTGAGGTTGCTGGTGCTGGGGGTGTCTTCTTTTGCAACCTTAAGTATATATTCTGTTGTCATGTTCCTAGTTTTTAAAAGTCCTCCTGATCCTGCTGGGCCTTTGGAGCAGGAGTGGAAGTTGCTTGGACTCAGTCATGGGAAATGACATTGCTGAGCCTACTCCTGGCCACACGAGATCCCCAAAAGCTGTGTGTGAGGAGCTGCAGCATACGAGCTGAGGAAATTCTGTATACCTCTGGCATTTCAAAGCAATCCAGGGAAAATTTTCCAAGAGGGGGGAAGGCATTGCCTCTCAGCTGGAAAGTGTTTGGAAAGGAAGATGCAAAATGCGTCAACCACAAGTACAGAGTCCCCAAGGGCTGCCTGGAAAGATGCTGTGGCCCCAGCTGGAGCAGGTAGCTGAGGAGCCAAAAATCCCTGGCATCTGTCATGCAGCTTTTCTGTAATACATTTCCTTACATCCAGTACCTTACAGAGGAGCACCAGTAGTACACAACTGATGGCCCAACACCAAAACCCTTCAAAGCGAGGAGACAGCTCACATCAGTGGGATATTTCTCCTTTCTTGAACTTCAAGCTTTCCCCTGCATTTCATTTTTTTTTCCATTAAAATGGCAGCAAAAATTCATTCACAACAAATCTATTTGTTGATGTCAATTTTTGCCATTTCATCATAGAATAATCTAGGTTGGAAAAGACCTTTCAGATCATCAAGTCCAACTGCAGCTTTTAATCAAAAAAACCCATTACAATTCAGCTCTAGTGCCATAGCAAACACACAGACACATGTATCATTTTGGCATAGGACAATGTCAGTGATTTTCCCAAAGTGATAAATTAGGGAAGGAAGCAGAAACTGAGACAAAATCTTGTAACTTTGTGGAGACATTTTAATGCCAACAGCCAGCACTGAGGCAGTGCTGTTGTATGTAGGCCTTCTCCCTGGATCCCACTGTTGGAAGGACATCCCTTGGTCAGGGGCACCTGGCAGGGCTGACAAGCCTTAAAGTGTTTGCAGAGGTCCAGAGCTCCTCTGCTCTTGGGACTTTTTATCACTTTACTTGTCCTGTGCCTGTGCCTGGCAGTGCCTCCAGGTGCTGCTGAGCTGTTGCTTTTCCTTCCCCAGCTACACCGTGTCTTTCTTTAGATTTGCAAATAGGCTTTCCTTGTTTTTCTGATCTCTTCCTGCTCTGCTTAAGGAGTCTTAAATCACTGCGTGGCAACTGCATCTGAGGGGGATTTGGGGTTCAGACATGGGTTACGTGTTACCTCTTCATGCCAGCCACAGCAGGCTGACAGCAGCATTGCAAGAAATACAGGTTATTTCAGGAAACAGCTTGGGAAAAGGACATCTTGCTTTTTCTGGAGATACTGAGTCTGTCCAGGCTGCTTCACAAGGTATGATGCACTGAAGGAATTGGCTCCATATGAAGTGACGCAGATGGTCCCTGCCAGGCAAGCAGCCACCAGGCAGGGACTCTTCCTAGATGACACATAAATATCTCTGGTTCACTAATGGCCAACAGTGTCATCAAGCTGGCTGTCTGATCAAAACCACCATTCATCCTTTAGGTCGCATACTTGGACATTTCCCAGGTCAAATCCTGTCCTCGTGTCAACACATGCAAGCCCATCAATGTTAACTAAGAAGAAATTCAGCCTCAAGTCAGTAAGGGGCACCACTAATGCAATAGCCTGGACTACAAAGTCCCCTCCTGAGCCATTTAAAACTAACCAGCAGCATAGGAGATACACAGGCATCCCCACAGGGTGGAGAAGCACTGAGGAGAGATGAGCTCCCTTTCTGTTAACTTGATAGGCACTGCTTTTCCTCAGCAGCAATGAATGGTTAAACAAAAACACAGGTCCACAAAACCATGTCATGTGTGGGTAGAAATGGATCTGAAAAGGCTGATGGGTTAGTCAGTGATAAAGATATTTCTTACGCTAGTGGAAGAATAACAAAAAGAAGTGGCTTGTGTTAGCATCCTCTGTGTGTTATTTTCTGACGCATAATAATGCATTAGTAAGTTAAAATATAGTATATATCTGTACATCATCTCCTTCAGGAGATTGTCTGGTTTTCCTTGTTTTAAAGACCACTTCAGTAAGGATCAATTTCCTACTACAATGTTGGTTTCTTTTGAGTTTCAGTAGGGAAGGGGTCACACAGTAGCTGTCAGCTCCAAATTTCAGCAGGCTCCTCCATCTCTGATTTGAACCATCAGCACAGCTAACTTGGTTTTCACAGAAAAATAATAGGAAACTCAGCTGATTTTAACATGTGTAGATAGGCTCCTGAACCACCCAGACATAAAAGACTTCTCACAAATAATTGGTGGTGAATAACTGATGCAATTAAAACATCCACTTTTCCTATCCATGAGAGCAGATCATTCATTTCTGATTGCTTCAGCACTTTCTGGGGGATCTTTGATCAGCTCTATAAAGCACGCTGTACATTTCCATTTTCTGCTTCAGATAAGTTTTATCGTTGGGCCAAGGGCTTAAGGAATTAATTTAGCCCATGAGTCTGTCAGGCTTAGATTTCAGTGTAGGAAGAAATGGAAATCTCTTACATGTCAAAGCCTTCCCTTTAACGGCCATGTAAGTCTGCCTAGGTGCTCTGCTTTGAAAAATGAGTGCATACGAAATGCAGCACTTGGGTGCAGAGATAACAAAGCTCATCACTGGGACAAATGCATCAGATATTTGTTCTTGTCTGTTTAACAGTCCTATTAGAGACTTTTAGGCCACACCACTAAATAAGTAGGCATGCATACACTTGTTTCTGTGAGTCTTATGGCAGTAAAGGGAGTTCTTTGAAAGAGCAGGAAATTAGTGTTTCTTTAATTTAAATTGCTGCACATTCCACTTGAGAGTTAATAGTACTCAGTGTATCCAGGTCTCATTTCTTCTAACATTTCTGAAAATTGCAATACTACATCCATATAAACTCATCACAATGCAGAACATCAGCTTTGAAAAATACAACTGGTTTCAAAAAATCATCTTAGTCTCCCTTTTTTGGGTTCTCAGTGTAATTTTCCAGTTGGGACTATTTCACAGTCTTAAAATTCGCTTACCACAAACCAATGTGAAAGGCAGATTTCAGTTGGTCTCAAGCATACAAAGAAGGAAAGAACAGAGATCAGTGGTCCATGATTGTTCAGCCAGTACTTCTGGCTTTCACATTTCTACTGAAAGTTTTGGACACGCTAATATTAAGACAAATTACAGCCTTGGGTTGGCTTTTTTTTTTTTTTTTATGTCAGAGCTGTTTTCTTGTCAGCGCAGAATCTATAGGTCTTTTTTGCTGTACATTAACCAACATGACCGGTGTCCATTTTGCACCGTTCATCCTCTCCCTGCTCCTTTCCAAAGGAAGCAAATATGTGTGTAGCATTACAGTGTGGTAGGATTTTGTAATTGAAGTAAAGGACTGCAAGGAAAAGCAGCCCCAGTTCACAGGTTAAATCAGTCCTGTGGATATCTGCAACAGATGTGAGCTAATTAAAATTAACATTAAATGAAATTAAATTTAAATGAACTACATTATATTTGAAAATCCACTTGAATTAAATTACTCCTCTTTCCTTCCCTTTGTTTTTTTCTATTACTAATATTGCCATTTAAAGGTCATGTTATTTTCATAAGTCTTTTTGTGAGGTTTGTTGTTTTGCTGGTGTTTCTCAAATCCCACAGTCCAGATGTGCAGCGGTCTGTGCTTGCGTGGTTGAGCCCCCTTGCCCACAGACATGACTCCTCAGGCAAACAAGCATTTGAAACTACAAATTAGAACATTAGATTCAATTGCCTCATGGCATTCAAGGAAATGGCCATTTCGTGCACAAATTAGAGGTTTTAACAAAATGAACACACAGAACAGCACGGAGGAAGATGGGCTGAAAATGTCACTTGCAGAGCCCATGCACACAGCACCCAGACTGGCTTGTGTCTACTCTTGGACATTTTCTATTTATTGCTGTACCTGCAGTGGGCTGCACAGGCATCCCTTTATGATTTCCAGTTAGGGTTAAATGTAGTATATTTAACTGCAGCCAGATTTCCAGCCTGTGGTGCTCATGGAGCTTTCCATAACTTTCCAAGGATTTTTTTTCTGGGTTCTTTGAATAAAGAAAAGCAGAGTTTTTGAGGTATAAGTCAGAGTGCAGGTCTTCCAAGAAGGGTATGGCCCATAACTACTTCTAAGTATCAGCTTAAGCTTCTCTTAACCTTTATTTTACAGGCACTGTGCACTTTTTTGCTAATACCAACCTAGGAAGGTTTCTGTCCAGGAGTGATGTTTTTATGATTTTGACTACAGTATCAGTTGACGCTTGTACCTCCAGCCCATGGCACTTGGCTGAATATGTCCCAGTGAGACGCAGAGTTAGCACAAAGCTGGAATCTCACTGAGCCCAGTCAGGCTCTTCCCTCATGTCAGTCTAATATGCCAGTCTCCCACCAGGGAGGGAATCCCTGTATTCCATCTTCAACCTAATTTCTGAGGACACAGGTTGTCCCTTCTCATCCCATCCTTTTTTTTCTGTACTTCTCTCCTGTAAGAATAGGTACTTTGTTTCCTATTTGTAAACTATGCTGAAGGATAACAAAACTGTGTTTATGGCAGTTTTGCTTAGCAACCATAGCAAGGGTTTGTTTTATTCATGACCAGAGGAAAAGGAGCAGTGAAAGCCAGGAGATGAGTTCAGGTAATTACAGCAGGTGAAGAATTAGGTCTTGGCCAGGAGGCTTTCCTTGCTCCTGTCCCACCTTGCATGAACACTGGGAGCCAGTGTTAAACCAATAGAGAGCTTGAGAAGAATTATCAAGGCTTACTGTTTTAACCTGCTTATCCTGCTCCCCACAAAAAAGCTCTTGCCCAGAGGCCTCCCAACCACTTGCCTGACAGGGAAGGGAGGTGCATGGGCACTCGAAGGAGTTGTGGGTGATGGGGAGCACAGCAGCAGCCTTAGTGCTGCATCCTCAGCTCAGAGGCTGCTCAACAATTTTTTGGCACAAAACAAGTTAAAAATCTTGTGTCAGGCTGGCCAGAGATCACAGCTCAGTGGCATGAGCCTTAAGCTCTTTTCTGGACTGGGGCTGGAATGTTCACTCAATGCTACAAATGCCACATGAATACCTTCCAGTCACTCATAACTGATCAAACTCGGAGTAAATATTTTATAGAAGACACTTAAGCATCACTGTAGATAAATCCTAATTTGTAGTCTTGGAGAAAATGTGGAAAAGTCGAGATGTGCTTTACTCCAACTGCAGTGTCAAAATCAATTATGCACTCCAGAATTTTTCATGGTTTCTTTTCTCTTATTTAGCCTGTTTTCCTTAAACAAATTAATATTTCTGTTCACATTGGTATGAGGACAAGTCACAACCTGAAGGTTTGCCAGCCTTGCTTGGTTTAGGAAGACTTTCCAGCAGTTTGGGCTGAGAGCACCTTGCCTCTGACTTGAAGCCCTGTGTACCAAGGAGACATTAGTGCTGGTAGCAGCTTTGGTGTGCAACAGGGCTTCACAGACAGGAATCCAAAATGCAGCTGTAACTTGAAGTAAACAATCCCAAATTTCAGAGGTCAACATGTATCAGCCACACATAGCTACACATAATGGCCTTGTATATGCAAACATGCATATACATGTCCATATTAACAAACGTAGACAGATTAAATGCCAGAATTCCTGTACAGGAACTATACATGTGCATATTTAGTTTATTTGGAGGCTGCATGTGCTTTTCAATCAAACAAAGAAAAAACAGGGATGTCTTATTAGGAAAACCATGATGGAAGCATGCATGGGATTCCAGAGACAGTAAAATTACCCTCTAAGCAATTCAAGTCTTCTGGAAGTTTGCTTTACACTGTAATTTAACATTTCTGGTGTAAGCAACTCAGCCAGACTGACGTTTAATTTCGATGGTTTGGAACTGTGGAGCCACTGCAAAGCTGGGAATAGCTGGCTGCCACTGAGTCTGGTCCAGCGTGCTCCAGCAGCCAATTTCTGCTGTTGGCAGGGAAAGAAGACTTCTCCCCAGCTGCAGGATAGCCAGCATGCATCCGCCAGCCGCATGGCCAGGGAGATCCATAGGGCTACTAGGTAGAGTCCCTGAGTAAACAGAGTGCCTGGCATTAACAGCATCTTTTGGACTAACCAACTGTTAAAGTTTTCCTAAATAATGATTAGTGCACAGATGGTAATTATTAGTAACAAGCAATTATTAACTTACACTTGAAAACCTTGTTGTGCCAGCTTCTGAATAAATACAGCTGAGGAAGAATGTCCCTGCCCTGAGTTCTTAAAGCCTTGTTTGGTGACTGTTCCCAGGGTGTGGCCAGAAGAAGAAAACAAACCACAAAATATGTTTTGAACTTTGTGGTTATGGGGAAGTTCTGTACTAAGCACTTGCAAATATTATGTGCCACTCAGGCACTGGGTATCGTGACTCACAAAGGTGAGCTGGTAGAGAGAAGTTTGCAAAAAGCCTTACAAAAAAAAATCTTGAGGCAGCATTCCACATTATGGCATAGAGTCATAGAATCTTTTAGGTTTGAAAAGACCTTTAAGATCATTGAGTTCAACCATTAACCCAGCACTGCCAAATCCACCACTAAATCATGTCCTCAAGTTCCACACATACACATTTTTTAAATACCTCCAGGGATGGAGAGTTCACCACTTCCCAGGCAGCCTGTTCAAATGGCTGGCCATCCTTCCAGTGAAAAAATTTTTCCTGATATCTAACCTAAGGTTCCCCTGGTGCAATTTGAGGCCGTTTCCTCTCATCCTTGCACTTGTTACCTGGGAGCAGAGACCAACCGTCTGCAAGCTCCCTTCAGGAAGTTGCAGAAAGCAAAAAAGTACCACTCCTGAGCCTCCTTTGCTGCAGGATAAACACCCCCAGCTCCCGTAGCTGTTCCTCAGAAGACTTGTGATCCAGACCCTTCAGCAGTTCTGTTGCACTTCTCTGGACACACTCCAGCACCTCAATGTCCTTTCTGTTGTTAGGGGCCAAAAACTGAACACCACATTTGAGTTGAGGCCACACCAGTGCTGAGTACAGAGGGATGATCCTTCCTCTGGTCCTGCTGGCTTTACTCTTGCTCATACAGGCCAGGATGCCACTGGCCTTCTTGGCTACCTGGGCACATGTTGGCTCATGTTCAGCTGCTGTTGGCCAGCATCCCCAGATCCTTTTCTACCAGGATCTTTCCAGCCACTCTGCCCCCAGCCTGTAGTGCTGCCTGGGGTTGTTGTGACCCAAGGGCAGGACTTGGCACACAATGTCATACATTTGGCCTCAGCCAATTAATCCTGCCAGTCCAGATCCCTCTGCAGAGCCTTCCTGCCCTGCAGCATAGCAGCACTCCCACACAACTTGGTGTCATCTGCAAAATGACTGAGGGCCTGCTCGATCTCCTTGTCAGGTCATCAGCAAAGATAATATACAGGACTGGCCCCAGTGCAGAGCCCTAGGGGACACCCCTTTTGACTGACCACAAACTGGATTTAACTCCAGAGGTACCTAATTCCCCTTTACCTCAGTGTTTAAGTAAGACCACTTTTCCTAGGGGTACACAGCCCCCTGAGCTGGAAGACAAGGGTGAGGAGCAGAATGAAGCATCTGCAATCCAAGCAGAAATGCTCTACACCACCAAGATACACACAAGTCCTGCACTAGTGTTACAACAACCCCATGCAGTGCTACAGACTTGGGAAAGAGTGGCTGGAAAGCTGCCTGGAGAGGGATAAGCACATCCAACATTTTGAAAGAAAGTGTGTAAAGCATTAAATAGCAGCAAAATATAGCAAGACTAAGTGATGACATAGAGATGAAAATCATCATTTCACTGCCTTTAGCCTGATTGGAATTCTTTCTGTGCAGTTGCAGAGTGAATTAAAGACAGGATTTGGATAACACAGTATCATGGTCCCAGGGGACTAGTTATTCAAATTTATCTTCATATAATCATTGCAGTGTACAGTGTAAAATAGGAAAAGGATTTTAATCTGTTTCTGTCTAGATATGTTTTCTCATCACAGAAAGCACCACTAAAATTTTTAAGTAAAGAACATATCCTACCACCACTGGGATAGACAGCAGCTCATTTTGGGGCTGGAGTGGTCCTCACTCTGGTTGCTGTACTGCTGGCCATTTGCAGAGCGGGTAATGTTTTCCTTTTAGCATCAGGATCTCTTTCTCTTCTGAGTCCTTAATTTCAAGTAAATCATAAAAAGGCAAATCCTCCTGAGATGCGTGTTTGTTGGGCAGTTGTGAAATCCCACCTGAGCAGAAGCAAACCAGACAAACAGGGTCCCAGCAGGTCCCAGTACCCTCTGCCCTGAAGAAACACCCATGTCAGGCTTGTTCACTTAAAGCTTTCCATTACCTGATGAAATCTACTGTCCTATTTTGCCTGGGATCATTTGTTCATTAAACATCAATATCCTTATTTTCAAAGTAATGACATTTAAAAGGTATTGTCACAGGGAGGCCAAATTAGATCAGGGTCACTGCCGTGCCAGGCACTGTGCATGCACAGAAATAGATGTGTGGCTGGGAGGACCCTTTTTCTCTCAACCTCTTCCTACCAGACCTTCAGACACTTTGTTGAAGCCTGATGATGACTGTGGTAGGCACTGTCAGTGTCTGGCTGACCACAGGGTGGGAAAAATTGCATGGTGCTTTAAGGAGGTAGAAACTCCCTTTGGCCATGTATGGTTCATCACTTTAAAAATTCAACCTTAGCCTGACCAGAGCCACTACCAGGAAGGTCAAATAAACCTGTTTTAAGAGCACAACTAAAACAGTGCAGAGAGCCCTGTCTGCTGAGGAGAGAAGATGGACCCAGAGTGATGTCAGCTCCATCTGACAGCATCAGCCAGAGCACCAGAAATTCCATCTGTTATGATGCAACTTCTCTTCATAAAATATCAAGTGGAAATTCATTAGGCCAGAAAAAATGTCCTCTGTCCCTCTATGCACAGAGCATTCTTGTCCTCTGAGCAAATGCCTTTTTATACTCTTGATCTTCTTCATGCTGCCAAACATGTTAATGCACTGGGGTCCTTTCCCACAGTATTATGGAAGACTGTTATTCCTGAGTTGGTAAGAGAAATTCTTGAGGACATTGGTAGGCATAATTTCTACATCATCCACGGACTAGTCTATTGTCTGTTACTGCTGAGATAGGGAAGCAAGTTGACCTGCTTCCTTCAGTTTGCACTGTGCAGATCTTCCTCTAATACAAAGACATACCCAGTGCAGAATACAAAAATAAAAATATTAAATCTCTTCCACCTTATCTGGGCTCTCTCTGTGATGAGAGGTTTCCAAAGGTCAGGAATTCACCATGGAGTTTTAATACCTACCCTTTGAATGCTATTAATCCTTGTGGGGTAATAGTGGGGAGAACTCCTTACCAACCATGTAGCTTTGAAGTTAATTCCCTGTAGAAGGATGCCTGGAAAACAGCTGTGACACCCCACTTTCTGCAGAGACTATACAGGGAAAGGAGAGAGCTGGGCAGACAAATTTGTTCTACTTGAAAATGGCCCCCCACAAAGGGTGCCCTGGGACTAGGTACTCTATGGCAGCTGAGTGGCTCTATAGCATCAAAGTTTAGTTGACAAAATTTGTCTCCTCTCTGAATAAACTGCACTGAGCAGAAGGCTCAGGGCAGGAAAAAGTGACAGATGTTAACAGCAATTACTGTTTTTACAGATAACTGCGGTCACTGGTCCTAAGCCAGATTTTAAGATGGTGTGAGCTTGTCTTTCTTGATAATATTTGTACTTCATCCTAAATCACCAGGTCGTGGTAATGCTCTAAAGTAATTTATTGCTCATTTCAATTCTGTTATTTTTAATTAACTTAGGGATTTATGAATGCACATTATCTATATTCTTAGAGGAGCTGAGGTGCTTTTCCTGCTGTGTGGTGTCAGCTGAGAAGACAGGATTGTATTAGGTTTCAGTTACTCACATTTCTCAGTTAAGCTACACTCTGAAACTGCCCTGCCACCAGGAACATGTTTAGATGTGCAAAGGAAGGGGTGAAAGCATATGGGGAAATTTAAGTTCTATCAAAGTCCCTGGCCCTTGCCTTTCATGGGAAGAGCTGTATCTAGGCCTCCTGCAGAAAATCCCTCACCCTGACATCCCAGTTCTGGCAACTAAAGTCGAGGCCATGATAAGCTATCCAGGCTGCATATGGTGTTCATAGCAAAAAGTTGGTATCCCTATAAGAAGAAAACCTGTAAGAGAAGGTTTCCATACATGGTCATAGCTTTGCTCCTAGAATACATGGACTTCTGTAGGGCAGGGCACCACTTCTCTGAGCTCTGTTCTAAGCTGTTCACCTAGCTATGAATTCACAGAGAAAGTTAATGAAGGCAGCATTGCTTTCCTAACTTCAGCTGTTCTGGGAAGCATGATGGACTTAACGTGCTGCTTCAGCTATTGGAAGTCTTCTGAAGGAAGGACAGCAAGAATGGCATTTAAAGGAGATCATTTGCATTCAGAACTATTTTGGTTCCTCGCAGCCAGGTAGCCTTCAAGAATAGAATACACATGTCAAAACTTGCCAAGCAACCTCACTGAGGCAGAAGCCTGTGAGGCCTTTGCCAGGCTGTTTGCCCAAGCACCTGAGCAGAAGCAAATGCACCCTTGCTGATAAGTGTAGGTTTGCTGTGTAACCTGGTTACTCTGCTCAGGCTCATTGTGGCTTCCAGACAGCTCCTTTCCCTGGTCCATATGAGCCCTCTCTCTGGTGTCATTAACACACCTTGTATGTAAATGACTGCAATACACCCTTAGAAAGAATTATTTGCTTACTTTTAATGAGGTATACTGATAAATAAACAGATTATAATGCTGTTGCTGCCTTAATGCCAATGTGGATGTTTAACATACTTAAGTGTGAGTAACTGGTGTCAGCTGGGTCAAGAAGCTTCCAGTATCCGTTTTCAAGACAAATATTTTAAGCCAGACACAGGCAGAAAAAGCAGTAGCAATTTAGGCATTCTTGACTGGCTGCTCACACTCATGGCCAGGATAGCTGCTGGGAAAGCCTGCCCGGTCTTGAGACACTCCTGGGAAGGAGGGCAAGCTGGAGTATGTCACTTCCAAGGAGCCCCTTGGTGAAACTGCAAATGCCACACGGGGTTATCAGTTGAATATTGCTAGTCTAGAAGTCACTATACCTCTTAATTTTATTTCTTGGCTGTAAAATAGAGATAAGGTTCTTGCTGTGATAAATGTGTAGGAGATGCATAATTAGGCTTTCAGTGGCACACAGATGATGCAGTTTTCCTTAGTATTTAAGGCTGAGGCTGACAACTCAGCCTTTGCCAACTAATATTCTAGCCTAGGGGTATCCTTTAATCATGCCTTGGATACCACAGTCTAACTGCTGACAACATTGTATTTGTGCCATTGTTTCTCATGTTGTGCACACTGAAAACAAGGCATTTCAAACTGCAAAACACAGCTGATGTAAATAAAAAATTACAGTTGTTACCAGGAAACAGCTGATCAATATGCAGCGCCGCAGGAGCATATGGAGAGTAGAGTAAACCTAGACTATAATAAAGAATTGGCAGGAACCATGCCCAGGATATTCTGCACCTGGGCAACAGGAAAAATATCCACAAAAGGAAGGAAGAGTTATAGATAAGAGCTTTTTCTACAAAAAACAAGGCTTCAACTCACCTGCAAGAGATGAAGTTCAAAACAGATTAACTGGATAGCATGGACCTCTCAAGGAGTTTGGAGATTAATCATCAGAAGAGGTCCAGATGCATCTGCTGGTGATTCAGCAGCTGCTGGTTGTTGACTTCAAAGTAGCAGGAGGACATCAGGTGTCCTCAGCTATAACGCATGAGAAATTAGGACAGTGACAGCAAACAGCAAAGCTTGCAGGAATGACCAGTCTAATTATTCCTTTCTGCTCTTCATTTAGTGTCATCAGGAGATCAGCAATTCTCTTAGATTAAAGCAAAGTGACCTTGTTTTGCTGTCTTGTGGAAAGGCTTTTCTGTCTTTACAACTGTCTCAAAGATTGGTGAAGGCACTGAACAGCTGGAAGTCATGCTGTTTCTCTCCCTGGGTTTTGGTTTTTGTTTTGTGGTGTTACTCTTTACAGCCTTTAGTAGTAAATCAATCTTCTTTCCTTGGGGGATTTTCTTAGTGTTACATGTGCTCATTGCAGGAATGAGGAAAATAATTTTCTGGCAGACTTTCCCCCTTTCCTTAGTTATATACCTTCTTTTCTTGTTTATCTCTTCCAGATAACTAACTGGGAACATCTACATGAATAAATAGTAGTTATTTGAAAGAATGGAGGTTTATATAATGTATTTTTTGCTTCTGTCATCTTTTATGCTTTCTCTATACTGTGTAATAAGGTATTTTATGGAAACATTAGGCTACAGTTCTAGAACAGCAAAATTCCTTGAAAAATTCAGTTTGCACATGGTTGTGGCACCTAATCTTTAAACAGTGGAAGTACCCCTATGAAAAGTAAATCTAAGTAAGGTTTGGGGGTTTGTTTTATTTTTCTTTTTCATGTATGTTTCCCTGTGGTCCTTCTTTTACACTGTTGATGGTGAAAAAGCATTTTGCTCAACCAGGGTGTTGGTGGAAATTCTTTCTGCTCTTATACACTGTGATCTGGATAGAAAAACAAAATATTATATTACAATTAACAGACTAATGCACAGGGAGCTCTGCATCTGAGAGGCAGCGAAATTATTCTAAGGAGAAAGAGTGAATTTTACTTTTGTATGGGTTATGTCTTCATTTTATCAATACTCTTTGGTTTGTGCAGACATCTTCACACTAATTAATCTGTCAAAAGAGTTATTGTGCAGGATTCATAGAAATTTAGTCAATTCTGAGTCTAGAAAAATCACTGTTATCTTCATCATTTTTCCAGATAATTCTGTGCTGATAATGGCTTGTATCTCACTGCATAAAACCTTTATCTTGTATTGCTCAATGCTGCCTGCCATCCCTGAAAGACTAACAAGAATAATTCCTTCTAGGTGGAGCAACCATCACTTGCTTAAGGTCTGAATCCTGCAAACATGTAAGATTGTATTTAACCATGCTCTAGATTTTATTCCAATTGACACCAGGAGAGCTGTTCAGACAGGGAAAATGAAGTGTTTATCTCCTTTGTAGCAATATTAAGCTTTGCCCTTCCTCTTGCTATCAGTCCTGGCTCTCCCAAGTGCCTTTGAAGGCATGAGACTGTCCAAGCATAGATTAGCCATGAAATAAACTCTGAACAATTAAAGGGGAAGCCCGGCTGTGCATCCCTGGCCTCTGCTTTCAAATGTTGCTTTTAACAGTGTAGCACGAGCTGTTTGAAAGAGCAACATTTTATTTGAGAGAGAATTTGTATCACAAAGATTGAGTAACTCATCAAAGAGGCAGGAGCAAGCTCAGTTACAGGGTGTTTTCAGTCCTCCTTTTCTCCTGTGACACAGCTGCTGCAGACACACAATTGCATTAGTGCTGGCTGCTGGTGGGAGAAGGTCAAAGCCTTTGGCTCTGGATGGAAGGATCCCAGGCACTTTGCCTGCAGCATAACAGGGAGGCAAAGGCCAATGAAATGGTTGCTTCTGGCATGATTTATTTGATATAACACAAAACTAGTTGGAAAACACATGACAGTCACAGGTTATGTTAATAGAAGTGGGGGGAAATAGAGAACTGCAGAGGCTGTCAACCAGTGGGGTACCCCTGAGCATGTCTGAAAGCAGATCATGATGGAGCTGACTTTGCTGTGGTTAGTCTCAGGAGTATTGACAGAATGCCAGAGGGTGAGGTATAGGGAAAAGCCTGGAATCAGCTTTAATTCCTCTGGAGAGAATGGCGTCTGTTAAATTTTGGGGACCTCTTGTTTTTGTCTTATGTCAGCTATTCTGCTAAATCAGATAACACTGGGCTTCTGACACTTGGAAGTTTTACTTATCCACTCAGCATGAACCTTCCCAAAGCAGAAGTCTTCCTCCCTGGGACAAAGGGGCCGAGTCACTGCCCTTCTCTCCACCACAAGTGTCCACAAATGCCCAGGCAAAGCACATGCATTCAGTGCTTTGTGATGGGATGGGGAACTGGTGTAAAGGGCTGAGTGAGGAGCTGAGAGCCAGGGACAACCTGGGGGCTGTGAGCCTGAAACCTGTGTCCTTCTGGTCAGGGAAAGGTACAGAGAGGCATCTGGTGACAGGAAGACATGAAACTTTAAAGATGAGGAGGGAAAACTGGTGTCTGATTTTGCTCCCCTTTCTTAGTAGGGGATGTAATGCCAGCATCATCAGACTGCCAAAAACAAGAGTCTGGGTAGCTCTGTAGGTAACAGTTGGGCTAGGGCTGCCCAAAACCAAGGCACCTTTTCCTCAGCATGAACATGCAGTGCCACAGACCAAGCTACTCCCAGACTACATCTTTTTCCCATAGAGAAAAAACACCTTCTAGGAATCAGGAGTCTCTTACCCTGGAGGATTTGGCTTTTGTAGAGCACCAGAAGCATCATTAGCCAACCATGTGGGCAACTTCTGCAGAATTTGGTCACCTTTCAGTCTCATCAGGAAGCACCATACTCAGCACTGGACAGATACCAACAGTGTAGCTGTGAATTTAGTGTGATGGACATGTCCTGGCTGCACCTTGACATGTCAGATGTAAGGATCCTTTACAAAATGATACAGATGATGTCAACAAATTTAGATTCATTATCTTAATAAATTCATGGCCAGTAAAAGAGAAACTGGGCCATTATTTTTTTTCTTAAAAATTAATTGTAGTAGTTTTGTCATGAAGACATTTAGAAAAAATTTATTTTGCTTAATATAATCTATAGAAATGTGAGTTACTCAAACGTAAGTTCTTTTTCCCCACTCATAGCAAAGACTGAATTGGCAGGTGGAGGAACAAGCAATTTTCTGAGCTTTTGGGACAAAACTGCCTGGCATGACCAGGCTCTACATTTTAGCTTCATCATTTGCAGTAGTCATTCACGTTGTTATAAGAGAAGCAACATGCTAAAAAATAGACCTAGAATATCTTGTACTAACCTGTATCAGAAGTAATGACCCTAAGGTGGACAGAATGGTAGAGACCTGGATCTGTGAGCACAATAAAGGAGTTCTTGGCACAGCCCCTCCACTCTGTTCTCCTTTCTGCAGATCTGCTGTGCTGCACCTCCCAGTGGTGCGGCTGCAGCATGCCAATATGCGAGTGCAGTACCAGGGAACAGCCTCACACCAGCTTCGGGGTGGTGCTAAAGGGGAACAGTTCAGTGAAGACACAGAGCAAGAGCTTGGAGGTGTTGCGTGTCCTCAGCCCTCACCCCCACCCCCTTCCCCTCACTGCTGCTCAGGGAGTTCCCTGCTGTGCAGGAACCTGCTGCTGAGCTCCAGGGTGGGCAAGTGCAAGGTCCTACCTCAGAAACAATTCCTCTGGCAGTTCAGCTTGGTTTCATCTCTCTAATCCTTTCCTCAGCTGCCTATTGGAACAACGGAGAACAAAGCACCTTTTCTTTTTGCTGCGTGCTGATGAGGCATGTTGTCTTAATTACAAACATCTACCCCAGAGGGAGGCAGATTACCTTTCCAACCCCATTTTAGAGTGGAAGAGCTAGCTGTGCTCAATCACATTGATCCCTGTACAGAAATCACATTCAACTATAATGCCTTCTGTTTTCTGTTTGTCTTTTAAGCTGAAGAATACTTAGATACAGCACCTCATTAAAAAAACTAAAACAAACCAAACCAAACAATCACAACACAAAAAACCAGTTTGTGTAAATGTTATTTTAAAAAATCTGTATTTGATATTTTTCCTGTAGCCATATCTTTTCGATTTCCTTCAATACTCCATTAATTTATTTACATACTGCACGCAAGTCAGTATGGTACCTGCTGGTACAGATATAGATTAATGTTTTAAACTGTTCATTCATAGTGGGTGCAGCTTTCTTGGAAAACAGCTTGAAAAAAACAGCTCTGTTTTGAAAAACAGCTCTGTTTAATTTCATTTGAACAGTGGATGTAAAGACAGTACTCTCCGGTACTCAGTTCAGACTCCTGTATGCTGAGTGGGGGCACTGTCCTTCAAATATCCTAATTAGTAAATTGAACAGCTTCTAGGGCTTTTTTAATATGTACTGTTGGACAATTCAGTTCTTTACACCAAGTGTGTGACTAAAGGCACAGAGGAGAGCTCTGGTACCTGAGCCTGGGACCTATTCCAAAGGTCAGGAGGTGGAGGATGGCTTGCAGGCATCAGACCAAGGTATCTGCCATGACATGTAAGAGTTTAAAGTACAATGCAGATGTGCAGGGTTTAGAGTTTAAAAAAATGTGTATGTGGATGGACTTCAGAAATAAATCTTAATTTTGAATTAGAGTGAGAGGATATCCAATAGTTCATGTACAGAATCAAACAAAAGCGAAATAAGGCTCTGAGTTCACCTTCCCGTTTGTCATAAAACCACATACAAAGATGAATGACAGGCAGCGGCCTCATGCTGACAGTTCGATAAAACAAGGCTTTGTGTGTCTTACCACGTTTAATTAAGGCCTGAAAAACTTGTGGCCAGCAACACTTGTCATGGCTGTGTTCATTTGTAATTAGCATGTCAATCCAGTCCACTTAACTGGCTGCCAGTCTGAAAGTCCATAGCAGGCCACCATCCAAAACACAGATTTTTGGGTGGTGTTGACTGCTAAGTCTTTTATGTCCCTGCTGAAAGAAGAGGTGCCCTCTACTGTCTTCTTCATAAATATTCCTGACTCTCCCTGCCTCTGTTATTGTGTCTTGCTTGAGTAGAATTTGATTGTTCATTTCTGAACGCAATTTTAAAACATCTGGAAGCAACTACTTTGCTATCAGTGATTTTTTGATACCTTTTTTTTGCACTTTAATCACTTTCATTTGGCCACTGGGGACTCCAAAGAGCCCCTTTCTGTGCATACCCCAGCAAGTGTGAAATAAAAGATCATACTTTGCTTACTTCCATAGGGCAGGTTTTATTTCAGCTTAATCCTTAACTGATGTTCTCAGGCCAATCCTGCTCCCCACCCGTGCTCCTGTGAAGGGAATATTTTCCAGAGCAGGTTGCAAAAGCCTGGTGGATCTCTGTGCACTCATCCAACAAAACCCTTCTGCCCAGAACCTAAAAGACCTCCTCCACAGGTCTGCTGGGAACTTCTCCATTACAGCCCACTGTCCCAGCATGGTTTCTCCCATTGATACAGGGATCTTTTCAGCTCCTTCTGTGCAAACTCACACACAGCTTCACTCCTGGTCTCCAGGAGCTGATGCTAGCAAAAAAGCTGAGGGGAAAAATGCCACCAGCCTCTCGTGCCCTCTGAGCTGTTTGACTGGGGCTCCAGAGCACAACCACAGTGTAGCCAGTGCAAAGTCCCACACTTTTTTTCCTGACTGAGGCACCATCAGGAGTTTCAGATGGAAGTAAACAACATGCTGCCTGTTCCCAAGAGAGGAAGTTTCTGAAGGTGCTGCATGCTTTGTATTGTATGCTAATACAAGAATGCTTGTGGCCCATTCTTGGCTGCTTGATTCATCAAACATTCTCTTGTGTGAGTCCAGCCTAGCCAACACGTCCTCTTTGCAAAACCTCTGTCCTGTGTGACTCCTTGTGCACCAGGGCACGGAAAGGTAACAGCACATTGCACTGGAGCCCCAAATGTAGGGAGCATTTTTTGACACAATAACTATTCTCATCCTTATTGTTCTCTTACATTTTGGTGGTTTTTTTGACTCTTATTTAATACACCCAATAGAAATTATTAAATCTTGCAAGAAATATAAGCAAATTTGCTGTATTACTGGAACGCTTCTTTTGTTCCCATTGAACAGACTAGGCTGAAGAAAGGGAAGAGTATTTTGCATACAAGATTGCAAACACTTCTAGCTTGCAACCATATAAATAACAAAAAGAGAGTAATGCATGACACACAACTCATTATCTTAAAAAGCCGCCTCTGTTTAAAAAAAATAACTGCATAATTTGGGATTCTTACTTAGTTTTCTTAATAATCTAATTCAATGGGGTTTCTTGCATCTTACTACTAATTTTGAAAGTCTCGTTCTGACCCACAGAAAAGGCACCTCAAAGCACCATATCTTTACATATAAACATATATGTGCACCCTCATATACAGTAAGTTCATCTGCTATAACACACATATAAATACATATTTCAATATACTTCTAAAAGCAAAACCACAAGGAAAATCCTCTCATTTCCTTGACAGCTCTTTGTGTCTTTGACAGATGTTTCTAATAAAACAGAACGACGCAAAGAGTTAAACAATAGTTCTGTTGAAGTCAGTGTGGCTTCTGTCACTCATTCCTTGTAGGGCTAGCACTGCACTCCAATCTCTGCCCAGATCAAATTAACAGAAACGTTAACATCACAAGCTTTCCACATGCGTTTATATTCAGCGCAAATATCAAATCATCTGTGAGACCCCCTCCCTCCTCCCTTTCTGAGTGCTGTTAACAGCTTGAAAGGATCATCTCTAATGTTACTAGAAAAAGAAAATATTTGAATAATGCAATTTGCTGTTGCTTATGTGTTTGTCTTATATTTTCTGCTGTTGCAATATAAAAATAAAAAGATCTATTTCTGTATTTGCATATTATGTCAATTGAGCACTTTTATACAACACATTGAATATGTCTTTCTAGCTTTATCTCCAGGAGACAGAGCAAATATCCCCAGATTGAGGGTAGTATAGGGCACTTTGCAAAGTGTCTGAATCCAGAAACAATTTGGAGAAGTGCTGCTGCAGGGTGTAATTCTCTTTCTGCCTGCTTTCTGCTCCTTTTCTTCCACAGGAAAAAAATGGGGGCGGAGGTGTTATTAGAAACATTTCTGTTACCCATCTTTGAAATGGTTCTGTGCTAAAGCTAAATGGAGACAGGAGATGTTTCTCTCTTCATTATCTTCAGAGTGACCTCAGCACTGGTTTTGCCTATGGAATGCAGGGGTACATCTGCTCCACATCAAAGTTCATTCCACATTTTTCTGCCCTCTGTCATCCCATATTTGCAGTACATTCCCCTCTCTTTCCTTAATTTTCTTTTGCTTTTCCCCATTCTTGGCAGACTTCAAGGACACTGGAAAATTCACCATAGCATGTGTTACAAAAACAAAGAAGAATAAGCCTTTGTTATTTGAGGATCATCAGAACAATTTCTGATGAATTCTCAGCACTCTTGAATATGGCCTGCTTTTCTAATGCTGTTATTCATATAATTTCCAATATAAACTTTTCCCATCCACTGTTTATTTTATTAGGTTTTGGTGAGCTTTGCTGCACATGGATTGCAGTTTGGATTATAAACGTACTTTTAATTCTGCAACAGCAAACTTTGCCCTGTAAAACATAAGTTTTTCTTTTGTTTATGGTGCAGGGGTGCCAAAATACACACACACACACAAAAGAAAGTGTGACAAACCTCAGTAAAGGTCCTCAGCATAGCACACAAGCATACATTTACTAAAATGAGATACTGCTGAGCTCTCTGCTAACAGATATGTTCCAAGAAGTGTACAGGCAGATCTCTGGAGTATTTTCCTCAAAAGGTTGGAGCCAAAAGATTATTTGACTCTGGTCTGAGTAACCTATGAACCAATAATGGTCAGAGTAAATTTAAAATGCCAGGTAATTTTGTTGCCTGGTCTGCAACTTTTAGCCATTTGCACTACACTGGAGATACTGAGGTTCTTGGGATCCCTTCTTAGTAAGTTGTTTGATTTCCTTTAGGACAATGTTTGGAGCTCATCTTCTAGAGGACTAAATGATTAGTGTTCTAAAGAACAGCACAGGAACTACATAGGTTTTAGTCCCACTCACTGCCACAAAAGGTTGTACTGTCAGGCTGCTCCCTGTGCCCCAGGTTAGTGCGTGCAACATGCAAACTTCAACTTCCTGCCATTAAAACCCCCGCTCTGGCTGCGATATATCCATTTCAGATGCACTGGAATAAAAAACAAAGGTAATTTTGGGGTGCCACATTGGGCACAATAGAACCAGGTCACGTAATTTGCAGCGCAGATGGAACTAGGCCGCCCTGGGGGTGGCTGCCATGAGCAGCATGGGTAAGACCTTTTCTGTGCCACTTGGCCTGGCCACACAAGTTCTTCATGTCCTGCCATAGATGTTGTTGTGGCTGCAGGGATGTATCTGAAGACATTGAAAACTTCTCCACCAGTGATGACAAGAAGCATTATTCCTTCTTACTGCATGGTGAAGTACACAACACCCCTGAGTATCAGTTTTGCTGGGCTAGAAGTGAATTGGGCTTTTATGATGGGCACATGGGTAAAAATAAATGTTCTGGGCATCCTCCTTATTCCTTCTTCTCCAGGCTACTCCTGCTGGAGGCTGGGTTGGTTTATTCCATGTTTACATGTGAGCCTCTCAGTACCAGAACACAGCACTGAAGGTCACAGCAGGCTAATAATTAGATCTGCTTGTAAAATGCTTGGAGATCATCCTTTCTTTCTCTTCACACAAATCAATTTACTAATCCATTACTAATTCCCAAATGGCTTCACTATTTGTCACCAGCTACCTAACCCTCTATACAGAATCTGCATGCATAATTTGCATGCATTTGAGATGGGAGAGGAAGACACAATTTTAGTTTTACTCAAACTCTTGGATGTGACTTTGGCATAGGAAGCTCAAAACCAAAGCCCCCAGAAGGGTCAACTGGGGTCCTACTTAATTTGCACATCTTTTATCCTTGTCAGGCTCTTTAACAGATATCTCTCTCAAAGAACAAACTTGAGTCCTTTGTCTTTCCCTCGTGTTGCCTTTTTTGTGTAGGAAGGCCACTCACTGGTGTAACACTGGATCAGCTTTCAACAGTTTCACCAGTGTGACAAGGACAATTTGAGGGCTGAGATCACTATAAAGCAGGCATGGAAGAGAGTCTGTGGCTCTTCCCAAATTCATTGGTGGTGTGCTTTTTTTCGTAGTTCCCATCTGCATTACATTTAGTGCCTCATTTTCCAGTTGCTTTTGTTTTCAGGAAAACAGAAACAATTTGTGCCATCATTGCATTTCTTGTCTATAGTTAGACAAAGGGTAAATGGTGAGAATCCACTGTGAGCATTCACAGAGTCTTCTCTGAGCTCCTCACTTCTCTGTTTTTGAATTCCAGAGAGAAAAAACTCTGCTATTCTCTTTTGCCTGTGAAGAAACATTTCAGTTTCAATCTTGCCTTTTAGGTTGTTCTGCTCTCTGGCCCACTGCTGGTTTCACAGAACACAAATAGTTGAAATATGCCATCTATGGGCCTGAGGAAGGCTTGCAAGCTCTAACAATTGGTTACAGAGGCCTTTTTTAGTATTTAAAGAGGGAGGCAAGCTGTATATTCCATTAAAGAAGTAATGGCAATGTTTGGAGACAACTCCCATCCCTCATCTTAAACCACTCCTATTCTAAATATAAACCTGCCTGGCCACAAAAGTTCTTCCTGTTAGGAACTGAATACTGATCATGTCTGATTCAATAGCACTTTACAGTGGTGATAGGAAGGAGAAACAGATGGAACAAAACTCTCCTGTTGCTTTGGTGTTTGGTTGGTGGTTTTTTTTTCAGTAAGATAGAAATTAATGCCTTACTTCACACAGCTCCTACCAAAGTCCCAGCTTCTGAGCCAGCCTAGGGTTGTCTAATACCAGAGCTGGACTTTCTATTACTCCTATCAAAGTCATATTTGGAAAAAAAAAATAAGGCTCATTTGCCTTATTTAGCATCTTTTTAGTGAGACATCATTTCAGTCAATAAAAGGCTGCAAGGTGAAAACTTTGGATACATCTAACAGGGAACTGAGCAAAGAAAGCTTGTCATGAAAATGCACAGCATGACAAATCGTGAGACATCTCGGTATGTAACCAAACCTCAGCAGCAGTGAGAGGTACTTAGGAAGGGACAAGACTAATATTCTTATTAATGAGGCTGGATTCACTGTTTTTCACACTGAAGCTGCTCCAGTGTTTCAGTGGAGCCAGAATCCAGCCCTAGTCCATGGTGTGACGTGCTTCAGTCCTTCAGTGACACACTGGAGGAGAACAGAGGATCCAAGGTACACAAAGTAGTCATTGCTCCATGTAATTTGTGGTAATTACTCATGTGCATTCTTTAGCCCAAGGTTGATTAAATTACCCCTCAGTGAGAGACAGTTAGCTGATCAACTCAAATTCCCTGAAATTTATCTTGACCTTAGAGCATGCACAGGGACACACTATAAACAAGCACAACCTGTGGCAAGGGCTTAACTTCCCCTCACCACCCAGTGGTGCAAATTCTGCTCTTTGTTACATGTGCCTATGGAACCAGACATGTCAGGGACTGAGAGGAGTGAAAAGAGGTTTATGTCCCATTTTAAGTCATGGCCACCAGGAATTAACTCAGTGAAACAATATCAGCCAGCACTTTCGAATTTGGAGTCTTTGGTGCAGACCCATAGATCTATATTTAGCATATTTTGACAAATGAAGGGACATTGTCTGTCCAGCACCTTTTAAGAGAAAGAAACTTTGTTTTTTAAATATTCTAGACATTTAAGCCAAAGAGGACAGCAGTTACTTCCTCCTCAGAAGTTGTCTGTCAGCTGCATGTCAAGCCAAGTCTTTCCTAGAATGATCCTGCTGCTTTGTGCTGAGTTTGTGTTAAACCTGTGTAAACCTGTTTGTTCATCAATGGCCAGAAAGGTTGTTCCCAGAGCAAAAGTCCCCAAATTCTCAAGGGGATAGTGCTCAGAATCTATTTCCTGAAAAATATTACAAAGGGCATGCAGTAGAAAAGGCAACCTAATCAAGAGACAGACACTAGCAGGCATTTTACAGTGGACACTAAGAATAAGCACAGAAAAAGACCTCTGTCCAGATACACTGAAGCTGCTCACACCACAGGCATAAGCAATCTCTGAATTAAATCTGCTGCCACCTTCTTGAGTAAGGCTGACTTTCACTGATGTGTTGGTGTGGTTCACTAGATGCTCCCTCAGAGCAGGAGTGTTGCAAAGCCCAGATATTCTTCTCAGTCAGCCTCCAGGTGATACTTGGTTATGCCTCCAGCGATGTTATTGTGAGGTTAGTGGCCTTGAGAAATAGTGACCAACTCAATTATACTCATTAAAGAGAATGACAAGGCTGAAAGGAGAAAGTTTTAAAGATGTGTGAGCAGTTTCTATAAACAGCAAGCTAATCTAGATGCAGCAGCTGCTCTGCATTCTCATTTGATTGTTTCTGAATAAAAGTGTTCTTCAGCAGAGTGTGATATCAATTCTCTTGCTTGCTGCAGACACCATGGCCGTAATGCTCCTCTCATACATCTACAGCTTATCCATGAACTGCTACTTTGACCTGATACTCTTTTTTCATATCCTCAGACACTGGCAGTGTCTAAATCATGCCAATTTTCTGCACAGCTTCTTGCTCAGCTAATACACGTATCTAAATATTCATCTTTCTCTAATCTCCTAAAGCTCTCCTCCAGGCTTGTGTTACTTTCTTTGCATCACTACCACTCATCCCACTTCTTGACAGCATCAAATACAGGCTTTCATATACTTTCAAAATACTTTCAAAGTCCTTCATAAGTAAAATAAGGATCCAGTCTCCCCTTTTGGATACAGACAGGACCCTTGGAGACCTTCAGTGATGAGCAGAGAGGACTATGGGTGTCTACTTGTAAGTTAAAAATCTAAAAGAATAAAGTGATAGTTGCTAACTGTACTCAGATGAATGCCAGTGGTCTTCCTCATCACATAGCTCCACAAGGTGCTCTAGAAATTACTGTGGGCGACACTCCTCTGAGCAGCACAAGCTGTATGTCTTCCCTGCTCCTCTTTCTCCATTGAGTGTAACTCATAGAAGAAAGTGAGTGCCCGGAGTGTGTGAGGATCTATCACAGCAGTTGCTAGTGCTCTGTTGGTGGAGCTCAGACCTGTTTCTTGAGAGCTGTGCATTTATCTTGAAACAACATGGACACACCACTGCTGGTGTCACGGTATTATGAGGTTTGTGTGAAGTGAAGCATCAACATGTGCTTATGCAGAAGTCCAGAATTAAGTGGGAAAACAGATTTTCACAGTTTGTTAGATGGAACAGGTAGTTCAGTCAGAGTTCTGCTTTTCAAACTTGTGTGGTTGCTGCAAGTGATGGTTACATTATTATGCCAGGTGCAGAGGGATGAGTAGGAGTACTTATCTTTTCATCCACAAATGAACATTTTTCCAAAACATTTTTGTAGTAGCCATCCCAGCATTTAGGTTTCCTTTTGCTTAATTCCATTGTTTTTCCTGTGGGTTTGTTTAAAAACAGGAGAGGAGAGGAAATTCATAATTTAGTAACTACTGTAACCTTTCCAAGGACAAAAACGAGACCTGATCATGCCTGCGTGCTTTTTGGTAGGACACAGGAAGGCAGAAAAATAGACAAGTCTAGATTAGACTAGAATCTTAGTTTGGAGACATAGTGTCTCACCTTTACCCACCATAAGTGCATTCTTCCAGATGCATGCCCTAAGTCTGATATGCATAAACTGCATGCTGTGAGCTGCTGAGCTGCTTGGCCTTTCAGTCCAAAATATTTATGAGACCACAGAATAAATCTCATTATGGCCTGGTGGCTGTTGTACAAAGCTTTAAATATATGTTTTGTCTTTACCTTTGTGTTTTTGGGTTTAGGATGGGGAGCATAAAGTTAATATTTCCTTCACTTGGCAGGAGATAGCTGCACACCCCACACCATGTTTTGTTCCTCTGTTTGTGGCTGGCTCTCTTCTTCCGCTGCATTGGCACAAACACCAGCAAAACCCAGTGTTTCCAGCTGGCTGAGTGAATGAAGCCACGAAAAGAGCTTACTAAAAGAGCAGCCCTTGGAACCGTGAAGCAATTAACACCTTCATGAGGGTGATAAAAGAAGTAATGGTGGTGGGGACCAAGAGGCTTCCCAAGGTCACAGCAGGGTCGGGGCAATGCCAGTGGCAAAGCCTATGGCTCTTTCTTCCAGGACTTGGCTTCAGTCACCTCTGCCCTGGCTCAGCACTGCTCCCACTGACCAGAGCACAGGGTACGTGCTGCTCTTTGTGACACGGCCACCTTGGTTTACAAACAAGAACTTTGGGGTTTAATTCTGTTTTCTTTCACTGGTTCAGATTCAGCACTTCCAACACATCAATACTGTAAATAAAAGGGAGACATGAAACTGTTTTAGGCTGCTACCACAAGTGGTTATTTATTTTACTTTGCTTCGTGGTCTCATTGGCACGCTGCCTGTCTCATTTTACAGTCCAGAAATGTGGACCTCCATCACATGGTACTTGTCACTTAACTCCAGACAAGCTCTGACATCTCCTTTTGTTATTTCTAGATTAACAAAACAGAAGAAACAGCTGATGTGTATAGAGAAATTACATATCTTGTGATTTCAAAAGAACAACATCTTCATATGGTCTTTTTGGAGAAGAAGTTTTGCTGCTTCAGGAGTCCTTGGACTTCTTCCATTTGAGTCTCGGTGAAAACTGGGTGACACCCGGTGCCTCTCTGCTCCTGCTGCATGCTGGGCTTTCTGTCTGCTCAGTGAGTTTTACCAGTGCCAGAAACTCAGAAATGGTAATTTATGCCTACTAGAACAAGCATTGCCTGCAACAAGAACACCTGCTCCTGTGTAAGAGACTTTTCACTGTGCAAGGCAAGCAGTCCTGCTTGTCCTTCCTTCCTGCACTGTAGTACCTGATTTGAACTTGCCCCAGAAATCCTGGTTTAAAAGCTTGCACTGTGCTTGAGGATGGACCACTCTGAGACCTTCAACATACCACTGTAAACCCAGAAAAAGAAAAAGGATTTAAGGCTTGTGCTCCAGGTGTGCAATAACTCTACTCATCAGAGGCTGAAATCCAAACAAAGTCAAGGCATGTGCTTACATACATTTCATAGTGAAACACCAATCTTCACTCTCGTGTAACAAAGTGCAGCAAGTGTATAATGGACATAACCTGGGAGCAGTGAAAACATGGATAGAAAATACCAGAGAAGGCAAAACAGGGCAATGTCAATCTCAGGGAACAAGTTCTAAGAAAGCAGGACTAGGATGATACTAGGTTGTTTTCTAAGTTGATATTTACCAGATAGGACATATGTCTATTTGAAATTAAGACCAGCATTAGTAAAAAAATGTACTTAAATCTGCTTAAGTCACTAGAAAAGAGGGTTTGTCACTGAAATGTCTGCCAGATGAAAATTTCATGTCTGAATAGGAAGGTAGATTTGGGATTTAAAAGGGCATTCCATACCAAAACAGGGAAGCCCAAATGCCATGTTAAATGCTTTGTTAAATAGAATTTTTTTTCCTCCCTGTTCCTACCCTTGCAAAAAATTGTAAAGCAGGGTAAACAACACATGACTCTTTCCTCCCTTGGATATCTCTGCTGCTGACTGAAGACAGCACAGCACTCCTCAGATGGCAAAAGCAGGAGGAATTCCTTTTGTAACATCTGCCTACGTGAGGGTCCTGGAATTTGCATCTTCCCTGAGCCTGCTTTAGATCACCTCCCTGCCTTCTTGACATTCCCCTCTTGTCCAGCAGATAAGAGCACATTTTCAGAATCAGTTTTGCAATTACCCGTCTTCTCAGTTTTCTTTCCTGACCTTTAAAGGGGATGCACAGAATAAATGCCTTTGTACAAGCGCCAGACTTTCTACAGGGTGGCTGTTTCAAAGGAGTAAATATGATCTTTTCATAAATACCATGTCAGTCCCACGTAACTCACAACTTATTTATTACAGTCCTAATGCACACCGTGGAAGCCGGGGCTAGTGTTGCACAAGAACATCCATCTAAAGCATTTCAGAACTGCAGAGCAAGGTAGACAGCTAAATTTTTGTGCAAGCTTGTGCTGCTTGGCCATTGTTGCATCTAGTTTTTACTTGAGTTTAGTGAAGCATTTAAAACTATTCAGAGTTTAGAATCAAATAATAAAAACATTGCAGCCTGTGAATTGTTTGTTAGGTATGTAGTCTTGGTATTCAAAATCCAACCTAGCCACCTAAGTAAAAGGACAGAAAACTCTTCTGTGACATTGAGTGTTATCAGTTTGTCCCCATTGACTAAGTATTTCCAGCCTCCTTTCCAGCCTTTTGGGGTTTACACAACCCCACAGGGCTCACCTGAGCTGGACAGAAAGCTGCCTTAATGAAAAGCTTTCCCACACTTTGCTGTCCCTGTGATATCCTCAGGAGGGGAAAATGGCCCCTGTCTTTGGTGTGCATTGGCTCCACACTTGTGTCCCCAAACATGGGCGGTGGGAAGCCAAGAGAAATTCCTTGTTTTACTCAGCATGGACCACCTAAGGGGTGCCCTTACCCAGATGGCAGGCAGCAATCAGTATTGGTTGGGAAGCATGGCTGGGTGACAAGTGTCACCGCTTTGGTTAACCCTTCGTTTCCCAAATACAGCAGTGTATGGGAGGATTTCACCCAGTATGGAAGAGCCATGAGTACAGAGCATCACACTCTGCAGATGGCTTTCCTGTCATACTTGTGTAGCATAGATAGCTAAATCCTCCTTCACTCCTCCGTCTTCCCCTGGTGCACACATGCATGGTGGATTGTGAACCTTGAGGAGGTGGTGAGTCCTTGTGCTTCAATGCAGTTGTGGTCAATGTGGTTGTGTTCAATGCCTTTGCTCACAGTTTCTGCTGTGGAAACTGTGTGTGTAGCTCTTGCAGATCAGGGACAAATACTTTATGCTTAGCAAAAGCAGAGGAACCATCTTAGGGAGTTTTTTGATCCCATTGAGTATGCCTTAGCATTTTTGCAGGGCTGGGTGCTTATTGAAAATGTAGCTCTAAGACCTTTGGTGGAAGCAATTTGTCCTTAAGAAATCCCATTGAGTATGCCTTAGCATTTTTGCAGGGCTGGGTGCGTATTAGTAGCTCTAAGACCTTTGGTGGAAGAAATTTGTCCTTAAGATGAAAAAAATTTCAAGGCCCTTTCTATCCACTGCCATCCTGCACAATAGCACTTGATAGCATATGATACATCCTGAGACAAAGGCTGGCATACCAATAGTAAATGCATGAGATAAAAATAGTTAATGAGCAAACTGCACTTGCTTCACTCTGTGCTTTGTGCATAGTCATAGACAGATCTGAACCTAAAAAAATCTGATGTAGCATACATTGCTGCAGAGGTGAAAACACTTGTGTTCTCTTCATCTCACACAGTCTGGTTTTGTTTATCAAGACACAAGTAGGTATCAGCACTGGATGCTTATCTTGCACCTCTAAATCTGGCTTTCAGACCTAGTGGCATGACTTCTTCAATTTTTTTGGGGGGGAGCAGGGTTTGAATTAAGCATCAATTCTTTTTAGTGATGAAAGTGTTATAAAAGCAGCAACTCCACCAAGAGGTCAGGTTGCTTGAGAGCAAGTAAAAAGAAATTGCGAATAACTTTGCTTTTTTACTGTAATTTTCAAATGGGAAGAATAAATCAGAACCACAAAAGGGATGTTAGCAGAGCCAAAGTTATTTAGTGTTTAGGTTCAATAGAGCCATTGGCAAGACAAAGTCTTTTGTGGTTCTATATCAACCTTCATACAAATAATCCAGAAATTTGCACTATCTGCTGAGCCCAGGAGTAACTTCATTGGTAGTCACCACATCTTATTTGAATTACGCATACAGTTGGGTGTTTAAATTACAGGAAGACTTTGTGTTTAAGAGTTTCCGCATCATGCCGAGGCTTGGGGAAAAAAGTCAGGTTTGACACATAATAGGGATTGATGTGCTACTTCAAATGCTGGTGTTACTGGAAAGGAAGGAACTTCCACAGGAAGAGCAAAGGAAATTATACAGGAATCAATAAAGGATGCTAAAAATAGTGCTTGACTTATCTTCCACATGAGTCAAAATACCCTAGTCAAGGGATACACATGCTATGTGTTGGCTGGTATATCCAAACTGCTCTTACTGGTGCACAGGCTGTCAGGATTTCCTCCTAAGTCAATGGGGAGAGGTAAGAGTCTCTAGAGGACAGTTCATCTCACCTATCTAAGGAATTGCCAGCAAAAAGAGAGTGCTATAGAACCTGCCATTTTCCTAATTGCCATCAGCTTCACATGCTTAAAGTCAAGCATGTGCTTAATTAATTTCCTGGGGGGTGCTCAGGGAGCTGAGCACCTGGCAGGACTGAACAGCTAGCTTGGAGGAAAACGAATAAATTTGCAAATGTTCTGGATGAACCTGATGAACAAAACTGGGAAACGAGGAGAGCTTGCCTGCAAGGATGACTAAGTTGCAAGCTTGGAAGCATAATAGGTCTCAGGAGAGAGAATATGATTAGTCAGGTAATTTACAGGTAATATGCTTTCATGGTTTTCTACTTAGCATTAATTTTCTTAAGCACCCGGCATAAGCTTGCTCATAGGGGAGGAGGGAGGTAGCGGTGAAGAAAGGAGCTGGGGTAACATTGGCCAGGGGGACGCCATGCCATGCCATGCCATGTCATGCCCAGGGCTCTGGTCCCTGAATCCTGCCATGCCCAGCCTTGTCTGGCTATGCTTTTGCTCAGACAGAAGCTCTCTGGCAGCATCCATGAGCATCCTCTTTCCATCCACCAGACCCCTCTGGCAGAATCAGCACAGGGTGGTCATGCTCAGAAAGGAGGAACAGCCAAAGCCTTTTGCGTACACATTGGAAAAACTTGATACTTTGGGATTCAAAGCAGAAGCTTCAGCTTGGAAGTTCACAGGGATTTTAGCTGTGCAAAGCAGAAGCAAAACTGAGCAGTGTGAGTTGGGAGATGATGTTGTTAACCGAGGCACTAACAAACAGTGGAGAATGTGACAGGGAGAATGATGGGTGTATGGCAAATTCTGGGTGGGGGGAAGAGAGGATGTCACTTGGCTTTCTTCACACTTGGGATTAACCTTTCTGCACTGTAGTGGTTGTTATATCTGACTAAGCAGCTGGTCAGATCTGTTAATTAGATCTATTTTAAGCCCACGTTTAGATGAGCACTCTTAAAGAACAACAGATTAGATGAAGGACAAATACAGTAGTATCCAAGGTCCTTCTGCAAAATGTGAGAAGAGATGGTTTGAGCACAATTAAGGAGGAGATTTTTGTTTCTTAGATACTACTAAAGCCTATTACACAAACTCCTCAGGGCTCTCTACTCTCCTTAATGGGGATTTTGTGACTAGATTGAGAGCAATACAAGGCTCTAAATTTGAAGATTATTGCCTGTAACATGTCACAGAAAGTTTTTAACATTGCCCCTCTTAATCAGCACCAGACAAACATGTGCAAGGAATAATACCCTCCCTACATGCCTCCCACCTCCAACCTCCCCATCTTGCAAACAAAAAACTGCAAGAGCCAACAGATCTGCTCTGGCTTGTTTTATTTCACTTTGAGCTTATTAAAATGCTGTGTTTGCAGTTTATATTTGCTGGCACACTGTTATTTCAACGACATTTAAACAGGAAATATATAAGCAACAGGCAGATCAAGAGAGTAGCTCATTTCATTCTGTTTTGAAGGGATCCTATGTAGTCTTATAATCACCAATTACATTATCTGTGCTATTTATTTGCTTTTGATTTACTTACTTCAGAGGATGACTGACTGACTGACTTCAGCTGTTTCCCTTTGTTTCTACTTGTTTCCGCTTTCAGTGTCTCGAGTACCAGCATGACAAATACAGCAACAACCAAATTAATCTACCAGCAACAAGTGTTTACAACTCTAAAGGATTGTCTGTGTGGTGTTTGAATTAAATAGGAAAAAATAAATCTTTATTAGAAACAGTGTTTGTAATGTGTGACTTCACTCCCTTCTCCTCTACAAGGCCAGACCTTGGTATCAAAAATCTCTGGCATGGAGTGAGTGCTGCTTCCACGGCTGGCCATCCCCCAGCTGATATCTGCAGCCCTTCATGGGTTGGTACCATCCAGAGCATTGTTGCAGGCCTTTGTTTTGACTTTGTAAACACCCCTTTTAACATCATTGCTAGTTCCCAAATAGGTTGTTCAGGAGCACTCAAATCAAGCTGTTATTTTCTCCATACAACTTGCAGCTACGTCTGCACAAGTAAATTCATTGTGCCCTGCTCCATTCCCTGGCACCAAGGGGCCCAGTACCATATGTTTAACCTCTGCTACTCACCAAAGAGTGTGCCTGTCTCAAGCTGCCTCCAGGGAACAGTTTCTGGGCCAGGAGATCTTTGGAGGATGCTCTTTGGCAGGAGCTATGCCAACAATTTGACAATACTTTGCAATTGTTCAACAATTTGAACAAAATTGTTTAACAACAGAACAAGCAAGTTCTGCCTCCTGGGAATGGTCCCAGGCATTGTTAGTGGCTGTGTGCTTGGACTAGTAAATTAATGTTTGCATGTGACTCCTCTTCCTGCTGCTCAGCAAAGCTTGACTTTGTCCCACCCCAAGTTCCAGCCTTGTACTTCTTCATCCCAGAACTGAATGCCATCCACAAACTGCCTGAACCTTGATGCCATCCACAAACTGCCTGAAATTCACCCCCTTGTTGTGTCTTTGAAAAAATCAGCCTTTCACTTGGGACTCTAATTTGAATGTCCTGAATAAATGTGAGCCTTTTTTCTTATACACTGAGGTTATGCAATTCCCAGGCAATACCTACAACTTTTTTTCTGAAATTCAGGAACTAAAATTAAATTTACTTCAGCAGTTGAGCCAGTATCAGAGTTCTGTGGATGCTCTGCTTTCCTGGATACACTGGTGCCTTCATATGGTGAGGAGTTGGGCCACAACAAAAAAATTTAAAGACAAATTCATCTTCTGTGGAATGCACAAGGCAGCTTTAGCTCTATCTCCTGAAACCAGGCCAAGATGAGAAGGCAAAATGTTTCCTTTCCCATAGTCCAACAATGATAACATTTTTCATATCAGGTTCTTTTAAGAGAAAAATATACTATGCCTGTGTATATGGGAAATAAGTTTATCTGACTATTTCATCTCTGTAATTTCTTCCCTTTCTTGTCAGCTTCATTTTTTCCATAGGCTCTGAGAAATGAGCAGTTCTTTCCTCTTTGTCACTGAAAATAAAAAATTATTTTGTGTGATACTTTTCCATCAGGAAGGAAAGCTGAATCTGCTATTCCCCTACACCCTGATTATTGATTGCTTGGTCTTTTGGGTGTAATGGTGCTTTCTCTGCCCTGTCAAGGGTGATATTAATGGTAAAACCTCTGACAAATATTAGTGAAAATTTGAATCCTGTTATATGTATATACAACACAGAATAATTCTGGGTCAGGCTTTACTGTCTACCAAGACCTGCCTCATCCTCACTGGGAGCCCTGAATATCTTTGCTGATCTCCACTTCTCCATCTTCTAAAGTTTAAGGAAGCTGGAGTGACAGTCAGTCACTCTGCAGCAGACCTACTGTAAGTTAGCATGAAAGTGCCAGAATGAGTCAAAGCTTTACTTGCAGGAGAGCTTTGCCTCCCTCTTAGAAACAGCATGGAGAATGGTTTATATCAGATTACCCAAATAGACAGGAAATGGGAAAACCAGTCAGATATTGGGACTTGATGAAATAAACACAAGGCACTTGGACAGTAAGTGATCTATGGCCTGAAGGAAAGAAAATATTGTATTAGGAAATGACAAGATGATGTGTAAATGTGGATGAAGGAGGAATGGTAAGTTCCTTGTAGTATGTTCTTAAAGGCTGGAGGAAAATCTTATCATGATGTGGGGTCTGGTATCAAAGTCCTGCTCTGAAACTTGAGCAGGTGGATACAGTCCGATCTGATGTCCTGACACTGAAAAGGCAGAAGAAAATATTTCCCACAGCTTTCTTCTCTAGGAGGAAGAAGTCTTATTGGTATCACAAGGCCACAGGGTTGTCCCCAGCTGAGGAAACAAGGAGGTGAATCAAAATTTCCCAGGCTTCCATACAGAGAAGAACAATGGTGGGGAATGCCATGGTAAAAGCAAGGAGCTGCTCCATGCTGTGTCAGACTCTGCCCAGCCATGGCAGTCACTTCAGTGCCATCAGCAACCTCACAACAAAGGGATGGTGGATAGCAGAGGAGGCAAAATGTGGGGTATCTGAAAGGCACAATTGTCTAAAGCCTCCTACTTCCATCAGCAACAGCTTTGAGGTCCTTTATTCAGAGGTGAGATGATCTGGATGAAACCCGAAGGCAGCAGACAGCAGGGTCCTACAGAACTTCAGACAAATTCCTACAGGAAGAAATAAACAAACAAGGACTCCTGGCCTGTTTTTGATGTTCTTTCACTCATACAGGTTCATTAGCAGACAAAAATGTCTTGCAGGCAGCACAGGCTCTTCTTCCTCACATGCTTTCCCAGCTTCTCTGACAGGAGATAATGACTTGCCAACTGTCTTAGGCTGATTAGCAGCATAATTTCACATTTTAACTTTCCTGCTACTATGTTGGAGGGCCAATCCTGGCTTCCCTGTTCCTGTGAAGTAACTCTTCCTGTTGTAGAGAAAACTCTTGGCAGTGTATTAAAGAGAAAATATACCTTTGGAGATTTTTTTGCTTCCAGGAGCACTCTTCAGTCATTCACTTTGAAGCTGATTTAAACCAGGAGGCCTGCTTCTGTAATCTAGTGGCTGGCTTAAAAACTCACAGGTACCAAGGTACTGCTTATCTTCTCAGGAGTACTCAAATTGCACATGACAAGCTTAGTGACAGAGGGTTCACCATCCTTTTTGTATGTTTATGCCTGTCACCCACTCCTTTACTTAATCTATTTCCAGAACACCTAACTGATAGCACATTTTTCAAAAAATAATTTTAAATAGCAAAGCTAGACATTTCCCATGAGAATCCCCAGGAAGAAATATGTAGGTTTTATCAGTATTAATTCTTAGCATTCTGACACTTCCAAGAATTATTGTTCCCTAAGAAATGGTTTTGAGGCAACTACGCAAAGTAACTTAAAACATGTTGCACATTATTCCAATTTCATCCTTTTTATGAAGAGAGAAGATCAGCAGTCAGCCAAAGCACTCTTGGTACTTGTCTTGCTTATGGCTATTTTATACACTGTAACCTTCCTAAGGAAGCACAACCCACCAAACCTAGCTAGAAAGGACTCATGCTCCAAGCAGCTACTTGTAGAAAATCAACAGTACAAAATGATGCCTGATGTAATTCTGCTGATGGGGTGTTAATGAACTTCCAGCCCAGAGAACCCTGTCTTGGACATGCTGTATTCCCAGTTGCCTCAAAGGATAGATGGTGCATTTTCACACTTGTTGCACTGTAAGTAAAGCAACCACCTTACATGCAATGCCACTCAGCCTCAGAAAAATGTTAGCATTGAATACAAAAGGAATAAATAAAATAAAAAAAAATTAAGGATTGGGATCAGCATACGGTACTGCTCCTCGTGTATTGTTCTGACTTCTAGCAGCTGGCAGACAGGTATCTAGACCTAAAGAACATACCTGCAGCTCTGTGTTTATTAGCCCTGACAGTATGTCTTCCCTAAGTCTTTTAGAACTAATTTAATCTTTTAGCCTTCACAGCATCCTACGGCATCCCTCTGTTTAATGAAGTGCTATGGGGAAAAATGTTTTCTCTTCTTTGCTTTAAATCTCCAACTGAAGGTTCCTGATTTTTGTCTTATGAGCAACTTCCAACAACTACTCATTATTCACCTTCCTGTCCCCAGCACGGGAAGGACAACAACCTCTTGAAGTGAGTCCAGGGCCACCAAGATGATTGGAGAGATAGAGCACCTCTCCTATGAGGAAAGGCTGAGACAATTTGTTTTGTTCAGCATGGAAAAGTGAAGGTTTAGGGGTGACCTAATTGTGTCCTTCCAGTAACCTGAAGGGAGCCCACAAGAAACATGGAGAGGGACTATTTACAAGGACATGTAATGACAGCACAAATGGAGAGTAGGTTAAGTTTAGGTATTAGGAAAAAATGTTTTACTCTGAGGGTGGTGAGGCACAGGAACAGGTTGCCCAGACAAATTGTGGGTGTCCCATTCCTGGAAGTGTTCAAGACCAGGTTGGATGGAGCTCTGAGCAACCTGGTCCATTGAAGGGTATCTCTGTCTGTGACAGGAGGTTGGAACTTGATGGTCTTTAAGGTTTCTTCCAACCCAAAGCATTCTGTGATTAATTCACTTAATGTTTTTTTATCCTCTCCAGTTTCTCCTCTGTCTTTTCTTTTTTTTCCCCAGACTGCAGAACTTCAGTTCATCTTCTGTACTACAGAAACTGTATCACAGCTGTGGCCAGCTTTGTTGGTCCTTTATGCACCTTTTCAAATTCTGCTGTGGCAGCTTTGAGAGATGGGGCTGGGACCAGACACCAGATAACTGAGAAATATTCACTGTGGGTTTATGTAATGACATTGCTGAAGCTTTGCCCTTCCCTTCCTAATAAACCCAGGAGTCCATTGGTGTTTTCCATTAGCACTGAATCAATGTCCCAGGCAATTGCTATTTCAGAATCCAGGTACCAAGTCTCTGCACAGTGATTACCCAAAAGGCCTCACGTCATCCTTACTACTTCACATGCTTCAAACTGCTTTGCATTAAATAAAAAAGTCGCTGCGCTGCTTTTCAGGTGCAGGCTTGCCAGCAAGAATCCCTAAGAGAGACTACCTGCCATCCACAGCCAACACACCTGGAATGAAGTGCCAAGTGTCCAGGCCAGCTCAGCGGGCAAGAGGATCAGCCTGCCTCAGGTTCAGGTTGCCTGGCATTTCCTGGCATGAGATCCTGCCTCTGCTTCCTTACGGCACTGCCAAAAGTGAGCAAGCTGAAATCTTCCCCGGGTGCCTACCTCAGGCTAGTTAAGTCTTGTTGGGAGTTGATTTCAGTTTGGGATTTTTGTGGTTTGGAGGGGGTTGTTTGTGATTATTTTATATTGTTTCTCCCAGGCAAAACAGCTCTACCATTGCCAAGGAAGAAGCTAGGGAAGGTACCTCTTACCCATATTTAAAATAAATAAATTGTATGATCTTTCATTTGGAAATTGTTAACACTAGCAAGACCTAAGAGAAAGATTGTATGCATGCAGATGACATTTTTACTTTGTGTTTTGCTGAGTACACTGAGTATGAGACTGATGGCATCGCCACTGCCATGCACCTAATTTCTTCCAAACATGTGAGGAGTCCTAGTCCGAACAACTTTCAGAGATCTGAGTGGTTAAATTTGCAGCAAACCTTTCCTGGTTAGCCACTCACAGCTCCTGCAGGTCATGTTAGGCCAGGGCACCCTAGTAGGGTAAAAGCCCCATCAGTCCTGTGAACAGCAAGGACCCCAGGCTTGGTGGAAAACAGCTCCAGGCTGCAACAGGAGAAAAAACATCCAGCTAAGGAGAAGGAATGCAGTGAAGCAAAGGAGGCAGGGGAACTTTAGAGAAGCTATAGGGGAAGAACAGAGCAGGAGAACCAAGATTCATCTTGATGCAAAGGACTAACCTGCTCTGGAGAGGAAGGAGAGTAATGAAGGCAGTTGTTATTTACAGGATCCTGTTTTATCTCTGTTCTCCTGCCTGGATCCTCACCATTGAGCTCCCAGCACTTACCTAGTGTCCTGTCCATGCCCGCCACTATATCAAGCACCATAGGTACAAATAGACTGGATTTCTGCTCTGCAGACAGGCATTTTTTCTAACAAATTTCGAGTTTGAAGCATGGAGCAGGCTAAAACCAAATACCATCACTTCCCCCTGAATATCAACTGGGGCCCATCAAGATTATGCTGACTCCTCCCAAACACCCACTCTCCAGGGACTGCTTTCTCCTGGAACTCAGGGGAATAATGTCAGATCCTAGCCAGCTGCATGGCGCCAGTGCAAAGGGAACAAAAGCCAAGGCAGTTGTGGGAAAAAGGCCATTGTTCCAAAAAATGTAAGTGATGTCACTCTGCTCCCTCACAGTGTCAGTAAAGTGTGCTTCCCAATAGCAAGTGCCTCTCTCTTGCAGTTGCCTGCAGTGAGGGTAGAAGGCATGGAATAGATTAATCTGCTTTGCAGAGACTGCATGATTATCATAAAACACCATTTTTGAGCATAGTCTCCCTTCCCCTCTGGACATGGAGCTGAGCAGCACCGTGGTGTGGGGCTGGATCCCATGAAGGGAACTCACTCAACACGAGGGTGTGTGGGCAGCAGCGATGGCGTGAGTGTACCTGTCCTCAGGGGGAGGAGAGCTGCTCGTGCTCCTCATTACTGTACTCCCACTTACAAGTCATTGCTATTTGCATTGTGACATCTGCTAGAAATCTTAATCAAGGGTTGTGGCCCCAGCGGAGTAGCCCTGAACAGATGTAAGAGTTACGTTTCTAATTAACTTAACACCTTTTTGGCAGGGTGTCATAAACACAAGATAATTAAGCCTCGTGCTAAGCCTGTGATGCAGAGTTACAGCTATTTCCCCTCATTCTGATTTACAAATGAAGAAGATGAGGGACCAGTTTATACCTGCTACTCAGTCCTAAATCCCAAACCCTCTGCTGGACTCTCCACTTAGCCACTAGGTGCACTCCCACCTGACAGATCATCAACAAGTTTTGACCTGTTGTTGATAAAATTAACAGACTACATCCAGTGCCCCTGCAAAATCCTGACAAAGTTTTCTTACAAAGATGAAAATCATGAAGAATTTCAATGTTTGTTATTGTCTCTACATCACTGCCCAGGAAGTGCCTCCTCCCTTTCAAAAACCTGGGAGCTCACCATGGATGCACTTCTGAAGACACCCATACCCAAATGAATCATTAGGCAGGCAAGGAATGACTCTTAGTTGTTCATGGGTTGTACCTCTCTGTCATTCCCAGCATGTGGCCCTCATGACACCTGCACCTACAGCTGAATCCAAGGAGTCAAAGCCAGACATAGCTCCATTGCACCCTACAACCCACTCACACTGAACTGTCTGCACCATGGTAAAACCCAGCCAGCATGAAAACCTGTGCAGTGGGTGACAGGTGTAATATCTATGTCTTGTGAGAAACATCCTGGGAGATCAGGGTACTGACACCCTCTGGAGGTGATCCCAGAGCTGTATGTATAGGAGGACTGCAGGAAGGAGGTGGCTCTGTTGCAGAACCATGCTGGTGCACCAGACATACTCAGGTGGACTTTGGGCAAAAAGGGTGGAATAAGGCTTGAGAGACATCCTGCCCTCCCTCTGAACCTTTACAGGAAAGGAGAAAACAACTTCAGCCTCTGTCTTGAAAGTTGTCTTCCTTCCAGCCCTCTTGCTACTATCCATGAGCTGGGTACAAGTATTTCCAAGCTCCTCTAGCCTGGAAACAAGGGAGGTTGGGGCAAACTAGGCTTGGTGGGCATCACTCTTTACCCACAGGCAAAGCATGTGCACCAGCAAGGCTGACTCCCCAGAACAACAATGATCCCTTTCCACAAGCAAGCATTGAAATTGCATTTCATTTTTCAGAGCAGGTTCTCAAAGGAAAAGCACAAGCAGAGCTATCAAGGGAATCTCAGTCAGATGGAGAAACTGTTAAGAGGATTTTGAAGTAACTCAAAGCAGACATTTAGAAATGGAGATATGCAGAATTAAGCAACTATAAAACTCTGACCTGGGGTTTCCATAAGATCTTCATTGCACTAAGCAAAACTTGCTGATGTTCATGGTGATGATAAAAATCCCAGGCACCAATCTTCAATTAGAGGAATCTCATAAATTAAATCCTTTCTCTTTTATTTAATAATCTTTTTATTGCAGAATTGTTCTGGTAAACTAGCCTAAACCTGGAGTGCTGCAATCGGGCACCCATTATTCAAAACTTTTCAAGCTGTCAAGGGAAAAAACAAAGAAGTCTATTTTAGCCCAGTTTTAATACATCAGTTCTGAGATTAATGGGGTTTATTATTATTTTTATTCATTTATTGTGGATTTGGAAGAATTGTCAAAACTGATCACAGAGAAAGCTTAATTTACAAGTGGGTGCTCTAGTGCTCTACTACTCTGCAGTGCCCTTAGCAGTCAAAATGGTATTTAAGAAAAATACATCTTGGCAAATGTGCAAATTGTTAGGAAGCCCTTTCTATTGGTGTCTTCTGTTTTGAAGAAAACATTATCATTGAAAACTGAGGCTCCTTTGTTGAGCTGCTTATTCTGGTGAGCTACAGGCAGAACTGTACTTAGTGGGAATGCTGCTGAACAGATGGGATCCCTGTTTTGCACATGATTCTGGAATGCAATAAAATTGTTTGGTTCTGGGAAACAGTTTTTTCCTCCCATGACACTGTCAAAATGACCAAAAAGTCTGATTCTGAAATCCATACTCCCGTGAGTAATTCTCACTTATGTTTCAGGAAAAAGCAAGTTATGAAGGGAACAAAAATACAGGAACATCACCTCTACTTAGAAATATTCTCATTTCCTGATCTTAAGTGGACGGAAAAGTGAACTTGCTTTGGGAGTAAACAGATATAAAGAGTCTACGTACATTGCTAGCAGCAGAAACACGGGAAGGAAAATATGTAAATGCTTCACAACCAAAAACCTGTGCTTACTTCAGCAATCTGGCCTGGAGAAGTGGTGTCAGGAGTCTTCAGAGAGATTTCTCTTTTCAGCACCTTCAGCCAGTAATCCTGAACACTTCCCATCCCTCCTCACCTCACAAAACCATGCTCTTCAGCAGCAGAGGTTGGGGAAGTCAATTGGCTGAAACACAAAGAGCCAGATTCTAGAGTGGTATAAATCACTGTGGCCCCCCAAAAAAGCCACACTGAGGCTCTGTTGCTTTACACCCACTGAACATCTGGCCCTCAGCCTGTGGGAAGAGAATATAATGTGCCTCATGCTTCATGCATTTCTAAACAGCTGCTCTGAAGGACTTCTTCAAGCCTCACATGAGGCTGTTTGCCTTCACTGAAAGCTCTGGAAAGGATTGATTGTGCACAAACGATTTAAATTTCAGCATTTACAGGGCACAAAGGCATGTTGAAGGACATCTCCAGTGTAGTAAGCTGCTTCTTGGCAAATCTCTTTGTAAATCAGGTGGGTGAAGAAGAGATTATGTCCAGCCTCAGCCAATTAGAGCTTCACAGTGCCTTTCCATACAGGAGTTTGCTTCAGTAGTTCTGACAGGATCAGGTGATTTCAGCCTGGTACAGCCTGTGCCATAAGCATCAGATGGAGTTTGCTATGTGAATATGTGACCTTTCCCTGTAATATTTTTTTTGTTATTATTTTTAATCAGGAATGACATCTTTGATCTATCTTTATCTTAACACTGCCACTGGTCTAGCAGATCTGCCAAAAAAATTTTGCACAGAGCAGACTTATAAAGTCATCTGACAATTTTTTACCTTTTTTTTACTAAGAAGCTTTCAGCTGCAGCTTGTTACAATTTTTAGGAATTCAAGTCAGTAAGCAAACAGACAAGATTTATTTGTTGTATGACTTGCATGGCTAGGATGGTTTCTTATTATTTCCTTTATTAGCAGGTGAGACCACAAACCACTACTTCTGAGAGGGCTTGACTTACTAGCTAGACATAGTGCCTTACAAATTGCCTAAAGCTGCAATTTGGGAATATTGGGCTTGTTTATTAAAGGTGACATTCAGTCACTTCCCAAGTGGAAGTTCTCAATAAATTATATTCTCACAAAGATTCTGGTTGCTCCTTGCAGTTAATTGCATTCCATGCAAAGCTAAAAACCTCTCTGTCCTCACCCTCTGGGTGAGGGAGTGAGCCACTCTGCACAAAATTCATACTCTCTTACCCTGTTACCAGACCCTACACTTCAGCTGCCAGGGAAAAAAAGATGGTAGATGGCATTCAGATGGGTTAAATTGTTATCAAAAAGAGATTAAAGCCAGTTTGTGATTGAGAAGAATGGCAGAAAGGTTCCACAGGCAGGATCCTCTGTTTGCTGAGCAAGTTAGATAAGCACTTCAAAGGAAGGTGTGATTATATCTTCATGATAGCAGTTTTCTCCAGAAGACATTAACTTTGAAAATTAGCAACACTAATTTTCTTTCCAGATCTGGTCAGCTCAACTCCACTAGAAAATTTGGTAACTACTGCAGAAAAATTACTCCAGTGTCACAATATGTTTCAGTATTCATAGATTCAAACAGAAAAAGTGCTTGGGAAAATAAAGATGATGCCATCTGCATAAATTATTTGGTAGCACTGGACTAATTAGAAGATGTGTGTTGCAATTGCCAACTTCCAACTGTGCTTCAGTTTCCTGTAGAAGTAGAACCAGCAATAAAGGTAGAAGAGAATGAGGCAGATGCTTGCACATCCTAGGCCTGTGATCAGCAGTGCTTCCTTTAAATCAATAATATTTTAAAAGTATTTGCAGTAACCATTCTAACATCATGAGTACCTGCTATCTGCAGAGCAGCATATTGTAAGCAAAGTTTTTTACTTATGTGGAAGTAGAAGGACCTACTTCTGGACACTGGAAGGGGATGAGATCTATTTCTCTGCTGCAATGAATGACATCTGGGAAACATTATTGCTTTTCCTGTTTTTCTCCTTGGTAAAGAACAGAAAACCAAGAATCAAAGCAATTGAAAGGGCGCTAAAGATCATTAAATTCAGCAGATTCATGTACAGAACAAATAAAGTTTGAATATTTTTGTATTTAATGGGAAATTGAATCCTTGTGAGTCATGTAGTTAAAGCATATTTTGGATGCAGAATAAGGAGCATGATCCTCTCTCTTCCCTCCTTCCAATCCTAAACTCATGTCTGGCAACAAAACTCACCTTTCCCATCCTTGAAAAGCACTGCTGTTTTTAATCCCAATTGAAGTGTAATTTGGAAGAAGGACACATGATCCCATAACTCACCTTACTCCCTCTCTTGTGATGCTCAGAGTTCGGCTGCTGGGATTCCGGTATCCTGGCAGCTTTGGTTCCTACATTATTTTCACACTGACACATGTCAAAGCATAACTGGTTATATAATATGGGAAATAATGGGAAAATTTTCAGGTGACACAAGAGCATGTTGGTTTGATCTGCTGAAGCCAGAGTACCTGTGTGCAGACAGCTTGGGGACCTCCATCCGCTCCCCCTGTCACGTCTCTGGATAAATACTGGGAGCTGCAACGGCAAGTGCTCATCCTCGTGCTTGATTTTGAGCTCTGCATGCAGCTCAGCAGGTGCCATTCCCCCAACTACTGCTCTGGTCTCCCCTCTTCAAGTGCTTTGTAGTAGTCACAAAGAGGTTTCCTCAAATGCTTCATCATCCCTGGTAGAAAAGGAGCACCAAGTTCCCCATGCCTTGAGAACAATCCTGCCCTCTCTCTGCTCTTTCTCCTCTTAAATGCACATACATCTTTTGTAGGCTGGAAAGCAAAAGCTCTTAAAAGGAATGAAAAAGAAAATATTTCACTGCCACAAGGGATGAAACAATGGAAAACCATTGGAGCATCTGGTCTCTGGTTCTGGAGCATTCATTACTGTTATGGCTGGTGGCATTATTTGTCTTATTCCCCTCTAGGTAACTCCTGCACTAGGGCACTGGATGTTCCCTGGCATTGTATCCTGTGTTTGATGAAGTAGAAACCATCTTCACTGTGGCAGGAACATTGCTTGCTACAAGCAAAACAATAGCTGTCATCCTCCCTCTTCCCTTATTCGTGCTACGCTTCATTTTGGTTTACATTTAAAGAAACCAAAACCAGTCTGTTGTTTCAGCAGTTTCCCCAAGCCCTTCGGATGTGCTATTAGTAACTCTTGCAAGTTCATTGCAGGGTGTAGAGTTAGGAAAAGAACTCCTTGGATGAGAGTCTGGGGTAGTTTTTTCTCTCAGAGCATGTAGATGACTTGTTAATACTGATGAGGCACACAGCAATTCAGAGGGAAGCCCCTTGCAAGCTGAAAACCAGTATTGCAGGAATGAAATTGCAGAAATGTGAGTCTGGCACATGTTGCAGCACTTTTTGTTGGTCTGGTAAATAAGAAGCAGTGGAAACAGGAAAATCTGAATATTTTTAAAATGGCCTGTTAGAATCCCTACACTGTGGCTTCCCTGCCCAATCTGGAGCAAGAAACAAGAGTGTTTGGTGAAGTGCTGCATGCAGGAAGGGGCTGGGTGACAGCAAATGTGCCCCCCACCTTCCACATGCATCTGGGAGCAAAGCTTCAAGAAAGGGATGAGGGACAGGCACGTGGGAAGAAATGGTGATTTAAAAGCTCTTCGGGTCAGAAACAGGGTAAAGTAACCACAGATTACTAAAACAGATGAAGATTTATAGAAATTGTCAAAGGAATGCTGTGCCCTTGGCAAGCGATGAGAAAAAAAAAACCAAACTAAAAAAACACAAAAAACCCCCTGAAAGGTGGCTGAGCAAAAGCAGTTAAATGAAAACCATCTTTGTGACCCAGTCTGAGGAGGAAAACAGCTGGCAGGGGCTGCAGCTCCTCGTTCAGCCCGGGCTGGGGTGGCCTGGGAGCAGCCCTGGTGCTTTGGCTCCTGCTGGTGCGCGGAGCCCAGGTCACTGCTCCGTACAGCACAGCACGGGCATGGAGAGGGGAGGCAGGAGAAAAAGGAATTTTCACAAGCTGTCCCAGTCGTGCCTCAGCTCTGCTCCGGAGGAAATAGACTAAAGCTGCAACTAATTTGGAAATAGCGAAAAGGGAAGTGTATCTTAGAGAATTTACAAGACCAGACTGAGTTGGATTTCAGGGAGGTTTGATTGAGAAGCATTCACTTTTAATAAATTATTAAATGCTATTAAGAAATAATATTGATAAATCATACCAGATTTATAAATACTTGCATAATATTCTATTTTTCTACTAACAAAATAATACAGCCAGTTTCTCACACATGACCCCCAATTTTTGCCTAATTAATAAGCTATCCAGAAGCTGTTAATTTCTCAGATCAGAGTGGGTTAAAGGTGTCTACACTGACCTACAAAATTATGGTTATTTAACTCAGATTGAGAAAAAAACAGCAGAAATCAGATTTTCTTGAAGTAATTTGAAAGGAATCTTTGCTACCAATCGCCTTTTTGGAGATATAAAAGCATATTTCTTCATATTAGTGTATTCACCTTGTTTCTAGAATAAGTGTTTAGTGCAAGGCCGAAAAGGAGAAGCAGTAATCTACCATTTCTAAATTCTTGTAGGATAGAACAGAAAAAATATTAGCTCCACTCCTCAAATAAAGTAATTTTTGTCCTCAATATACCTCTTAGCTTCAAAGACAGGATAGATGAGAAGAAGAGAATTGTCTGTTCATGTGGTGGTGGAAATATGAACAGGATCTGCAAAGGCTGGGGAAGGGAGAGTGGAAATCCCTTTAGCTCTGCTGGTAAATAAACCCCTGTTTTGTGCTTTGAAACATGCATCTTCATTCTTTATTAATTCAGTATGGATTACCAGCTTTTATCTCACCCAAATATATATATATATATAATTCATTTTCATTGAATTCTCATTCTGGTTACCCACAACTCAGTAGCATTGTTAGTTTGAAGAGTCTTTATTAATATAAAATAGATGGTAATGAAACATTGAAGTAAGCATAAAATAAAAGTCAAGTAAGTTTAATGTGTACTTCTCAAATGGGCATCACAAATGCAACAAGCACAGAATTTAAAATTAAGACTAAAATTGCTTGCTGGTTTCTTGCTATTGAGAACTTTGTTTTTTCAAAAAAACTAACAAAAAATAAAAAATCCCAAAAAAACCAAACCGAAAAACAGACCAAAGAAATTGAAACAAAAAAATTTCAAAAAAATTGGACTGAAGACCAGTCCTCCAGCCACTGATTAACTTCATGCCAGTGAACTGGCCTTGTTGCTCCAGATGTTGAAGCACTAAATCATACAGATCCAGCTGCTGGATTTCAAGATCCATCTTTACATCTTTACATGTTCAGCCTCTGAGCACCCCGGGGAAGCTGTTATCTCCACAGCCTGGCCTTGGCCATCACAGCAGGAAAGCAAAGCTGCTGCATTGCTCGTGCTAAGATGAAAAGAGGAAAGAGCAAGTTCATACAAACATTTCCTTTCTCAGCTCTCTAGACTTTATTTTTGCAGTTTAACTTACAGCAAGCCTTCCAAACGCAGTGCAAGCCCAGAACATGTGGCAAACGTTCATTTCAGGTCCATTTTCCAATAAGATGGAGCTGGTTTGTATTTGGGGCATGTGCTTTGATCCTCCTACTTGGAGTCACATGAAAAGTCAACTCAGTCGTTGGTTTTTGCCCCTAAATTCGTGGTTATTCCCATCACTGCCACTGACACTTGCCCAGCAAGCCTGGAGAAGAGATGGGTGGCTTTTAATGTCTGTCAGGACTTTGTGCTCCTTGCTTGGACGGGCAGACGATCCTAGGAGATGTCGAGCAGCAGAAAACTGGTTGCACAGGTCTGCGCCGTGTCCTGAGCTTCTGTACATCACGACTTGATGTTTTGGGCAGGATTGTGTAGGAAAAAAATACTACTTTCAAAGGCTCCCACTGACTAAAAGATGCTGACCGAAGGAAAAAGGTCTGTTAAAATTAAAAAGATCCTTGGCAGAAGACGTAAAGAAGCTAAGTTCCTTCGAGATTCTCAAATTAATAACCTACCTAATTAGTGAGAGCTGCTAGCAGAGGGAGGCAGTCCACCGATTTATTTCAAGGAGGGCGTGGTGGAAACTCTCCTTCCAAACCTGGTGCTCTGTGGTCTCAAATTAATGACGCGCAGCACTTTTCACATCCCAACCCTCTTTCAAGAACAATCAGCGCCGTCTGGAAAAGTTTGTGCGGGTCTCTTTTGTGGCGCCCAGCGGGCACCTCCGAGCGCTCGGGGGGGCACCCGGGGAGCCACGGGCGGGCGGTGCCGCGGGGGCGCTTTGCGCTTCGTGCGCGGCTGCGGCAGCGGGGCCCGCCAGCGGCCCGGGACGCCGCTTCCCGCACCAATTCCTGCCGCGCCGCAGCGGCCGCCGCCGCTGCCGTTGGCGCGCGCGCGCCGGGAACAAAGTGGCCGCGGGAGCGGAGCGCGGCGCGAGCGGGGCCGGCGGCTCGTGCGGGAAGGGGAGGCAGCGGGGCCGGGAAGATGAACCGGAGTTTCAACAAATCTCAGACTCTGCGGTATCTGGAGTGCAGCGCGGTGGAAGTGAAGAGTAAGGTGAGCAGACCGCGGCGCGGCCTCGGCCGGGAGCGCCCCTGCCCGGTAGTGCTCCCGAAAATGAATGGAGCCCCCCGCCCCCTTCCCCCGTGTCTCCCCTCCCCGCCCGGTGCGGCCGGAGCCGAGTCCCAGCTTATCCCGCAGAGCGGGGACGGGCTGGCGGCGGCCGGCGGAGAGGCGGGATCAGCGCTCCGGGCGCAGCTCCCAGCCGGCCGCCCCTGCCCGGCCGAGGCGGCGGCGCGACCCTTCCCGGCCCGCTCCCGGCGCGGCGCCCGCCGCTCCTGCTCCATCTTTTGTTCCGCCGCGGGGACTCCGGCGGTAACTTCGTGGGGCGGCTCGGGAAGCGCCGCTGGCCTCGCCTGGCGGGCGGGCTGGGGCTCGGCCCGGGGCACCGGGAGGAGCGGCGGCGGTGCCGCTCCCGCCCCGCCCCGGGGCGTTTCAACCCCCGGTGCTCCGACCGGCTCCCGGTGGGCGGGATGGGTGCCCCGACGCGTTCTGAGGAGAGGAGCGGAGGAGCGGGAGGGAGAAGGGCCGGGTCCCCCCGCCGGTGCTGCCGTAGGTGCGAGCCGCAGGAGCCAGAGGGAGACCTGCGGGAAGCTTCCCCCTCCTGCGGCGGCTGTCTCGGGATGCCGGCACCGGCGTCAGCTTGTGCACGCTGGTGGTGCTGGGGCAGGAGCCGAGATCGGCAGGGCTGCCGGAGTGGCCGCCGCACAGCATGGTGTCGGGTGGCCGTGCGTGACATTGGTCGTGCTCAGCTCCCGTCGAGAGACTTTGGTCGCTCTCGGCTGAAGCAGCACATCAAAATCTTGCCTGTGCCTCTTAGAGCAAGAATTTTGCATTCAAGCAAAACTGAGAAATCTCCCCAAAAGTCCGTGTTTTATACACACGTAACAGGCAAGGTGTAAGCAATGCATAAATAGAGTACGGATAACGTTAACCTTTCCCAGAGTCCCTGATCACCTGCTGAGATGGTGTTGGAGGTGATGTCTTTGGGGACTCTCTGCTTGGTGCTGCTCATTTTTGCTGTTAAAACTTGTGTTCGGATCAAATGGCCTTGGGCAACACATAGAGCAGTGATGGGTTCAGTGGGAGAAGTACCTTGTATCCAAGGGAGTCTCCAATAATTTCTAAACATGGCACCTGATATGTGGGTTCAGGCCCTTATTTCCTAACCTGCTGCTGCCAGTTGAAAGGGCTCAACTGACCTAGAAAGTTCCATTCTGCTTCCATAGCTGGAAAGTGTTGGTTCGGCTACTACTGGTTCTAAGATGTAACCCACCCACAACATTCCTTGTGGCTCCCAAACGCTCCAGATCCTGTCTTCTGAATTATACCCCTTACATTCTGTGAGTGTTAAACTAAAGCCTTGACCACATATGAGAATTTTTAAGTTCATCGTCTCTCTTCTACTTCAATGTTGCCATAGCTTGAGTTTGTTCTAGTAACAACTGGAAAGCAACCTTGTAATAAAGGGCTCATAGCTTCCCTTACAGCTGCAGGAATTCTGTAAGTGAATCCTACCTGGTTCTATAGACACAGAGTGATGTATAGGGAGATTGTAAGCCTAAGAATGATTGCAGATTTTTGGGAAGGAAAATTAATTTGTATGGGTGGGACTGAAGGCCTCCTGTAGCTCAGGGTTGTCACTGCTGATGGCCCAGAAATTAGTATGGAGATCCCTACTGCATTGGAAGAAAACTTAAAATAGAAGCTAAATTGAAAGTACCCTGTTGAGGGCCTACACCCAGCGATGATCTGTGAACCTGCAGCATGTGTCAGTGGAAGCTGTGCTGTTGAATTTCCTGGTGCTGGTGAGTTTTACTGTTAGCATGACTTGGGCACAATAACAGCTAAGCTGTTGATGTAGCAGGCTTTGGTGCTGACATTGCAAGATAGTTTTATTTTGCTTGTAAAGCATAGGCTCCCTCTCACAGAGTTACCTTCAGTGATCTGAAGGAAGTCCAGTGAAAAGCTCTGGCTAATGGTCCCTGGCGAGGTGCTGTATAAAAACCTTGTAATTCTCACAAAGGCATGGTGCTCTTGTAGGATGGGTTGTGATGCTGGCAGCCTTGTCCCTGTGGATCACTGAGTTGTTGTGCTGTAATCATCTAGAAATACAGAGCGTTGAGTTTTTTTTGTCTGCATGGACTATCTGAGGCTGGAGGAACAAAAAGGTTCAGTAATGCTACTTTTGGTAGCCCTACGTAGTCAACCTTTTAAACACTTAGTTGCTTGTGTTTTGTAAGTGTGAGGCCTGCCTGGGCTTGCCTGAGAACTTGAAAGTTGAGTCTGAGAACTCATGATTTTGCAGCTATCGCCTGAGAGCACGGGCTGCCAGGTGAGCGGAGGTGGGTGCAGCTCAGCCTCTGCGCCAGGGCATGCTGCTGGCTGGGGATCAAGGGATTCTTGGTGGCTTTTCAAAGGCTGGGGAAGTGGCAGTCCGTGGGCAGGTGGAATCCCTTTTAGCAGAGGAGCTGAGTGTGAGAGAGTGCTGCTTTTACACAATGGTGTGAAATAGCTTTTCTCCTCTGAAGGTTGAGTTTGATCAGGAGGAGCTCTGGGAAAAAATGGTTGTGGGGTGTTGGATGGGAGATAGTTTGCAGATGCTGGGGATTTGATATCCCTGCCTCTGTTGTGATAACCAGGTGGTTCCTTCCTTAGGATAAACCAGCACCCTGCTGGTGTCTTGCATTAGTCACAATTCAAAAACGGCTCCTGTGAAATCTGATTTTTCTAGATTTTCTGAATTTCTTTCATTTTCTCCAAAAAACAAGTTATTGAAAGTCAGTTTGTGCCCTTGATTATTGAAAGGAGAGAGTTTGTCAGTGCTAAGTACTATGCTGGGTAAGAAATCCCCAAGTATCCTTAAGTTATAAGGTTCTTGATGTGTGCCAGAAGGTTGTTAAAAACAAAGAGTGTGTGTATCTGTGTGTTGGAAGGGGAGGGGAAGGAGGAGAAGGAGGGAGCATCTTGATGGCTGAACTCATTCCAGTTTTCAACATCCTTCTTGTGCCATTGGGCCAAAACCTGCAGGCGGTATTCCTCTTTTTTAGTCCAGTAGGCCTGTGAGGTTTGTGGATGATTGGATTTCTGCGGGTCTGAACCAGCCTGCAGCTCTGCTGAACCTAGCCTGACCCATCACCCCTGCTGGGAATGTGGCCCAAAGCATGCTTCAGCCCACAATTCTTGTGTCTGTGGACTTCTCATGTCTGTCACTATGTGGGGGGGACACTGGCAGTGATATATTCTCTGGCTCTCATTGCAGAAGGATGAGCTTTGTGGCACTGTCTCGTACCTTCTGCTGTATGCCAGGTCACTTTTCTCTGGGTTACTGGCAGGTGCTACAAAGGCTTAATGGGTCTCTGTGCTGAAGCAAATACTGAAGGGGAAAACCCTCTGCCATCTGTGCACACCTCTGTTTCAGACGTGGCAGTGGTGGAAATTGCTGCAGTCATCTTCTTTAAGAAGTCCCCTTCTGTCCAGCTCCCTGCTTTTTCTCTTGTCACCCTCATCCTCAGAGAGCTGGCCTAAAATCAAAACACTTAAAAGCTCTTTGCTAGATAGAAAAGAGGAAGGGTAAAGAGAAACCTGCTTAGAAGTTGGCACATGTCATAAGAAAATATTAATTGAATTGTAATTATACCTTAGCCCTTCTATCCCATCTTTCATGACAAAATAAATTAGAAGCTCCGTTCTTATCTAGGTGTTGTCTCTGTAGCTCAGGATTAATGTTTCAGCCCTTTTAGACAGGATCTGAAAACACATTAGCTTGCTGGCTTAGAACAACTGTGTATTCTCATGTGTCTAGTACTCACTGGCTCCTTTTCTCTGTTGGGTGACAAGTGAAGTATCTGTCCCCTCTCAAGAAACTGCCTCTAATCTCTGAAAAAGGTTTCCAGATGACCCTCTCTCTCCCCTTTTTTCCCTTTACCAAGAGCTCCAGTGCCTGCAACAGTGTGTGGGGCTTTTTGTGTTTGTTTTGTTTGGGATCTTGTGGCCACAGGCAGAGTTCTTAACCTATTTTTCATTTTCTGTCCTTAGCTTTACAGAGAGGTTACAGGCTTCTTCGCTTGTGAATATAAGCCTACAGAAGAACAAATGCTTTTAAAATAGGAATTCCTACATTAGTGGTGGAACTTCTTTTGAATTATAACTCCATGTAGCCAGTCTTCTTTTGTCTTGCTCTGAGTGAAAGGAGATTTTGTTTTTTTCTTCCCTTGAATACTATATGCAGTTTTTCAAATGGGAGGGTAACTATCAGCCCAAATGTGTATTTCTTTTCCAGGCTCTGAGTGAAAGGAGATTTTGTTTTTTTCTTCCCTTGAATACTATATGCAGTTTTTCAAATGGGGGGGGTAACTACCAGCCCAAATGTGTATTTCTTTTCCAATCTCTTAGAAATTTTGGAATAGTAGAAGTATAAGATTGCCTCGGGCCTTTAAATGATAGCATTTTGAATTGCTTGTGAAAGTGTTTTTGGGTTTTTTTTTTTACTTTGAAACTGACAGGTCCATGTTTCCGGCTTAAAAGCAGCAGAGTACTGTTTTTCTGTTACTGCTATATGAATTCCTGTGAACTGTGTGTACTAGTAAGAACTAATTTTCATGATTTCAAAGTTGGCTAAATGTACTTGTCATTCCCTGATAGAAGTGCTTTGCAGAAGAACCCTTTGTTGTTGATGAACCCTCTCGGACAATGGAACTTCTGATAGTGGCTGAGGATTGTAAAAGCACAGCTACCTGACTCACGTGCTGACTGTCACATTTCTGCCTTATTAATACTGTCATGTTTTCTTGCATTGCAAACTGATTTACAAATTAACAATAACGTGACTAACATCCTACTACTATAAACAAACCCATTAAGATAAATAGAACCAGTTAATTGTAACCATCTTTTGAAATACTCTCTTTTCCTATCCCATTTTGACTCTCATTAAATGTTGGTGTTTAGATGGGTGCCGCAAATGGATTGTTAATAATTTTTCAGTCATTTTCTGATGTGATACTGTTATGGTGTTCAAAGACAAAAAACATGTTTGGGATCAGCTGTGCTCCCTGCTCTTACGAAGTCACTAGCAGCTGAAAGACTGTTTTGGTCTGAGGCACGTGTAGCAGTCAGTGCTTCAGCAAGCCTGCCCAGCTGGCAGAGAGATGTAGCATTCAAACAGCTTGTGGGTGCTTTGTCCTGCTCACGTGTTGTCCCCCCTTCTTAGAAGAAGTGTGCTTGTGCTGTTACATAAAGATTGATGGTTTAAACCTTTTGCATCTTCCTCCCTGACAAAGTTGCTGGTATTGCATGACTGTTGCTGAACATGACTCTTCAGCTATGGCAGTGTATTTGAAATGTATAAAGTACATTGTGTATTTGAAATGTATAAAGTGGAACATCAAGCACTGTTAAAACTGCAGTAATAGCAGTAAGAGCAAGCTTACTTTTAATAGCCCCCTCTAAAGAGATTTTAAAGGTCTGGTTCTGCACTGTCTGGTGTTAACTGACAGAGGTCTACAAATAGTGTTTTCCAGACTTGTGTACTTTGATTTCACTCTAACCCTGAAGCTGTACAGGCCTTCTGAAGTTTTAAGAAAAGTTTTCCATGTGTAGCACACTTCAAAATAGATCAAAAAGCAGCACTCTTTTAAAATGCTACAGAATGTTAAAACAGACTTTAAGTCTGCTTAAAGTTTTTAAGCAGTACTTTAAATTCTTCCAAGTTAAGGTCATACTTGTCATACCTGGCATAAACTAAAATAAGTGCAGTAAAAAGCCTGTAACCATCTGATTTAACTTCTGTTTTTGAGCTTGAAAACATATTTGATTATATGCAAACCAAATGTGGCACGGACTCAGAAAACCGCAGTGCTTCCCCCTCTCAAATGAAGACAGTGTGCCACAGTAATAGCAACTTGAGACAGTCTGGATTGTTGCAAAACGTGTCAAAAGAAAGAGACTGTAAACATTAATCTCTTAAGAAGTGTTGCCTCTGTTCCTTTCCCTCCCAGTTTGCTGGGCTTTTCACAGCAGGTATTGTGCTTATTCTGATGTGCTAAATAGCACCTACTCAACTCCTGGTTCCTCTCTCATTACAAACAGATCTTTGTTCTTCATAGTAGGATGGCTTTCTGAAGTGGTCATAGCTAGTAACCCTGTCTGCAAGTGCCATGAGAGAAAGTGACCACAGCTTTGAGCTGAGCCACAACAGCGGGTCCTGTGCATGCTTGCTGCCCTTCAGAGATGAGAGGCCAAACCTTTCAGCTGAAAAGTGTGGCGCAAACAAGACATCTTGGGATAGTTCTGTTCAGGTGACAGCTGCAGTAAGCTCCAGCACAGTGTAACTCACTTCTCTGATCTGTTCTCTGGCACTGTGGGAGCAGTAGTGCCTCTAGGAGATGCAGGGAAGGCTGGAACACTGCTTTGAGCTACCTGGTGTCACAGAGCATGGTGTGGTGGAGGATATGCTCTGGTGCTCAGGTCTGATGTTGTTTCAGGTCTGTCTTGTCTCAGAAGGATGGTAGTTCCTCCAACAGCGTTCCTGAAGCAAGTATACTGGTATGGGCTTGGGTACCAGCTGTGCTAACTGGATGGATGGCACTGACCAGAAAGCTGCCATCTTGTGTTCCAGTATTCCCATGCTTTCCCATTCTTGATCCTCCCTCCAGCTTCTCTCCTGTTTGTAATACTTTTTAGTCTAGTAACTTGAGAATTTCTGATCTGCTTAAAACTTCGTCCAGCCAGTCTGTCTTATGTGAGTAGTCTTCTCAAATTTAGTCTCGCCACACTGAAACAGTCCTAAAGGACACTGAACAATGGACCTTTCAACTTTAAAGAGCACCTCAGAAAATTAAATGTTGTTTACAGCCAAGTCAGAAAGGAATGTCTCCTGTGTGAGGTTGACATACCTGTGGAGCTCTGTCTAACAGGCTCCAGGACTAGCCACCTCCAAGGAGTGCTTCAGAGGTGCAATTAATAGTGCCTTCCTCTGTAGTCCCTTATCATTCGCTTTCTGAGAGACTTTGTGTGCGCTTAATCTGAGCTTTTAGGAACCAAGAAAGGTTTTCCAAGGATTCAGTGCTTGCCTCTAATTACCTTTGCAATGGCAGGCCATGAGTTAAAAGATGAAATATACCTTGGGAGACGTTGTCTTCCTCTAAATGAAGGCAGAATCTCCCCTTACAGAGGTATTCCCACTGAAAATGCCTGAAGTTGATTCAAGCAGAAATGGCTGGTGAGGTGCACTAGCCCCAGGGCCACCCAGCCTTGTGCCATCCCTCCTGCTTCCGTCCTCCTGCACAGCTGTTCCCAGTCCCCCTTCAGGTCTGGCCAGGGGTGTGCGTGCATCTGCATCAAATTACTTCTCTGCAGCTGTTGCTGGCACTGAGCTCATGGGGAAGCCTCTGGCGGCAGCTAAAAGGCTCTTAAATAAGTTTGCAATCAGCCAGACCCTTACTGGTTGCAGGTTTCCTGTATCCATGTAGATACCTCTCAGTAAATGTTCTGAAAGTGGTTTGCTCTCACTGGAGACCTGGAGTAGGGCAGGGCTGCCTTTCTGCAGGAAGCTTCGCTGTTGACCAAACCAGATTGCTTTGTCCCTCTGGGTGGCAAGGTGCCAAATCTTCTTTTTCTCCCTCATGCTAATGGTAACATGCCATGGATGTATGCATCCTGTGCTGTGTTTGTGCTTAAGCTCCGTGCTGTGACAGAGTGTGTGTTGCTCAGGACCATCTCAGTCTGCGTCATTTGCAAACAGACTTTTTGGTTTGCTCCCAGAGATGCAGGGGACTGGAATAAAAAAGGAAGACACTTGCTTTTGGAAAGGTAGGCTGGGCACTTAAATCACAGATTTCTTTTAAAGAAAAAGATTGTTTGCTTTCCTGCAAACAATTGTTTCTTGAAGGAGAGTGGCACTGGAGGTTTCAATGTCGGGAGGTGAGGCAGTGAGGAAGGCTGGCAGTGCGCTGCTTGCAGGCAGCGCTGACAGAGATGGTAGGGAGAAAGCAGCTACGTGGGTGACCTGATAGGAGAGGAACTACTGGAGCAGGGCTGGCAAAGAAAGGGATAAGGTTCCAAACAAACCAGCTGACAAAATTGGTTTTGTGGATAACTATTTCCACAGACTGCCATGCGGTGGTGAGGCAAAATAAGCAGTGCAGTGGTCTAGTTCTCAAAAGTTGTGAAATAAGGTGAGTGAGGCAGGGAAAAGGGTAACTTTGGCTTTAAGTTGCCCTTGAGCTGACAGCCAAGTATCTGTGAGAGTGAATGTGAGGTGCATCTCAGGAGCAGAAAGTGGTCTGACGGTGATGGGAACAGAGAGAAGAATTTCTTTTCCAAGTAGATGCAGAAGAGAGAAAAGTGTTCCTTAGCTGAGCCTTGCAGACCCTTGGAGAGGGTTGAAGGAGTTACAAAGGTTGTTCTTTAAACCAACAGAAATGTGAAACGTTGTGTCAGAGAAGCAGAAAAAAGAAGGGGAACCACTGATTTTCTTTGGTAAGAGAAACTATACTAAGCATTTAAGATACTAAAGCATGGCTGTGTTTCTCTGGGAGAGTAAAAGGAGGGAATAGAAGGAAGTATGGCATGTCGTCAATCAGGGAAAATGTTTGGGGCTGAAGCTAGTGAAATTGTGTCCCTGATGGGATTTCTATGAAGGGCAGACAGAAGAGAAGCTGTCTTGCTCTTGTGACTGTCTCTTGAAAGAAATAGCAAGATCTAAGCAGAACATGAAATCTCACACTTTCCACTAGCTTGATCATTTTAGTGAAGCAGAGCTGCTCTGGAGCAAGCCATTGAAGAGAGAACTTGTTGCAGAGAACATCTGCCTGCTTGGTGGCTTCTTGCCACTAGTGACAGCCACTCTGAGGCTGGGAGCAGAGCCAGAGAATGCTGCGTGAGCTGGGAAAGGTGTAACTGGGGGACAAAAAGGAAACAAAGAAACAGAGACATGAATGTGACAGCAGAGCTCTGAAGTTCCAGATGAAGTCAGCAAGCACAAAACCATTTACTCTTTCCCTCCTCCTCTTTCTTGCCCTCTGCTCATTCTCACTGATAAAGCATGCCTGATTAGGTCTTCCCAGTTCTGAAAATCTCACATGTAAGCAGAAATTACAGTCTATGCAAGGATGAAAGTGTTTAGTTTTCTTTCTGTTCTTGATTTTTTTACTTCATGGGAGAAGTAGGTGGCTAATGTAACTCGTGTTTATTGCTAAATGTTGCTCTTTGATGTCTTCTTATTACAATAGCCTGATTTCAAAGTCAGCAATAAACTAGAGGGATGGCACCTCATAAACATACGGCTTCATTTTTGGCTCTGTAAACATCTTGAAACTTAAAATTTAAAGGAAAAAAAAAAGAGTTGCCCTCTTTGCTTGCAAATAATGCCTTCATTTCACAAAACAACATCTCTCTAAGTAAACAAACCTCAAAATCCTGCTCCCTCATCTCCCCTGACCTCTTGTACCCTTTAGCCAGAAAAAAAGCCAAAGAAAGCAGTTGATTGCTCTTGATCAGCCTGTGTAAGTTTTGATCATCTAGCTGTGTCTTCCTTTTTCTTTAACACAACTTTTATCAGAACATTTTTCTGGGTATCTGTTTTTGTTCAGGGTTCCTGCCTGATGCAATTTGTTGTGTGCTTTTTGTCATCAAACTGCATCAAATTGACAACAAATACGGCGATTGGCTGATACTTTGAGGAACTTGGGGCGGAGGTTATTTTTGTGAAACAAAATGTACAGTTGCTTCTAAGTTGTTTTTTTCAGTCATAATAAGCTGTCAGACTAAATTCTTTTTAACTTCCCTGTGTTCCTCCTGTCCTCTGACTTCTGCAATACTGGATGCAGTATTTGCATTAGTTAAATAGGCCTAATTTACTTCATTATGGAAAACTAATCTGCTTGTTAAAACTGTTAGTTTATCAAACAGTGAAATACAGTATTGTTCTGGCAGAGACTTTCCTGGCAGACACCAGTCCTTGTGTATCTTTCTGTGAAGGGATATGATAAGATGAACTTCATGGCTTAGCGAAGCAGATCAGTCCTTTTGGCTATCAGAATTTGTAGTTTCTGTAAGATACACGGTGGATGTTATCTTGAAATCCTGGCTGAATACAATGCAGAGCACCCAGTCTCCAAGCTGAGTGGCGCTGCAAACGCCATTATTACTGTGATACTCTCTATCAGCCTCATTAGGGATGATGAATGAGCTGAAGCAGTTTTTCCCCTCTTCTGAAAAGACCTGCTGACAATGGTTGCTGCCTGTGTGTATGCACAGGGTGAATAAATTAACTAAACCATTACTACAGTAATACTGACCTTTAAACAAAAAGAAAGTAATTCTCATTATCTGTTTAAATCTCTTGCCTCTTCCCTTCTCTACAGACCCACCTTCTAGCTCCCTTGCCTTAAAAAGCTGGGTCATGCAGAAAGCACAAGTGAAATCTTTTGCATTTGTTTACTATTGTGTTATTCCCAGGCAAATGAAATCGACTCTTGGGCTTTCCCAAGGCTGAACATGTGAACAAGTCAATTTGACTGGACAACATTCCTGCCAGACCTCAGTGCCCCAAGCCTGCAATGGCATTCCCACATGTCAGGCTCCACTGATCAGTAGTTTCCAGTGTGCCTGCAGGGGCTAGGCTGGGAGGCTTGGCCCTTTTGCCAGCTGTCTTCTCATGTGGCAGCTTAAGCTGAGCTTTGGGTCATACCAGCCAAGTGCAAGTAACCATCCTTGGTTCTCTCCTCTGTCCTTTTCGATGTCAATTTCCTGCCAGCTGCAGTGTCCTGAGCTCTGCCTCAGCTGCGTTGGGCAGAGCAGAATGGGTTCCCCCCGCAGACCATGGGTCCCGGGGGCTGTGTGGGGTGGGTGTTGTGCTGCCTGGGTAAGCCTGCACAGCAGCTGCTTCCTCCACAGTACCGTGTGTGCTGATGGTCCTGAACAAGCTGTCCAGTAAACAAATGGTTACTGGGATTGGTGTCTGAGTGCCCTGGCATTTTGGCTATGGGAATCCCAAGGAATCCCAGGATCCTGTTCAGGTGTGCAGAACAGTAGATGCAGCTCTAAGCAAAACCTACAAAAATCTTGTTCCCTCCCCTTTGGTTTATCATGTACATAGGTGTTAAACTTGACACTTGAAGATGGCTTTTTCCAGCTTGAATCTAAGAAAAAGGAAACTTTAGGATACTTTTTAAACAAAAAGACTTCAGCTTTTTCTTTTCAGTTTGAAGTGTGTCCACAGAAGTAAGTGGCTGCTCACATTTTTCTGGAGAGGAGCAGGGGGTGGAGGACAAAGGAGGACTTTTTTCCTCCATTGGAACCAGCTGTGGTTTGTTCGCCTTTTGTGCATTTGGATGGGCACTCTGAAATCCAAACTGGAACTAGCAGTTAATATTGCAAACAAGCAGCATAATTTGACTAAACAAGCTTTCAGATGATCACAACTAGGCTTTGATGCTCAAGAGTGGGATTTTCATAACTGCGGAAGTAATTTGAGAACATGCTTGTGCCCAAAGCCAGTAGGGTTATGTTGGCTTCTTTTTTTCCTTTTTGCTTGAAGATGATTATGGTGATGATTCATACTTTTGTTAGTCTCAGCAAAAGAGTGGCTTGCATATATGGTTGATTTAACAGCTGAAAACCTCTAAGCAAGTCATTCTCCATTTTGAGGAAGAATTTTGTCTATAGAAGATTCTCCTCCTTCTTATTTCTTTTGTGTGCTTGTTAGTGTTAGGTCTTCGGTTTCTAGCCCTAGTATTGGCTGACTTTGCAAATAAGAACTTCCATGAGGTCCTAGTTACAGCCTTACTTGTTCTTGGGTTTGTGGCTGTGGTTCCATGCGTTCACGAGTGAGTTAGGATGGCTTTAGAGGTTCAGTTGATGAACAGTAGTTTACTCATATTGTACAATCTGAAATATTAAATTAAATGTACCAGAAAGGTGATTTAAGCTGTTTAGTCTAACTAGATGCCTGTCTTCATTATCATAATTTCCTTGAACAGAGGATCTTTTCTTAACAGATCTTTTCTTAACAGGATCTGTTCTTAACAGGATCTCTGCTTCTTAACAGCATACTTCGTTTCTAATATCAGAAATAAGGACCATTGAAATCATCTCCTCAGTCACTTTGACTTACTTAAAACAGCTTCATGGATTTATAATTTTTTCTATTGTCTTGTGCCAAATCACACTCTCCTACTCCTGCTTGCCTTTTTTTTTTTTTTTTTTTTTTTTTTTTAGCAAGCACTTAATGATGGTCTGTAAAGCTTTGAAAATAAAAACCAGTGGAGTGACAGAAAAATTAAAGCCATGAAAACTAACTTTCCTTTCGCTGCGTGGGTTGCCAGGAAATTCAGGGGTCATGTAGAGTGAGTGTATTTTCTAATAACAAGCTGTGTGCTCACATACCATGATTCTTTAAAGGTCTTGTGGTTGGAATCCCAGTGGTATTGATGGGAAATGTGCAAAGAATTTTTATAAGGTTGTTTGAATAGCTGAGTAACTTCCTTTGAAAACAGTAGAGTGAATACTTCTGCTTTGGTGAGGAATGGTTCTGTGGATGCCTGAGATGATGATAATGAATGATGGATCTTCAAAGTTAAGTCCTACAAATGCAGTTATCCTCTGGAGGATTTAATGAAAACGTAATATTTTAAAAATGTGATTTTTTTTTTTCACATGGAACACTTGAGTGTACCTGTGATGTCTTGGTAGCCATGGTTATGTTCTGATGGGACGACCTAAAAAGCCGATAGTATACTTGCAAGCACCAACACGTGACTGTATTCACCACAGAATAGGTTTGAATAGTAGAAGTTGGACTCAATCTCAGAAGTCTTTTCCAACCTGACTGATCCTGTGGCTCTCTCATTCTGTGAAGAGAGGTGATCTATACCGCGTTCAAATGCCAAACTGGAGCATTGGCCTGTGATGACACATCTGCTGATGCTCTGTTTGCTTTCTCTTGCAGTTTGGGGCAGAGTTCAGAAGGTTCTCTCTCGATCGCTACAAGCCAGGGAAGTTTGAAGACTTCTACAAACTAATTCTTCACATCCATCACATAGCCAACCTGGAAGTGATGATCGGATATGCTGATGTGCATGGAGACCTTCTCCCTATTAATAATGATGACAACTTCTTCAAGGCTGTTTCAAGTGCTCATCCACTGCTCAGGGTTTTTATCCAAAGACAAGGTAAGACGCAGTTTCATTTCAGTGCCTCAGAGTGTGCTGCAGCAAGGGAAAGAATGGATTTGTGGCACCCATTTAAAGGCCAAAATCATGTAAGAGGCATCTAGGAGCTACCTTGCTCTTCCTCACAGGCACTTCATTGCAGCTGGCAGGAATGGCATGGCTTCATGGCAGGGAGAGGGACTGCACTGCTGCCTATAAGATGTTTGAAGGATACCATACTGAGAATCACCGTGAGCCCCTTTGCTGTCTGAGGGGAATGTACCTCGTGCTGCTGGTACCCTGTCGTCACCTGAGCATGCCAAGTGCACCATTCTGCTTGGTGGAGGGAGGGGATCTTAGTACTACTGCCTCACATTTAGAGACCTTATCTATCCATCTTGATTGTTAGTGTCATATCCACGCCATTCATGCCTGTGTGTGAATGCACACAGATGTGTAGTTCTGAAAGGAAGAAAAAATTGTCACAAATGACATCTTGTTTAACTATGTTAATCTGGCAAATGATGATTTTTTTCCCCTCTGTCCTTATACTAAGGAATGCTGATTCTTCCCATTTTGGAAGCAAACCTTGGGAAGAGCTGCCTGAATGTCAAGATGACATCAGGTTTAAGGCCTGTGTGTTATTCTCCTTAAGGACCATGCTTGGCAGTCTCTTCAGAAGAGGATTGGTTTTTATAATAAGGTGTCTTCTAACAGAGCTCCTTAAATCCCAGGGGAATCTAACACTCTGTTAACACTTCCTCCACAGTGGATTTTTTTTTTCCAGCCATCTAGTGATTTATAGCACAGGGCTTTTGGAATTAAAATCTCATCAGCAACAGATTCAGAAACAAGACTTGATTTGAGACTTGGAGTAGTCATGTGGCTTTTTTTGGCCCGAACTCTTGCTGCATACTGATAAGGATTTAGCAAGAGGTTCCAACCTGGTGGAGTGTGTTTGATTTGGTGTCATCAAATACATCTAGGACTGTGTGTCTCCTGTCTGTCCAGAGCATATTGTCTGCCACCTTTTAGATGTGATTTTTAGATGCTCAAAGAGCCAGTTGAGAAGAGGGTTTAGAGCAGTTTGTTTAGTTGATCTGTCTGTCAGGTGAGTGGAAATGTCTGTGGGAGAAAACTTGCTCCTCCTTCTTGTGCAGAAAGTGCAAATGTGTATCACAAATCCGATTAGGTCTTCTTGCAATGCCTGTTAGGGCTTGTGAATGTTCACAGTGGGTCAAGTCATGAGCAATCCTTTGCATGACTTTGTCATGCCTACTTCAGTTTAAGTTTATTCATGTCTCTGGATCAGTCCTGTTCAGAGCACAGGTCTCTGTGCTCTGGACAGACTGCTGAAACCACTGACCTAACCCTGCCCTGGGAGGGGTTTGCCACCGAAATGCTGATCACAGAAACAGGCAAATCAGAGAACTGTTGTCTACATATAGAAAAAATTCTCCCTCTTCTAGGAAAAGTGTGATGGTAATTAAGGTTTCTAACTTTTAACCTTAATGGAAAAGGGCAATATTTCCTTTTTAAAAAGCTTTTATTTTATCTGTTGTTCAGTGAAAAGACTCGTGCAAACAAGTGAAGGAAGACAGGCCTATTCTTCCTCATGTGTGGTAAAGCCTGAAATCTTTCCCAACACACCTTTTCCCTCTATAAAGCTGAAGGGAACAGTAAATTCTGGTCCATCCCTTTGCTTGGTGCTAACTTTCATAAGGGACTCCTGAGGTTAACATTTGAGATTCATACTTGTGGATGGCCCCTAAGAGTCGTGCTCATCGCCTTTGCTTAGACAAAGCCTTTAGAAATTTTTCCCTTCAAGAATGAAGGTGAAATCTTCATCTCTTTTTCCTTTGCTCTGCTGGGGTGATAGAGCAGTGCTGGTCCTTCTGCTAGAAACCTGCACAAGAGAACAAGGTGACTAGCGCCAAGAAATCATTGTGCCATTCAGGGGAATGTGGTGTGCCTGCACCCTAAATTCTGAATTCAGAGGCAGGAAATTAGCATGACAGGGATGCTAGTAAAATATGTGAGCGGTGCTCTCTTGGGACTTTGAAGGAGACTGCAGAGCATGGGCTCTCTAGGCTGTTGGATCAGGGATCACTGCTTTTCAGTGGGAGTAGTCCTGGGAGCTGGCAGCCAGAGGTTGTTCTCTGTGTTGTAGAGTAGGGAGAGTTTCAGGGAACAGAGCAGAAGTATGCAGGCACAAGAGGACTGAACAGTTGAAGGTCAGGTCTCTTTTTCTAGCAAAGCAAACTGTTTATCAACTGCATGATTAGTCATCCTGTCTGTTTTCCCAGTTTATAGCTGAGTTACCCTTTCTCTTGTCAGGTCAATTTCACAGTCATGTTAAAACACTTAAACATTCTCAGAGTGGCAAAATAGGTAACTTAGTCTTTGCACAATAATCAAGCAACAGTTTCCTAGTTTGATGGTTTTCATCTGACCTTAGTCTTGCACTTTTTCAGTTCAAAAGGCTTTCTTTCACTTGTCCCTGGAGGCAAACATTGTGTTTATTGCTTGGACTTTTCATACCAGATTGGTATCCAGGTATAGTGGTTAAAATCTCCTGAGTGCAAAATTTTTCAGGATCACAGTAGTCCCACACAGGGGATGTTAGTGCTTATTAGCCAGCCATTTTAATAAGGACTGGAATTGGTGTTCCCAGTGTGCTTGCAACAATTGCTGTTGATAGTTTTTGTGTCTTGAAGAATTTGGGACATTTGCAGGTTATGTTTAAGTAAATTCATCTGTAGCAAGTTTTTATAGCTCATAGTGATTTGTCTGCTTAAAGTATATGGTGCTCTTATTTTTTGCCTCCAATACCAAATTACAGTGTGGACAAAAATCCTAATTAGAGAACCAGGCTATAAAAAGAAAAAGCAGTTTTCCTTTGACTTGCTTTCCCAGGCTGCAAGTATGGGTCATGTCCTGTGTTGTGAACTGACGTGGCTCTTTTGGCTTTGTTAGTACAGTAGTGATTTACAACTGATGCTTTGAGCATGAGGATTTGTTCACTCAGCTGTTACTGATACCAGACATGCACAGAGCTCCCTATAGAAGGTGCCTGCTACTGTGGAAGGGATAGATGTCTCAAAGACCTTAGAACAATGCAGGAACTTGAGAATGTGTTTGACTTGCTCCATAATAACTTTTGCATTTTACCCAAGACCTGCATCAAGGAAGAGCTTATCTGATGATGCTGGTCATGTTTTTCAAGACTGTTTAGTCTGTGTCTGACTTAAACAACAGCACTTGAAACAATCTCTTGTATACTGCAAAAATAATTAAGTGTAACCTATGAATTCAAGCAGAAACATAAACCAGAAAAACTGAAAGGAGTTAGTGTTACATACTGTGAATGCATTACGTTATTTCTTCTATGATTAAATGGAATTAAATTATTATCAAATCTTGCTTTAATGCCTGTCTCACAGAGGCACTATATGTGTTCAAACTGATCTGTATTGGAGCATTCAAAAGAGAATGGAATAAGTAGCAGAATTATGATGAGTTCTTAATTGTAAACCTACCTCAGATGACTCCTTGAAATTTGCAGGGGCGTATAAGGATGTAAGTGGACGTCTACCACGTAAAAGATTTAGGAATTTCTCCTCTTTTGCTTGTGTTACCTACTGGGTTGTGTTCAATCTAGTAAGTTCAGAAACTCAAGGAAGCGTGGCAAAATGAACAAGCTGATCACCCTGTGCAGTGCTTTTTTCCAAGGTTTCTTTTTTATCCAAGGGGGATGTCTAGGACCAAGTGTAGCAAGCAGAGTGAACAGAGTGGTTAACTGAGCACACTGCTGTAAATCCGGGGTAATGATTTTGAAACTGGGAGAACTGATGAAGGCTGCTGATGTCCAGACCTTCACTTCTACCAGGGACAGCCAGGTTTATAGGGTTTGCATGGGCAGTAGCAGAAAATCTGCTGTAGCTCAAGTTGCGAAGGAGGTGGGAGAGGTCGTGCACAGCCCATCTGGTCTCATCCTGATGCCAGACTGAGGTCAGATGAACTCAACTGAGAAGCCTTTCTGTTTTGTCCACAACAGGAGGTATGTTCAGATTCTATAAAAATAACAATAAATTAATAAGGAGAGGGGGGCACTTTGTCAATCGTAAAGCAAATTCTAGATCAAATTCACAATCTTTCCATCAGTAAAGCTAAATTTAAAGCTTTGTAAAGGTTTTAATGGTTTCATTGTATGCATCCTGCAAGTAGGATGAAGCACTGAAGTGGCAGGTGACAAATTTATATTTCAGGTTAACTTTGTCAAGTATTACACTTCCTGCAGGAACAGGAAATGCAAAAAAAAATCTGAACAAGCTGAAGGACATTCTAATAGCCATTACACTAAACCACACTTCACAGCAAGATGGAGCAGAGCCTTACATCATAAATTAGTAAAACCACACATTAACTGCAGCTGTTAATTTACATGGATGGAAGTTAGAGAAGGCTGATGACTTCTGATACCTGTGTTGTCTTGCATTTTGCAGTCTAGAAAACTGATAGTGTGTAAAAAGTCATCAAGTACCACCTTCACTTGGTATAAGTGTCTTTTCTTTTGTAGTTATTTTTTTTAATAGTCCATTATTGTTACAGTAAACCAGCACTGAACACCGGTCATTGCTTTCCTCCTTCAGTGGTTAAACTGCTGTCTACCATCAGTTCTCACTTAAAGCTTGATCCAAAATCAACAGGGGAAAATGTGCATTTACCTGGTTGGGTTTTGGATTTGGCTTGCTTTAATGTAAAGATTGGAAGATGCTGTTTTTCTTCAACTGCATACAGTGACTAATGTATTTAAACTGCTGTGCCATGCAATATATTTGTGCATGTTCAGAAGCAGTTCATAACTCTGCAATTTGTTATTTACCTGGCAAAGTTTTGTGCAGCTCTAAGTACCAACATCTGTGCTTAGCTTTCTTGTATTATAAAATCAGAGCAATCACACTCAGTTTTAAAATAAAAATGTGCTAATGGGAATCATGCCCAGGTCTGCCTGAAAAAGCAGTGGTGGGTTGTTTTATTGTCTTTCATACTTTGAGCAGATAATCCCCAGGAATGGTTGTTGGCTGTCTAACCACATGTGTTAAACACAAAAACTGGCTTTGAGGCAGCAGCTATTTCCAGCTACCTAAAACTTTTAACTCTCTGCTCAGCCTTCTAGAGTGGGTACAGTTACAAAAGTTTGAGTTCAATTCCTTCACATCTTTTTGGTTCTTCAGTGACCCTCCTGTTTGTTTTGCACCACAGGCATTGACTGTTTTCTCAAAATGTATTTCTAAGCAAGAACAATGTGATTTTACTGTTGTCAAAAGTATTTTATATATTAAATAATACAGCAGTTTGCAGCACATATTAAGAGAAAATACTGAACTCCTTCTGCTCTTCCTTTTGGTTGAGCTGAGCAGATTTTCACAGAAGTCTTCTAGGAGTCTGAGAGAATAGAATAAATTTTATTAAAGTGTGCAGAGAAGGTGATTTAAGGTCTTCAGTTTATTTGCTCCAAAGGAGGGCGGGAGGGTGAAGAAGAAACTCTGCTGACACTCAGTGTAGCTCGTGGGTGCACTGGAGGATGTGGCTCTGCTGTTGGTCACTGTCCCAAGGTGCTTCCCTGTCTCCTTTGCCCTGGCACTAACGTGACCCAGTGGCTGAGCTCCCTGAGCCAGCTCTTGAGCAGAAAACAAGTTGCTCGAGTGAGGAGCTAGCATGGGATGGGCAGATTTAAAGCAACTTAACACTGCCATGAAGCCTCTGCTTCCTGGGAGGAAGAACATTTCTGCTTCTAGGCTTTGGAAGTGTGCAATTCCACTGCATTTGGAAAGGAGGAAAAGCATCTTGTCTTAGCTTTGACAAGATTAGAGGATGGTGGTAAATTTCGTGCTAGTGTATAGGAATTGCTGCTAGGCTTATATTAAATCCTTTCATGACTTTCTTCAGAAACATTTCTGGTTCGGAGCTGGAGGGGTCTTTGAAAGCTTGTCAAGCCAAGTAATCTTTGTCCCACTCAAGTCCTTTGATATTTGAAGATAAGTAAAATGCAGCTGTTTGTTCCAGTGAAGTCTGGCAACAAATTACTGTAGCTTCTCTGTTCCACCTTTCATGTGCAAATGATGAGACTGGGTAATCATTACCTTTCTACTGGTTTATTAAGCAACTTTAAAAACATAAAGTTTTTAATCTGGCTTGTCAGACATAAACAAAAAACAGGCTTGGATTTTGTTGCTTGCGTGGCTAGTGATACCTGGTGCCTGAGCAGAGCCAGCGTGAGGCTGCTTCTTTCCTTCTTCTCGAAAACTCCATTTCTAGAGTATGACTATATTTGATTTTCATCACCAGTTACTTTTAATTGCAACCAGAACAGCTGCTAAGGAAGAATTTCAGTGAAAGAGGGATGGAAATAGCATAGTCTACAGCTAAGCTTTGTGGGGTCAGTGGATAGCTGATAGTGGGAACTGTTGCAGAAATATGTGCTGCATAAATATTTGTAGTTGCAGTGTACAGTAAGCACAGAACAGAAGCCCGGCAAAACCAGCAAACATTTGTTGCACTTCCATGTTAAAGCTGCATGGGATTTGTTTTCAGTTTCAAAGTTTAATAACTTAATAATAAATACACATAACCAACTATATTAAGAATAAAAATAGACTTTCACAGTCTTAAAAATTGCATCAAGCAGCGCCACACACTGTGCTGAATTTAGGCGAAAGAAACTTGTTAACAGTGGGAACTCGTGCAGCCTTTAATAGGAGCCTCTCCTCAGCTCCATGCCTAGCTTCAGTTCCTAACCCACATAAGAGTGAGCAAATAAACACTCTTCTGTCCTTCCAAACTTCTGTTTTTTGTCCCATAGTTGTGGATTGCTGCCTTACAAGTACTTTAAAAAACGAAAATACAAGAACTTCCCAATTATGTATACTCACACATAGTCTCAAATAATGCTATTTCTTGGTTCCTTCCTTGGTTTGATGTTTTTTCTTTAAGATAGTGAAGCTACTCTAACAGGTGGCTTGGCTGTGTAAAAACAGTGGTGAGGAAGACTTGTCAAATGATCCACCTCTGTTATGGTCCCTGTATGAGGGGAATTTTCCACTATTTACCTTTCCTTACCTTAGTAGTCAAAACAAGAGATTCTGTTTCCTGCTCATGGCTCAGGTTTTTTCCTGTTGGGCCTCGTTGTCATTTCCCTTCTGTGAGTGATGGAAACAAGTACAATGTGCAGATAATAATGAGAGTGGACAGTCTCTTCTTTGGCTCTGGATTTTCCTGACAAGACCTCACAAGCCTTGAAGTATCTTTCACACAGCACATAAAGGTACATAGTACAGTGCAAATACAAACATTAGCTCAAGATTCAGGCCTTCAGGAATAGGCCTGAATAGGAATAGGTTTTCTGCTGAAGTTTTGAAGTATTCTAAACCCTTAAGTACATTAAAGGTCTTAGGACGACTTAATTGATAGACTCTTGCACTGAAAACAAGCATGCAATGAAGGATATTTCTGCTATGTGTTTGTAGTAGGCATTGAAAAATTAACTCCAAATATAGTTCAACAAATATAATTCCACTCAAACTATTTTTTTAAATTAATGAAACCTTCTAATTTGTCTTCAGTCTGCCTGTGTTGTTGGGATTGTGTGTTTCAAATTTAAATGGGTCAGTATTAACACTGCGTAAGAACTCTGGGTATTTTTCAGCTCCAAGAGAGAAAGCTGTTTGGGGGAGGTTGAATGAACCCTTTCTTGAACCTGGCCCTGATGATGATCTCCTTGGATCTTATTTTTTCCTTTGCGCTATGTTTAGAGTAGTAACGAATCCTGTGGGAATATTAAGGAAACTATTAACCTAGAAAACTTCACTGTTGTTCTTGCTCTTCAGGCCCCTGCCATATGCTGATATTAAGTAACCTCTAAAAGCTCCATGTGAATAACTTTCACACCACTGATCTTCCCTCCCACCCCCAATATTCTTGTAGTTTTCCTCTTCTGCTTTTTTTCCCGTGTTTTGCTTTTTTCTTCCTCTCATCTGTTGGCTTTCTACTCCTTGCCTCAGGTTTTTAATTGCTCTGCAACACTGTTGCTCCCTGGGCAGGAGGATGTGTTAGGTGAAAGCACACAAGTGCTGACATTGCTTTACTCCCAGCACTAGAAAAAGACTTGGAGAGCAGTGACAAAACAGGTATGGAAGTAACACTGAGTGAGGAGAATTTGCCTTTTGCTGTGAGTCTTTGACCAGTTAGTTTTCTTCTCTGATTATCCCTTTGCATTAGAAATAATAGATTGCTTGAGAATTAAAAGAAAGAGGTTGTAAAATTTGAAGAAGAATGACTATTTAATTGGAATTGATATATAAATAAGAAATTCTGTACAGTCTGGTGTCTTTAGAAACCAGCTGGAATTCCGTGGAGTTGGGGAAAAGTTCCATCTGCAAGGGCGCTGCAAGGCTGCCCAGCTGCTGGTAGTGGCGAGCTCTGAGCCAGCCTTTCTGCCTCTTCAGCTGCTGTGGGTGAACACAACTGCTTCCTTTAAAGCTGAGTTACCAGCTGGGATTTGAAAACAGCTAAAGCTCTTTCCCTCATCCCTGGATGCCATGAAGGTGTCCTAAGAGGACACCTCTGTTAGTTGTGGCCTGGGATGGATGCTGGTGATGACCTGTTTGTTCACTTTATTAGTATGGCTTTGTGTTCATTCTGCCAAGCAATTTGGTAGCTTTAGTAGTGTGATGCAGTGATTTTGTACACAAAGTAATGTAATCTGTACATTTTTGCTTTTGTGTGCTTACTGAGGTTTAGTTTGAAAAGCAGCTGACATGAGTAAAGGGAGGAAAACCCATTGCATTAACAAAACACGTTGTGTTAATCAGAAAACCATGAAGTTTCTTGCAGTTTGGGAGAAATTCTTTCTGACTCTGAGTGAATAAATGAATGCTTTATAATAGAGCCCATAAATAACTCCTGGGGTAGTACCTTTGTGGCTAATAAAAATTAAAAATTGAGTTTCCTAAGCTTGTATTCCTGGAAGCAGCATGATTTTAACATGCCTTGTGTGTTGGGGGTGGGGTGGGGGGGGGGGGGGGGGGGGGGGGGGGGGGGAAGTATAAGACATTTGGAGCACAATATGCAACAAGAAACATTAAAAATCTTGTTTCAGAATGATTCCTAGCTGAGGCAAAGAATATCAGTAGCAGGAGGAGTGTTTGTACCTGTATTATTCTTCAGTCACTTAAAAGTGCACTGAACACTAATGCAATGTACTCATTGCATTTTAAAATCCTTGCATGTTAGAGAGGAGAAGGTAGCATGTAAGGAGATAACGTTTGTGCATTACATCCTGGTATAGGATTTATCTGTGCTGCTTACAAAATGTGAGATCCTTGCCTCCAGTGTTAAACTGAACTTGGGTCATACAATGCTATGGTTCAAAAGTTGCTTCTTCATCCATGAGGTTCTTTGATGAGGGAGTTACTTTTCTGTATGGGTAACCACATGATGTCTCCATTTATCAGCTTGTACCCAAAAGTATCCCAAATGTTTGCCCTGGGCAGACAATAACTGAGGGCAAACTGTGCTGACAATGGTCTGTTAGTGAGCATAACATGTTCATGGGTGACTGAAAATGCTGATACTGGTCATGATTTTTGCTAGATCTGGCTAACACTTCTTGTGTAAATAGACCAAGCCCAGAGGCACATCAGATTACTTTTTTTTAGTTGGTCTCAGTAGTTGTGTGGCTGGTGCCTTTCTGACCTCATCAAGGTATCTGTGCTTGTAATGGGCTGTGACTCTGAAAAACAGGAAACTTTTTTATTTAACTTCATTTAAATTAACTTTATTTAATTTCTGTTGCCGTCTCTTACCTTTTGCTTGTGGATGCAAAGGTGCTGTTGATAGTATCGTGGAATTTTCCCTTCCATGTTTTTTTGGCTGACTTCAAAGGACATGTGACAGCATTACCTGGCAGCTTTTGTCATCCACATGTAGAGTTAACATTTCTTGCCCTGAAAGAGAGGTATTGAATAGCTGTCTGCAGGCTGTCCTGAGGGTCCCAGCCTGTCCCCCAGAAAAATACTAGTTCCCTGTGCTGTATTTTGCTTAAAGTGGGATTTTATTTCTCCTTCCTTGATATGCTTGGCTACCATACCATAGCAGGCTTCCCTCTGCCACAGCTTCCAGTCCCCTGGCAGGGGACATGCTGAGGGTGGTGCCTGTGGGTGTCACAGAGGCTGTTCTTTGCTGTACGCCGCTCTCTGTTGTACAGGCTCTGCTGGGCACTCTGCGGTGCAGGCAGGTTTTTAGCTCATCTCACAGGCATGCCATGCCACCTATAAGGGATGGAGAGAAGAAGAGAGGGGGAGCTCTGGGAGAAGCTGCAGACTGGATATCTGTTGTGACTGAGCATGTTCTGCTGTGGGCAGAGTGGCTTGGCAGTACCTCAGAACCCATCTCCTGTCTCTGAAACATTCCCAGAAGCAGCTGGCCACAGGAGCCAGCTCATGGGGTGCAGATCACAGGAAACAGCTTGCTGCAACAAACTTGTCTTCCTTTGCTCAGATGACCCCTGAGCAAGGGTACGTGTCATCTGCATCAACTCTGGCAAGTGCACAGTGGTGGTGAGCAGGAGAAAGGATATTGTTGGAGGTGTGTGCCAAGCCCTGTCTTACTGGTGTCTTCACCAGTGTTGATCACCAGACCATGTGCAGAGCATCCCTGCAGCTAGTTTGTCCTGCCTCTGGATGCCTGGAATAATAATTTCCCTGGGTGGATTTTTTTAGCACTGTACCTCATTCGGTCCCAGTTCAGCTGGTAAGTGGCGGCAGTGTCCCACACCCTTCCTCTCACCAGTTGCATCCTGAGATCCCAGAGCTGTGTTGCATCATGAGGAAGTACTGGAGCTGCAGAGTGTGGCCCAGGTGCCTTTCTACCTTGATGGGTGTCATGCAATCTGTGGGTAGCACACTCCTGAGTCTTGTTGGTCTGGTTTATGGGTGTGTGCTTATCTTGAAAAATCAGAGTTCCTAGCACCATCTGCCTTCAGAAATGTTATTGCCTCTGTTTCAGACCACTTCAGTTCCATGTAGGTGTCCCAAGGCAGCTGAAAGAGATCACGGTGATGAAGACGCTTACGTATGTGCATCCGCAGCAGCTGTGAGAGAACCTGCTAGTGTAACCTAGGTTAGCTGGGCTGCCTGCCAGCATCTCGCGGAATGGTACCTTTCCGTGGCGGCTCACAGCTGGTGTGAACTGAACAATTCCAGCAAACCAGGTCTCCTTGCCTCAGAGACCTCCTGGCACTACCAGGCACATCAGTGTCGGTAACATACATTGCTGGATAGCTGCTTGCACGTGGAAGTAACAAGCAGATGTTGCATCCCTGCTCAGGAGGGATCACTGTGGAGGGAATGTTGCTGGAGGCATTTCAGGGGCTGTGCTGACATCCAAAGATCTCAAAAGGTGGCTTGCTACAGTCCTGTGTCTGTAAGGTGCACAAAGGCTCTGGCATGGCCTTGCATCCCTCCTACATGATAGAACTGTGTCAGCTCTGTGCCATGCAGTTATGGGGTCTCTGTCCCTGCTCATTGCAGGGGGATTGGACTAGATGACCTTTAAAGCCACCTTCCCACCCAAACTCCTCTGTGATTACTCACATTTGGCTCCTGATGTCTTGCTGAGACATTGTTCCCTGCCTCTTAGTGTTTGTACTGTTTCAAGACAAACATAAGATTTGCTTATGTTATTAGCTTTCATGCAGCCTAAAATAAATCAGGAATGCTTATTATTGCATGCAGTGAACCCTGTCCTGTTGAACATGGTGTTTGGCTACGGCACACGTGGATCTGTGAGCTGATCCAGAGGTTGGTGCACTTTGGTGCAAAGCATCAGGGCAGAGTTCAGGATCAAAGGGGAAGTCTTGTCCCTGTTCAGGTGCAGCCTGGGTCTCTTTGGGTTTGCATGGAACCTAACTTGCAACTGTGTACTTGGCTGCTTCATTAGCTTGCAGGAGGTCTGATGGTTCTGAGATTGCTGTCTTCATATCTCTGAGGTTTTCTTCAGAATCTACTTCCCACAAACACAAATTTCTAGTAAAATTCAAAGTGCAGGGGAAGAGAGAATGCGCAGGAAATATCTATGGGAAAGATGGGGGGAAAAACTGGAGGGGAAAAAAAAAGGCAAAACCTCACTGATTTTAAAAAGAAACACTTCAGTTCTAAATTCATCTGCAAAACCTTGCTTCCTAGATCATTTGCCTAAAGACTCTTTCTTAATGTAGTTAAAACATGAATAATTTTAAAAGAAATAATCAGCTTAACTCTACAGCACTTAGCATTCTCAACCAACTGGCTTGAAAATACAAGTGCAGAAACAGTAGTTGTTCTGAAGAGCAATTTGAGAGACTTAGGTAGCTGATATCCCACAATCTGGCTAGAATGCCTTTGAAGAAACCCAATCAGGAAGGCCATCCCAAGGAGGCTGGATATTGAGTTTGGATAGTAAAGTACAGTATACAGTTCAAGCATTTTATCAGTGCCAGTGGCACTGAAAATACTGCCATTTGGAAGGAACAGAGTCATAATATTTGTCTACACTTGTTTTTATCTAAATCTCAACACTGGCAACTTGAATGTCAGTAAAATAAAGTTTTTTTGTAAGGCGTGGAAGAGTAGAGCTACTGAAACATAGCCCCTGAAGTTGCTTGCAGTGTAGAGCTTCTGTGCAGAGCTCTGTTTTTTGCTCTTCAGAGTGGTGCTTCTTTTGGAAATGGAGGCTGGGAGACTGATGATTGCCCAGCTGCCAGTTCACACAAGTGGTGTGTCTGCCAGGGTGGTGGCACAGTCACTGCCACCAGCCACTCCTGAGCAATGTAATAATTTCCATGATAAAGCAGATGAGCTTTTGCAACTTGCAGAAGCCTGCTTTCCCAACAGCCGGAGGTGGGCATGCTTCTTTCTGTGCTCTTGTGATGTGCAAGCTGTGTACCTCTTCATCATCCCAGCAGGAGCTGGGTGAACAGCTTTTACACTGGTCTGATAAGATTTTGTTGAGGACAACAATCATCAGGTGTTTTCAAGATATTTAGATCCCATGCCACTTAGATGTTTTTAATGACAGGGAAAAAATACTAAGGAGTTTAAGTCTGTTGTCTAGTGCACCTTCAACTGGGAGTCCACATCGACTGGGAAATAATTGCCAGCTAATAGTTTTAAAATGGTTATGATGAGTAATCTGCTCAGAATGCATATATACATTTCTGAGTGGTTTACTTTGATTAAAAACACTGTCAAATGCAGAATTCCACAATTTTAAAAAAAGTTGTTTCCTGTCTGTAATCTTCTTTATGCCTCTCCAAACATCAGCATGGTACCACTGCTACACTCTGCTGCTCTTTATTTGTACTCTGATTCCCAAACCTCCCAAGGGGGCAATGACCAGTAAGAACCTGAACAGGTGACAGCCCAGGACCTTTGGAGGAAGGTGAGGTTCAAAGCTGGTGGGCCAGGTTCAATTAAAGCCCTATAAAGACTCCGAGGAGAAGAACTGTTCCTCCAAATTGGGTTGGAAGATTCTAACTCCTCATATATGACGATGGTTGTGTCTGACAGCACAGAGGATCTGATGTGACCAATGCAAGACAAAAACGCTCCTGTCTGTGGGAACTGTCTTGCCCAGATGTGTAAATTGGGAGCTATTAAACAGCTTCTTCTCTTCAGACATGGCATGTTTGTCTGTTTTGAAAGCAAAAGATGGAGTTTAAGGGGAAGTCTTTAAACACATCCACAGCCATCTTCCTCATGGTCATCTCTGTGTGCATTCCTCTGGAAATGCTAAATATGGTATGTTATGCCTCTAGTTTTAAGTACAGATTTACAGGAAGGAAGGGAGTTTTATTTCAGCTGTTTTGAAACTGTGTGGTACAATCTTTTTTGTATTGGAATATATTTACAAGAAGTCTTGGGCATATGTTACTCCCTGTGCTCTTCATATGGCAAAAATTGGAGAAAAACATCACTTCATATATCCATTTAGTTACTTTTTTTGCCAGGCCCTCTTTGAAATGAGGAATTTTCATTATTAAAAAAAAAAAAAAACAAACAAAACAAAACAACCAACCAAACCTAACAGTGGTTGGTTTTTTTATTTGGTACATTGACTGATTTCTGCAACTGCTGGGATGTGTTACATGTCCAGTTTTATTATCTCAGCAGAAGTTGGGTAAACAACTCCTGTGCTGGCATGACACATTTAAAGCAGTCAAAAGCTGCTTCAGAGCACATCACTTCTGTAGGGTACAGAGAGGAGCTGTGCTGTGGGTGTGTGTGTACCTGTATTATCTTTGAGAGGGAGGTGAGATACTTGCTCCTTAAATAACAACTCTGGTCTTAAGCAAGCGTTTCATAATGAAGTTATTTGACTCATCAGCTACTGGGAATAGCCCAGGTCCGTTTTGCTCATGGGGAAACAAGGCTCTGTGGGAGAGGCTTTGTGAAGGCTTAGCACATTTCTCTGCCTGCAACTGCTTTTAGTCTGTGTTTTCTCTTGTGGCTGGAATGCAGTGTGGTGGTAAATTGGTTAAGCTTGGAGCATGAGGTCCTCTCCTAGGCTGCTTGTGCAGCTCCATGGTTCTTTTTCAGAAGAAGGAGGAAGAGACCTTATTTTGGAGCGCTGCCACTGTGTCTGCTGAATCATGACCATGAAAACTGCTGAAGGGGGTCTGTGCTAAATAACAAGTGTTGTATGCCAATGGTTATTTTTGGTGGTTTCAATTACAATCCTCCTTTCTCCAAGAACCACACTGGTGTTTGTGTAAATGGATGCTGAACAGCAAACAGCAAAGCCATTGAGTACCAGAGCCAAATCTGAGGAAGAGTGGACACGTTTGCAGCAATGTGCCTGTTCTTCTCAGCTGTTCCACCCTGTGACCCTCAGCCTCTTCCTTGTGTAAACATAGATGGAAACAGTCAGGGACATCTGTATTTAGGAGCAATATCAGGAGCTTAACTGGGAAGAGGGAGCACAGAGGATGGAGCAGTTGTTAGGCTATTCAGGCTTTATCTCAGTGGGAAAGTATGAATGCATTTAATACTGTATTTGCATTCCTGGCTGGCTGGGACGCAGCACTGACCACGGTGCCTGCTGATGCTGCAGGGATTGCTCTGGCTTTTAGTACATGGATGAAGGAAGAATACTTCAGAAGCTTATTAGTAGGTAGAGAAAAGCAACCTTCTTTCTTTCCTTTCACTTTTCCCTCTTTTTGTTTTTCTTTTTTTTTTTCATTCTTCCAGCAAGACTCACTGTTTAGACATCTTGTGAATAAATGGAGGAAACTTTTTGACTTCTGTTTTGAGGGGAAGCCAGGAGTGACTAGCATTCCTTAATCTGATTTTATTGCACATTCTTGTCTTGGATATGTCTTCTCTTTTTTCCCTAACCAGAAGAAGAAAACAATCCCTGATGCAAGTGGCTTCTAAGCTCTGTCTTCCTGTAGCTCCACATGTAGCTCTCTGTATCCATTTGGGAGCTGACTTCATATATTGTTTTTCTTTTCAGCAAACTGTGGCTTGAATAAAAACAGGAGGGAGTTCAGATACTGAGAGTCCCTGGTGTCAGCTGAGGCAGGCAGCAGATAATCCCTGCTCTGTTCTGTACATTCATTAGCATTCTAGAAATACCTGACCTGTCTGTTTCCTGATTAGGAGATCTCTAGTCAAGTGCTTATTTTCTCACAGGAAACAGAGTATTCAGAATTTGTCTGGAAAAATTTAGGAATGCCTTTCCATGTACATAACTGGCTTTTTTTCATTTGCACGTGTTGCTGGTCCCTGTTTGTCAGGGACCTCTCTGCATCCTGGTAAAGTTTTTGACACACAAACGAAGCACACTAGCTTGCTCCCTGCACCCCCAACTATTTAAATTTCTCCTTCTTCCTTTAATTGGCAGATGTGGGAGATGGGCTTGACAGGAGTTGAGAGAACTGAAAATTATTTGAAGGGGTGGGTTATCCTAAAGGAATGTGATCAAAGCTGGCTGTTATCACTGAAATATGATTGTTGCTATTGATGCTTGCTTGCAGCTTGTTAAGCCTTATGTATGTGTAAAGTTTCATTTGTAGGCAGATGGCTTTTAAGTCATATAATGAGTTCTCAGTGTGCTCCCCTAAAGTGAAACACTGCTTCCTTCCTTTCCGTCTGCCCCTACAATGTGAAGTTTAAAGTCTTCAGCTAACCAGGAGTGCTCCATTCTCAAAGACAAAATGTGTCCTGTTTGTTTAATAAATAATCAGCTGGCTTTGATTTTTTGGCTTTATTTAGTCCAAGTGCTTGGGGGTGGCTAGATGGGAATGTGGTGTAAGGGGTGGAGACTTCCAAGGAAAAATTCAAGGAGCAGAAAATTAAAGTAGCAGCGTATATCCTCTGTGCAGGCTGGGGAGGCAGCACTGCAGCGCATGCTGTTGCTCGTCGTTTCAAAGAATGAAACAGTGACTTCCAAGAATGTATGTTATAGTTAACATGCTCTTAGCTAGGTAAACTTCAGCTGCTTCATTTAGTTGTGACAGGATGTTTCTATTTGCAAAGCCCTTGCATTCGAGAGTCTGTGGTCAACTTTTGAAACACTTCTGAAAGTTGTCTATTTTTCACAGTTACCAAGGGAAAAAGAATTTGACCTGAAAACACAAGCACTGCAAGTATCTAAGGGCATAGTACAGGCAGCTGCATTTTGGCTGCTCTGCTTTCTTGGCTGAACATGACCTGGGTTTGCTCCAGAGGCCACATAGCTGGGTTAGTGTGGTGCCAAGCTCATAGTCCTGTGCCTGGTGTCTGGAGTGGGCTGGGAGAGCAGCCATCCTCTGTGGACAGGAAAGCAATGCCCTTGGCTTTGGTCCTTTGTGGGTGAATTAACAGAACTATGTATATTTGTTTTATTTTCACTGCACTGTGCCCTATTCCTGGGTGAGGAAGTGGAGAAGGGGAATTTACAAGTGAGGCTCACACCAGTTATTTGCTATACTATAAACAGGCATTTTCTCTACTGCACCTCAATTTTTAGAGCATATGTGGTATGAACAGTTCTTTACCAGCAAAGAAAAATAATTATTATTATTTTGGCTGCACAGATGCTCTTTGAAATAAGCACCTGTGCAGGGTCACTGGGTGACAGCAAACAGATGCATGCCCTCAGGGGGCAAATTTTTCCTGAAAAGTTTGTATGATCTCTATCACCATGCATTACAGGAAGAAGGAAAATTGGTGGTTTCCAGGCTAACCTCAGTCCTTGGATAGTGACTCACAGCAATGGGGACTAGAAGGAAAGGTGGCCTCAGTAAGGAGTGGGACTGAAGGAGGCTGCTGTTTGAGGGCAGAGAAGCAGACCCTTCTGAAAGCACAGGGGTCTGGCTTTGCTACTCACATGATTTCCAAGGTTGATTTGAATCCCCCTTTGCATGCACCGTGTTACCCTGGTTCTTGCTTTATGAGCCAGCTGGAAGAGTGGTGCAGACAAGCGCTATCAGCCTCAAGAGCATCAGTGACTGTGGCAATGGAGGGAGGAAATTAAATGCCAGTGTATTGAAGTAAAAGTCCTTTGGAAGAGGAGGAAAACTTACTTGATGCAGTTTTTCCACTTATACTCAATTTTCTGCCATACAGCAGTTCTATGCCTGGCAGTGTCTTTCAGATTGCTATTGCACAGAAGCTCATAAGGCTTTGAATTATAGTATGCATACTAATAAGAATTTATTGTTTTTTTTCCTTTTTTCCCTTGAAATAAACAAAAACACTCCCACTTGGTATCTCCTAGCTGGAGAAAAGCACACTGTTCCCCTTGTGCTTTCCTCCTCCCTATCTGAAGCACTCTTTTGTGCTGTGAGAAGCTGCTGCAGATCTGCTGTGTAGATCATGCATCTTTGTTCCCTTAGCTGCCAGAAGTGTAACCCCTGTCTATCTTCATGTGGGCAACAGTGGCTCTCTGGGAACCTGGGGAAGACATGCATGTGAGAAGAGGGAAAAGTGTATGGTCCTGTATAAAGCAATTAAGCTGAGACAGTAACTGGAGTCTTGGGAGTGTTTTGAGTATTGCTTGAAGTTCTTCAAGGCATGTAAGGATGTGTGTATGTGTGTGCTTGTGTGTAATTTATATTCTCTGCAAAAGTTTCCCATGAGTGACAGTCTCTTTTTAAAAGCAAGATTATTACATAGGACCAAGTTGTGCTTTCAGACTGCAGCCTAGCAGAGCATCCATCTTTTCTTGGCCCATGGCCCTGCACAGCCCTGCCCATATGCCTGGTGCAACTGGTGGTAATGCCCATTTTCTGGGGAAGGTTCCTCAGCCAAGGAGCTTTCAAGTTCACAGTGGCTGCTGATACCCCTCCCACTCCACCAGTAAGTGCTTTCAGCTGGACCACGAGCCTTGTCCTGGCTGCTGTTTCCCATCCATCCCTGCTCCAGCAGCAGCCCAGCACTTGGCCCATGCAATGGACTTGTCAGTGCAGTGTCTTCTTCCTCCCGCACCGCTCCCAGCCTTGAGCCGTTTCATAAGCAATGCTGCAAGCAGTAGGGGAGCTCTTCAAAAGCAGTTGTAAAAGCTGTTCTTTAAGTCAGTGGTTTCATCCAGTGTTGTCACTGGCAGACTAGGGAATGTGACATAGAAACATGCTGCAAAAATTGCATTAATCAATAAAATCAGCACACCGGCATCTGGGAAGCAATTTGGCACAAAGGAATCTTCTATTTAATGTGCCCTTTTTTACTCTTAACTCTTCATCCTATGAAAGAAGGGTCCAGAGGTATGCAGCAAGAAGGCAAAGAGGCTTAAGAAACTTTTTTTTTTCTCTTGTTTCCTGAACTGAGCAGATGAACTGAGGGGGGAGAACAAGTGTCTGATACTGGCATGGGGTAAAGGCATAGGAAGTTTGGTATGCCTGCCTTTTATATTTTGATTTGGATGAAGAAGGCACTTGTGAAGTGAACCTCTTGACTTCCCCCCTGTATTGCCCTGTGTTGCTGAGTGGCATGAGGAGATGCAAGCTGGATTCCTTCTACCTAAAACAAAAGCAGAGGCTGCATTCTCAAAGCCCAGCTGGCTCACCTGATATATTCTGGGTGCTTGATCAGTGGCAGGAGACCTGGTCTGAAATGAAAGCCTTGTAGACCTTTAATAATCAGGCTGTTGAAACCTTCTATATCATTATTCTGTGAGTTGCTTCAAGTGGGCCAAGCTATTTGGAACTGCAGAGCCAGCTCTAGTGTGATGGTAAGAACAGACTGCCCAGAGGGGAGACTGGAATTGGTGAATGATGACTTGCTGTGGCTGCAGATCCCCTTGTTCCAATGGAAATGCGTGGCATGCTTTTGTGTCCCCTTCCAGTGGATTCACATTTTTGGGTGGGGTTTTTTGTGTTTGTTGGGATTTGTTTGTTTTTTATAGCTGCCTTTTCTGCTGTCAGTGAAAGTTGTCAGAAGCCCTTTTTTCATCATCTTGCTATTTTCCCTTCCTGGGAAAAACTGATTTTTGTCTTGCTGTAGAGAATTGCACTAAATGGTCTCTTGAGAAGCTTTCTCAGTCCCTGCATACCAAGCAGGTTGTATGTGGTAGGAGTTTTCCTTGACTGCTGTGTGTTCCTGCAGAGATATTTAGAGATGCCTGTGTGTCTTTCACTGTAAGCATATACTGTTGTTGCAGTCTTACCATATTTTACCCAGATTGAAAGACGGTTAGGAGAGTGAATAAGACAAAATTCAAAAATGAAGTGTGGGAAGCAAAGCCATGCTTTTCCCCGGAGCAGGTTTACAAAAGTTAACATAAGAAAGCTTGGACCCACCAGAAGTGAAGTACTGTCTTTCCTCATAGTAAACACAGAAACTGATTGCCCAAGAAGCTTGGGGTGCCCCATCCCTGGTAATATTTCAGGCCAAGTTGGATGGAGCTCTGAACATCCTGGTCTAGTGGAGTGTCCCTGCCCATGGCATGGGGGTTGGAGCTGGATGGTCTTTAAAGGTCCCCTTCCAACCCAGGCCATTCTATGATTCTATGATTTTGCTTCTTCTTCCTTCTTTGCCTCTCCTTCTCCTCCGCTGACAGTTGAAATTGCCTAAGATGGAAGAGGAGGGAACATTATAGACTGATGTAAACAGTAAATAAATAAAACCTAATCTTAATGAAGAATGCTGTGTCCTAAATGGCACACACCTTGCATAAGCTCATTATGCTGTATGTTTAAATTTGGCCAGCTCAGGAAGCAATTCTAACCATTAACCACCATTAATTTCCCTGTGACTGGATGGTTGGGACATGCTCTTGACACAGGAGAGAGAGGTGCATTAAAGGCTCTGCAGTTGTCTTGTTTTGAAGTTCCAAGGCAGATACAGGTCAGTGTTCTTAAGCCCCCATCAGTAAAATGGAGCAGTTCCACAGCTTAGCAACTTGGTCTTTCACAGGGCTCTCCATTACTGAATTTGTAGCTTGTGCTCTGTGTCTTGCCTCTTCTTGGGGAGTTTGCTGCTTGCTGTGACTTTTGGCCATGCTCTGCCCTGTTCAGGTGCACCAGATGTTTGCTGTAAGTAGCTGACTGTGAGAAAAGCCTCTGTCTTTGGTGGCTAGACTGGTTTTTGCCCTGATGATGACTTCATCTTTTGACTATGCAATGTGTCTCAGACTAGGTCTGCTGGAGACACACCTGAGTAACTTCAGTTGTGGAGATTATTAAAGAAAAATGTTCCCCCTCTAGTTATAATAAAACTTCTGCCATCCATTTCCTGAGTCTTAGTGCAAAGGTAGTCTCTGAGTGAACTATTATGTTAATTATTTTAAAAAAATAATTTCTCCCTTGTTGTTTGATCAGCATTCAATGCCAGCATTGCTGGATCAAGTTAAGTTCAGAAGACCTAGTTTTGCTGCTTTTATATGAGGGAAGGAAATGGTATGCTACTCTGTCCTAGAAAAGGAAATCCTCCCTGGATCAAGGCATAAAAACTTGATTCCATTTAAACGTGGCATGTTATAGCAGGAAAGGGCTGGAGTGCCTTGAGCCTGCTTAGGTTTAGGGTTTTTACTGTCCAGCCCTGTTTCTGTTAACTTCTTGAAGTGGTCTCTGCTGGAATTCACATGTGTTGGAAGCTGCTGTTCACCTCCTTGATCTTCTTGTATAAGTTGGCAGTTGTAAGATGAAAGGAGTTCACAGCAGACTCTTGACTGCTTGGTCTCTTCTGTTTAGTAAGTAGAAGAGACTTCAATGATGTACGTGTGAACCTCTGGACTCAGAATTAATTCAATCTGTAATTAAGTTTGCATTACATTACAACCTCGTGGCCATCTGCACCGGGCTGTACCTAATTTATAGCAGATGCTTCTGCCTCCATGTCTAAAGAAGCATTTCCTGGCTGCAGCCTCCATCTCAGGGCCTGTGGGATCTGGCATCAAAGATTGTTTGTATTCATTGGTGGGGATAGAAAAAGGAAAGGTGTGGAACTCCTGCTTAACAGCATCTCTTTTTCTGCTCCTGAGCCAGAAGCTTTTGCATGTGGCCTTGGGTGCAAAATCATGTTCCAGCAGGTTGAATGGGAGGATTAGTAAGAGCCAGCTGTTGGCAGGAGGGCGTCTTACTGTCAGTGTCATGGCGTGAAATCGATTGGATCACTACAGCTCTTGTGTCTTACTGGGGAACTTTTTAAAAATGCGTTAATCACTGTGGGAAATCTGGAATCAAATACCAGACACTTCCCCCACCTCCTCCAACCTTAAACTGAGGAGAAAATCCTGGGAATTCTTGAGTTTGTTTTTGATGACTGCTCTATGGCATAAATAAAGACCTGGTCCTTATGCGGTGGGCTTCTGTCCTGCTGTGTCTTAACTAAAGCTTCCCAAAATTTCCTCCTTCAAACTCTGAAACAAAGTTGCAGTCTTGCTGGGTGAAAAGCAAGCACCTCATAAATGGCAAAATCTTGAAGAATCTGATATATCCCCAGGGAACTGCTTACAGTGAGAAAATTTACTCGCTGCAAGTGTTGTGGGGTGGCTGCTGGCACATGTGAGGAGTTCTGTATTTCTCATGCCTGATAAAATCATACAGCACAACACTGCAGAACTCTTGACCTTAGTTAGCAGGCAACATGACTGCAATTCGTTTGGTACTGGCCAGCCTCCTCAAGATAGGAGATTAAAGGACTTTTAAGATGGCTCTTGAAATGCCATTTCAGTAGATGGTTATTTGTCCTGATGTTTTCAGACTATAAATTTGGAAGGGTACCTTCTAGGGCAACTTGTCCTTAAGTCTGTGTGTGCTCTGTAAACCAAATATTTTTATATCTCTGAGTTTGAATAGGCTGATCACGGAGATATGAGTCTGGTGGAGGTAGTGGCTAAGGTGGAAAAGCAATGGGTCATTAATGTGTGGGCTCTCTTTGAAAGAGTATATTGTTTTTCAGAGTTCTTCCATTGTGCACATTGGGTGTTTATCTTGGTTTGCAGTCATCAGTGATTTTCTCCTTAGATAAGTGACCAGCAGCTGAGCTGTCAGGCAAATGATTTCATGCCTGCACCACCCCGACTGGGCACCTAAATGAGAACCAAAAACACAAACCTAGGGCTGCATATTGTGTGGCTGCTGCATTTCATAACTGCTGTGAAACAATCACAGTGGGGCTTTTCCTTTCCAAAATTTCAAGACAATAGAGATATTTCTTCTAAAGAGAGAACAAATGGAGGAGGAAGGCTCTAATTGCCCTTTAAAAACAAAATCCCTATCTTGCTGTGCTGCTTCTGGTTTAAAATTAAAATGTTAGATTAATCTTTGAAGCAATGCAAGAATCTCCAAGTGGTTTTCCTCTATCCACCCAGCACATGCCTGGGTTTTCCTCTTGATTTAGAGGCAGACCTCTCTCTCATAGGGATGAGCCGAATTTTGTTTGTTGTTGCCATGAGCAGTGAGATGGATTCAAAATTGAGGAGGCAAGAGGAGCAGCACACTGATCTCCCTTCTCCTCCTCCAAAACAAATAAGCGTTGGATTTTTATTAAAACCACAGTTAAGTTTTGTTTCTTAAATGAAAACACACGCTTTATTGACTTTTTAAATCAGGTCTAGCCCTTCCAGTCATGTTTTGTTATTAAGTGTGCCCTTCTCTTAAGTCTGTCTGAAATCACTTGCAAGTGGAGTTCAATAAAGAATATGTTCTGATGTTTTTATAGTAAAGAGGGAGGAGATGAGGCTCTAGTTGATCTGCTAATGAGACTCTTAGAGGAAATCTATCCCCAGTGCTCATCTCTGTTTCAATTACTTCTGCGATGGCTGACCTTCCCCTGTGGCAGAAGGGCATTTGCTTTGCCAGCAGTCAGGGGATGAGATGCTGAAGCTGTTCTCATGTTTGTCTTGCTGATATTGGCAATACTGCTCCTTCAGTCCTTTGCCTTCCTTCAGCAGCTGCCTCTGCTGAATGAGAAATGCTGTGTCCTGACCTGCTATGTATGAAGGGAGAATTCATTTTTTGGTTTTATCTTATTTCTGTCTTCATTCAAAATGCCTTTGCTGTCTGATTGGGGAGAAGAAATTAATGTGGTTTTGTGCTTGAAGCAACCAAGATGAATGGTGTTCTATCCTTGCTGCAGAAGTTGGTTAAATCTTGTATATGGCTTTGAAAAACTGTTCTCTGGAACCTTGCTTGCTGGCAGGTCTGACTTAGAGCAGCAGGTGTTAACCAGTGGTTTCCCTCCGATACTGATGCCACTTTGGTTTGCTGGTTTTGGCAACTGTTTCTGCTTGCCAGCATTCCATAGGTCTCCTCAGCACATGGGGCCAAGCTGTGACTTCACAAGGATGCGTAGGTGGCTGTGCAGTGTGTTGCTAAAGCTGCTTTAATTTCTTCACAAATATGTCTGTGCTGGCAAGATGCAAGCTGCCTGTCACAGCAGTCTCACAGCACCACGGCTGTATGGCACAGCTGACTTCTTCTCCCCTTGCTGCTGTGAACAAAGGGACTTTTGCTGACTAGAAGACTTGAATTGTTGGAATCTGGAGGAGGCAAGTCGCAGATACTGGGAAATGTCTTCTCCACACTACTCGCTGCAGAAGAAGCATTGCGTTTTGCTGAAGTGAAACTGTGACTTGGTTATTTTGTTTCTGTTCGGTTTTTTCCTTCATGCCTGGAGTCCCAGCAAGCCATCCTTGCTGGGAATCCACAGGAAATGGGTGGCTGGACATGTCTCAGTACCTTCTGAAAACATGTCAGTTGTGTGATGTCTGCTCTTTCAGCAGGTGGTGCTTATACAATGAGTAGCCTTACATGGAGTGTGGGAGGGCAGATTGAGTGAGGAGTGGTAGTGCTGATTTGGCATACTTGAAAATGCTCAAGCAGTTTGTTGGAGACTTTCATGATCAGGTCTAGTGTGATAGTGAATGCCAGGGGAGCCAAGGGGAGAGAAACAGATGCCAGAGTCTGGATTACACATCCCACCCCCCTCACCCGCCCCCAAAAAAGGGCAACATAAGCAATGCAATAAAGGACTTAATTATTTTCTGTTAACTCTGGTGAAAGTGAAGGGTGAAGTTTAAATATAGGCAAAAACCATGAATGTTTTCTCAGTAGGTTTCTCATAAAACTCTGAAAATTATACTTTTTTTTTTTTTTTTTTTTTTACTTGACATGCCCTCATGCTCCTGTTTTCAAGCCCCAGCTTGTCAAAACCAACATGCCTATTCCTATTCTGTTCTTGTAAACTCCTGACTTTGTCATAGGTGAAATAATGGAGCAGAAGCTCTGAAATGCTTCTCCTCGCAGTCCAGGCCCTTGCAGGCAGATGTCTTTAGAGCTAGAAAGATAGAAACTGGGAGCACATTAGATGGCAAAGATCTGGTGATACTGATCCAAATGTCACTGCCCCTGGCCAGAAAGTCATGTAAAGAGGAGTTATGTGGATGTCAATATATGAAGCACTGATGAGACTGGGGAAAGGAAAGGAGGTGAAGAAGCTGAAGGCTTGTTTTGGCATGAGAATAAATTCATGTGACCTGACAGAAATACACCTCTGCTGCAGCTCAAATGGTCTCTAATCAATGGAACATGTGATTTCAGAGAGTCTTCCCATGACACAAAATAAGAAAAAGCATCTAACTGGCTTCAGGAGACTACTCTTTGAAATTGGGTGTGAATGTGAGGGATTGGACACAAGTGCTCTGTGAAATTCCTCCAAAACTGAAAGCTTACAGATACCTTACTCTGCCCTTCTAGGGCTCTTGTTTCTGGGTTGAGGAGGAGCTGTATTATGAGGGAGGCTTGTGCTGCTACTGAGTGTGCTGTGCTACTCTGGAGAGTTGTAAGAGACCTATATATTCAAACAGGAATGAGCTATGACAAATGTCAAATCATTGTAGTGATCCAGCAGCGCTGAATACTAACATACAGCTATAGCTGCATCATGTTGGACTTAAAATCCCTGTTAAAACCTGCTCTGGTGAGGATAGACCAAGTTTGCCAGAAATAAGAGTTGGAGTGCGTACTCCTGGAGTAATGTGGCTGCACTGTACAGACACTCACTGCAGGAGATGGGTAAGTCTGGTGGTGCTGACTCAGGAAAGGCTTGGTGATAATTTTAAATCATGACCATATTTATCATGTGACAAAGCTTTATAAATTGAGTGGCTTTTATAGTGAATCCTTTCAGCCTTTGGCTACAGCGACAGTGAGAGAGGAGTGAAATGGCTGATTAATCATCCAGCTGTTGAGGAAGTATATGCTCAGTTTTTCAAGTTATGCAGAAGAATTTTTAAGTGGGTTGAATCCAGTATCCAAACTTGAATGGGCATGTTTTCAGGCTAAATGTCGGGTACAGTTGTACTGGAATACCTTATAGCAAAGGTAGGGTGGAAGATCTTTTGTCTTAATTACCAAAACAAGCTTAGGCTGGAATATGTTTTCGCAAGGCAGTGTCATGGTTTGTGGGATTAAGTCTGTAACCTGGTGTTATCAGGCTTGCTTTTTCTTTCCCTAGGAAGCAAGCCGACCACCTCTTCTGGATTGCTAAAGTTGTGGACAAGCATGCTTAATAAACTGATGGTGATAGTTCAGTATATAATTCTCATCATCCTGTTCCACAGAATGGTTGTTTGAATTATTATTCTCTTTTGACAGAGTTGCATAACTAGTAAGTTGACTGAAAACTCACTGCTTCCTTCCTTCAGCAGCTGTTTGGTTGCAGCATAGCAGTCACCACTCCTGAAAAAGAAATGATGTTTTGGGAGAGTCTGATGTAAGTGAGAATATGAAGGAAGTCAACAATGTGACACTGGTTATTCAAAGGAGGGGAGATAAGAATTGGTCCAGGCATATGGCACATGGGAATTTTGTATGTCTTGGCTTTTCCCAAACAAAATCTTTGTGCTGCTTCTTATGCTCTCCCCTTTTCCCAAATCTGCTCTTCTCTTCCTGTTGAGAGCCTGTTAGAGTCTTCCTTCAACTCCCATATTTTATTCCTCAGGAGTTCTGTAGAGCATACGCACACAAGTGATTGATAAGCTTTTAGTTGCGGCACTGCTTTTACTTCCACAACTCCCAAGAGACTGGTGTGGTTTTGGGCCAGCCCTGCTCTTGTTCAGACATCTCTTAACATGTCTGTCAGGTGTGCTTTCTTTCCTATCCCTCTCTCCTGTTTTTCTTGATAGCTGTGTGAGATCATCTTTTACCACCACCCCCAGCACCCTTATCCCTCCTCCCAACACTTAGTATTCATTACTTGAGAGAACAGAGTCACAGGAGTGAGATTTTTCTCTGTGGCCTCATATTGGTTGCGCTAAATAGTTTATTTAGTTGTTGTTTTTGCACTGGATGTTTCAGTTCAGGGAACAAGAATTCTCTGCTGACTGCAGTGCAGCAGCTGGCTCAACCTCCTGTCTCCTCAGCCTTTAGTTCTGTTTTTGTGCTCTAGGAGTGGAGCTGTACAACTTGATTGCTTCAGCAGCTGAGAGGAGAAGTATGGGGAATAGGCATGAAATTACTTTAGGGTAGGATCAGAATTTATTTTGCACAATGTGTTGCTGAGTTGGAAATGCCATGTCTTTTCCTAGTTTTAAGCAATGCTTCTGTCTTTCAGTAGCACCAAAGTGGAATGGTGTGGCTCCTGCCCACTTGCAAGTTAACCTTAACCTTCATAGAGAAGTCACCAAGACATGGTGTGATAGATCTATCCCTGTAGACAAAGAGCTTATAAAGCACTATTCATTG